>NC_017849.1:1594880-1945101 GCF_000002495.2 Pyricularia oryzae 70-15 | reverse complement strand
CGCGTTTTTCTGGATGTGGTCCTTGATTCTCAATTGTCCTCGGACATAATGGGTGCACTTCCCACTTTCGGCGGTCCTTCCGTCGAATACTTCGATGTCGAATGGGTTTCGCAGCGGATACATTTGTAGTTGGCGTTCTTCGGCCCATCCTTGGTCGAGGAAGCATTTTCCTTCCGCACCGCAATCGGTGAGGGCATAGGTTGGGAGGTTTTGGCCCCCCACTGTCAGTTCGGCAGGCAGGATCATCAGGTCGGATCGTTGGTTATATTCCTCTTCAACGGGGAACCCGTGAACGGCGGCGGCAGAAATGCGGATCGCCGGCGGTCTATGCGCGGCCTTGGCGGCCTGGGGGCGACTTATCCCAGGCGGGCTCCGTTTTTCGAACTTCGGCTGCTGGAGCGGCTGGCGTCCGAGCCGCGGCGGGGGTTTTTAGGGAGTTTGGTTTGTATCTGGCGCGGGGACCTGGACCTGGACCTGGATCGTTCGATCCCGGCCTGGTGCAGCCGCGTGCGGCGGGTATCCGGTTCCGGGCATTTGGCAACGAAATGTTCTTGGGATCCACAACGGTAACATAGCATGTTTTCCTTGCGGTTGTGGCGGCGTTGGCTGCTCAGGTCCATAGGGTCGTTAAGCGGGAGCTCCGCGTTTGGCTTGGGGGCGGCCCGCGGTATGTCGGGTTGGGTTCGGGGAGCCGCGCGCGCGGGGGGCGCTGCGGCCCGAGGGGTACGTGTCTGTCTATTTTTATACTGCTGGTGCTGGCGGTAGCGGTTATCCAAGCTTTGCAGGTGTCGGGTGAATTCGTGGTATTGGCGAGATGGGGCGGGGTTGTGGAGGAGCATGTCCTGGAGCTCTTCCGATATTCCCTGGAATAAAAGAGGGGGGAGGGCATCCTCCGGCATTTCTCCTTCCAAAGACAGGCGTTGGAACTCCGACAGATACTCGGCGAAATCTACGTTCCGCTGCTTCAGGGCATATAGTTTGTTTTGTGCGTTTTGGACGTGGTCGGGGTCCCCGAATGCCTCCTCTAGGTATTGGAGGAGATCCGTATAATCTCCGAATTGGGGTGTGCCTCCGACCATTTTGGGCAGGATCAGGTTGTACGCTTTACCGGACAGTCGACCGGCTACATAAATCAGGCGTGATTCGGGGTTGGGGAAGCGGTCTTTGTTTGAGGTCATCTTCCCCCGGATTTGGGTGGCGAAGCGGCGGAGGTCGGAGCGGGCGCCCGTAAATTTATCGGGGTCTGGAAGTCGTTCAGAAAGGCGGGCGGAGGCGGGATGTTCGGAAGCAGGCGGCGGAGTCGTTCCCATAGGAGTAACCATAAGGGGTTCAACAGGCGTGTTGGTAGTTGGGGCGGGGGTGGTTATGTGTACCGTGGGTAGCGTTACGGTCCGAACTTCCTTCAGTTCGGACCGTGTTTTCTCTAATTCGGCGAAAGCGGCATCCCGGGAGGTTATGGCGGAGGCCTTTTCCATGGCCATGGCCAGAATGTCGGCCTGCGCCTTGTCGCGGACACGGTCCGTTTCGGCGCGGGCGCGTTGGGTCTCGGCTTCCTGCATTTCTAGGCAGGAGTTCAGGCGGACGTTGCTATCGTGCAATAGTTGCAGCTTTTGGTAGGAATCGGAGATGTAAGACACCCATTGTTCAGGGTGTCCTTGTAGGTGTTCGATCAGTTCCTCGGTCGAATCGGTTAAGATCGGGGGTTGCAGTGACGCAGGCATCGCGGGCACCTAATGAAGGAGCTACGTAATGTCACGGGCAGGCAGGGCGGACAGGTAGGTGCGGGCGATCAGGTAACAGGACAGAGTATATTGGCTATCTAGTCTTCCAGGTACAGGGTAGCAGGTGGTTGTTGACGAAGACGTAGCTCGAGGAGCTACATATCGGAGACTGCAGAGATTTCGCGTAGATATACGCGCGCGAGGCGCTCGGCCCTCGCGCCTTCACGTGACAGGGGTCATGACTAAGCGACAGCCCAGTGGCTGTCCTTCAGGTCTGTGACATGGGGTAAAATTATAATCGATTCCTGGGTAGGTAATAAATTAATTGCTGCTAAGCAATTTTAGGCTAAATTTTATTTATATGTGTTAATAACAATGGTGCTAACAGGGGATATAGGGGTAAACCCTAGGTGCGGCGTGGTAAATAACCAGTGCTAAAAGCGCTGAATAATAGGTAGAAATGCACTATAATTTTGGTACTGATAAATAATTGGTTGGGGGAGATTTTGCTTTATTTCCCTTACATACTCTCCGACATCGAAGTGGGGGTCCGCACGCCAGAAAAGGTTCCGGTGCCGCGAATGAATTTCCGAAAAACTAATTTGTATGGGTTTTTGAAAAAACACCCTCATTTGCATACAAACCATCTCTGGGTTTGCATTTAAACGTTAACTTGGTGAAATTTTCAACCCGGTACAGGGTGGGTATTAAACCCGGTACAGGGTAGCTAACCCCACTCGCTGACCTTTAAATTGCATTCCTGCATTAACAAAGTAACGGAATTCTACCATTCCCCACTCCACTTCGGCACTAAATAAAATTGGCTATATACAAATAAAAGTGGGCTTATTACATGCAAAATAATGCATATAATTAACACGTTTGTGTAACAAAACCTTATAATTGGGACCGACGAGGTATTTGCTAAGTGCAGGTATTGCAGGATCTTTTAATCCATTTGTCGTATTTGTTATATTGTCGGGCAAATACGTAACAAAATTTTACTAATAAAATTTTACTATGGAAACTTTTTAAAAAAATATTTAAATATATACAAATTTAAATATAAGTCCAACAAAATTCGTAAATTTGTTTTTATTTTTTACTATTTGCACGATTCTTTTATTTTTTTATTTATTAACCAGAAATATTATAAATTAAATTTCAATTTAATATGCGTTTTTAAGGTTTTTATTTTAAAAAATCGTAGAAAGTTAATCAAATATACCACAGACCCAGCTTTAAAACCTAAAAATTATTTGAAGCTCAATTTGTTTAATAGGCTTTACCCTATATTTATTGCATTTTAATTCGAATTTTAAATAATAAAAATAACAAATATATTTTATCTTTAATATCTCGACTGATTTTAGCGCTATAAATATATATATCATACCATTAAAAAGCGACTGTCTGGTTTTATATACGTACAAAATTTGGCTTATGTTGGGTATTTGGTTGGATTGTTATAAAGGTTAAAAGAGCAAAAAGAAATGACCACTTCAGGGCCCTGCCCACTTCCGGACCGCTAGTTCTAGAACGCGCGCTATCTTTTCCGCCGATATAATTGGCGGAAAAGCCCATGTGGCTGGTAAGGTATATGGAGCGCACGGGCCCCTGCGCAGCCGCGGTCTAGGCTGAGCACTGAGACTAAGCTATATAGCATTTTGCCTATATAGTGCGCAAACAGTGCAAACATTGTACAGATTTGGACTGTGATTCCATCCATTCTGACTGTGCACCAGCCATATTAGCCACAAACAGCCACCAGCAGCCACAACCATTTGCCTATTGTGGTAAAAGGCCCACCACCACCCACCAAAATCACCATATTTTTCCACACGCACGCGTGACCATATACTACAGCCGTTGTATTTCTGCATATACGTACGCGATGTCAACGTACTAAAACTGCTGCGTCTAATATAAATACGCGCTCGCAGTTATTGGAGTTGTTGAGTTCGAATATAAATTTCAAAATGAGGAATGCAGCAGTTTTAATTTTAATGCATGGCCGCGCGTGCGTAGAAAGGTATGGTGATTTTGGTGGTGGTTTGCGCAGGCTGTGTGGGGTTGTGGTTTTTGTGGCTAGATACAGTTGAATTAGGCGAGACCGGCAAACGACGAAAAGCGACGAAAAGTGCTAGACTAGAGCGAGCCGCTTTCTTTTTGGCCGATTTGATTGGCCAAAAAGCCATGTGGCTGGTCCACTTTGCAACGGGGGTCTAGTTGATAGCAACAGGGGTGCCCATAGCCCCTGATAACAGGCCAGTAGGAGGCCCTTCATAGTATAGGACCTACCCCCTGTTGACTATCGATAACAAATGCATACGCAAATGCAACGTAATTCTAAACTGACAATCGGTCATGTTTTCGTCCAAAGAATTCCGCGGGGAGGGCTGGACTACTGTTGCTTGGCCCTATCGGGTGTACCTCCACTCTGCCGAATTTTCGATGCACTTTAGCAAAACTTGTCGGTATCGTATGTTGAGCTAGGTTTCGTTTTGATAGCCTGGACGTTCTCGGGTCTTCCCTCGACGTAAAGGTCGCTGGGCGGCGGCTTCTTTGAAGGAGCAGCAATGGCGCCGTGCCTGACACAGGCGATGGCGACAATGGTCTTTATATTCATGGTTGTGGAGGGTGATTTGTCAAAAGGGGAACTTAAATTGTTTTACAAGGAAGACGATTCTGGGTTGGTTTGGTGTGTAACTAAATATTGTCGAGGACAAGACCGAACAAAAGGGTAAAATTCCGGATGTGATCAATGCCGCGGATGTCGTACACCAAGCTCTATAAATCCAAAACCTACTCGTCATCGTAAGTGGCACCCAAAGTTCACTCTCCTAGGCAGAAATTCACGAACTAGTGCCCATGCACTGCTTTCCGTGGCCATTGAAGAACCTGGGCACCTTAGAAGGTCGACGCAGACCAGAGAACAGGCTGAAGCCACACTTTATCCGAGCAAGGTAGGGATAGTGCAATACTTGGACGCTAACACAGATATAAAAAAATGCCAGAGTAACCACTCGGTAGACCTCGAACAGCTGCATTCTTTCTACCTGCCCATGCGCAGATGCAGGGAGGATTTCATGGGAGGGTTCCATGATTGTCAAGTAATTTCACCGACATGTACTTCCCCCAGAGGATGCAGACGCACAAAACCCCCCGCGGACTTACGACTGTGCTCTACTGTCATTCCAGCTGCTTGGTTGGTCAAATCCTGATCAGGGGTATCTTTGCCATTCAGGTGGAGCTTGCCGTCGAGACAGAATTGCAGGCAGCTCACTTGGCGACTGAGCATCAATAAAAGCAATTCGATTCCATTATATGGCCAATCATTCGTCGAGTGAGTATTTAATGGCATGTTGCGTAAGTACTTCGTGGGCAAGCAGTTAGACCAATAGGGTTTTGCCCCACACTGACTATCAGGAACTTTATCGGCTCGCATCAGCTATGTATACCTTGCATATATGATTCGACCTTTTTCTGTCAGCGATGTAAGAAGCGCTCGATTCCAAAATCCCGGCATGGTCCTTGTAATCGGCATTTATCCCTCCAAAGTCTACCTCGACTCCATAGTAAGAAGTACCGCTGTACTTTCCCTGGACAGAAAGCACGGTTGTATAGGCAGACCGGTCGGTGGTTGGTTGGATGAACTTCTGTCGTATGAGGTTTGACGGATAGGGATGAAGCTGATTATATTTTTATTTCGTACGTCGTAAGCGGCAGGAACGTAACATATATCTGGGTAAACAACAGATGGTTTAGGCTCATCATCCGCGGAAAAGAACACTGCTGCTTACCACAGTAGGCTAGTGGTAGCTATAGTGGGCTAGCTACAGACCTGTGACAAGATTGCGGGGGCGACTCGCCAGAGAACGGACGAGGAAATGTGAATATGATCCAGAGCTTGCCCCCCTCAAGCAGGCCGATCTTTTAACACTCGAAGATTTACCAGGACTAAGGTATGACCTACCGTAGTATCAGCATGCATTGACTTCCACGCAAGTCAATTCACCACAGAGGACCAGATGATTTTATGAGTGCAATGCCATAGCATCAACCCCAATGGACCACATGGGAATCCTTAATTCTAGACACTGAAAGAATGCAGAAAGTTTTTTTCCACCACACTAGAAGCAGCCAAGTTTCCCTTTTCCCCAGTGAGTAAGATCTTTGGAAGCACGTCCTCGTTTGGGAGATTTGAGGTTAAATTATTGATCACTCTTGATCATCTTGTATCCCAACCTTTTCTCCCATGTAGGTAGTTTTCGGAGATGTGCTTGCCCAAAAAGAAAAGGAAAAGAAGCACAAAAAAGACAAAACGAAGGATTGAATTTCTGCACTACTTTTTTTGCCAGAAATTGAAACCCGGAAGCGACAATCTCGATTCTCCCATGTGCACATCGTCCGATGATTGCACATGTACACGTCCAAGTCCGAGATGTGGGTTTTATCAATACGATCCACCAGCAGCTTGCCACCTCTGAAAGTCGCCATGTTAGCAAACAATTGACCAAAATCTTGGAGCGACAAAAAAGAAAATCCCCCCTTTTTTTCCCGATGCGCCGTAATGTCGTTGGACAATGACACCGGGATCGTCTTCGCGGCGGCCCCGCCACCCGGCGTCCGGCCGGATCCCAACAAGACAGTCAATCTAGACGATCTGGTCGTCCCCTCCTTGGCAACTTTTGCTTTGGTGGTGATAACTTTTGCTATTCGAATATACACTCGGGCCTGTTTGACCAGGGCATTGTCAATGGATGATTGTAAGGACCTTCCCGATCGAAATAGAAATAGGAATTTCTTTTGGTGAGGCCGACTATTAACAAAACTCCTTGTTAGATGTGATGGCAGTTGCGGTGGCTTGGACGACTGTGTTCATGATCGCTGCATTGAACAGTAAGTACGAGTTGGATGCGCACCAAAAGTGCCTGCATGGGCGACCTTGGGAGGCCATGTACCAATTCACCGTTTTTTACGCATCCAACACTGGGTATTGACATGGTCCTCCATCAGATGCAAGATGGGGCATGGGAAAGGATATCTGGGACGTACCCTTGGAACCAAACATCTTCCCTGCTTTTCTGCTGTGTCGGCTCATATCGTCGGTCGCCTTTTGTCTGGCCACGGGTTTCGCCAAAGGATCCATTCTACTCTTCTACTTGCGAATATTCCCAACGCGCAAGATGAGATATATCGTCTGGATCTTGTTTGGCTTCACCGTTGGGTACTCGGTGGCCTCGGCCATTGTCAACGTCTTTTCGTGCGATCCGGTCGAGGCCAGTTGGCGGATCGAATACGCCACGACGGCGAGATGCATCAACAGGGGCCATTTTTACTACACGCAGGCAGCGTTGGGAATCTTGACAGATATCGCGACCGTGGTGACGCCGTTGCCCATGTTGAAGACCCTCCGCCTCCCCATGAGGCAAAAAGTCGGCGCCGGGCTCGTCCTGACCGTCGGGGCCTTTGTCTGCATTATTAGCATCGTCAGGTTCAAGACGCTATTTGACCTCGCTGACGATGATAACCTAACTCGTGAGTTGTCACCATTTAATTTTTTCTTTCTTCTCCTTTTCTCTCTCGAATTTCTTTCACAATTTGATATTCATTGTTGTTTATTTTATTTTATTTTTTTTGGGACATGGTAAAAAGAGAGGCAGCCAAAAAAGGGGTCAAGCCAGACAACCCCAACCCCGAACATCAGTTTGCTAATCGCCCAGACCCCGCAAAGCAGGAGATACAAAACCCGCCCTGCTACTGTGCGTCCTGGAGCTCAACTTTTCCATCATCGGCGGCAACTTCCCCACCCTGCGACCCTTCAGCCGGAACATCTTTCCTCGCCTGCGCGGCGGGTCCGGTAGCGCCTGTGGATGGTGGAGCAAATACTACGCCCGGAGCGAGAGGATGTCGGGGGTGATGAGGCGGGAAGCCAGGGTGCGCGGCTCCGGCGCCGGGGCGAGCCTCTGGAATCTAGAGTTTGGTTTTGGCAACGTCGAGGCGTTCGACAACCACGCCATCGGGGCAAGCAGCCTCCATCGGGATCGCGCAGGCCGCGACAGCGGCGAGCAAATCCTCATGGCGGGTAGGGAGCAGCGCCAGGAGGAGCACCACGAGGAGCACACGCGACAGCGGCGAGCAAATCCTCATGGCGGGTAGGGAGCAGCGCCAGGAGGAGCACCACGAGGAGCACAAGGAGCAAAAGCAGGAACAGCAGCCGCGGGACGAAGAGGCCGGGATCAGTGGTCCTCGGGAGCAGACGGAGACGCGTGGCATAACCAAAGCAAATGACCTGGGGTGCAAGGAGAGTTCCAAGCAAATACAAAGTGAGTCATGACGTGGCACCCTGGCCTTTGGTATGTACAAAAAACAAAGAAAGCAAAAAGAAAAAAAGAAAAAAAAAGTGTATCGCTACATACTTTTTAGTAACTCCGGTGCTTGTTTGCCCAACATTCGTTGGTTTCCGTGATCACGATATTTAACTAGACTAATACATTTTAGGGAACTTTCTCGGTATCGTACTAATGGTCTGATCTTGAGATGATGGAAGGTGATGGCTAATCCAAAAGCAGGCTGTTACCACGCTGTAGGTACCGCTAGAACTAGTCTTAATGTTTGTTCATATCCCCATTTTTATCTGCTACATCAGTTCTTCTTCTTTTCTCTTTCTTCTTTCTCTTCCCCCCTTTCGGACTCAAGATTGGCCTCGTGACCTCCCCTCAACAGCCTGCAACGACTCATTCATGGTGGTCGAGGTCGACCAAGTTTCATACTGACCCACGGGTCTGGACCCTCAAGCTATCGGCCCATAACCCACAGCTAATCTCTTGTTCAGTTAGGGGCCCAAGAAAAAAAAAAGGACATGACTCCTATCAGCTCCATTCTATTACCGCTTAAGTGGACGACATACCACCGTCCTCGGGATTGGCAATCTTCCACGAAACAAACTGAGGACCGACGGTTGGTGTGGTGCGAGGTTGCGTATGTCATTGACGCACTTGGCCAGGGATCCGATCCACAAACGAGATCTACCGGAGGTTTGGAACCCAATACCAACGTTCGCATGTCGCGACTCATCGTCGGAACCAGACCTGACACGCGAATGGCAAGGGGAGCAGCTAGAACTAGTCTAGTCTACTGTTTCTTTCTGGAAGGAATCATTCAGATCGCCGAGTGTCGGGGTCCGCGATCAAAAAAAACAAGCAGTCAGGCCCACATAGCATACTACTTACTATATGATCGCCCAAGTCAGGTGCTTGGCCATGTTCAAGTTTATGCACCCACATTTGGCGCCAAAATTGGCCTCAAACAGACTGACACTCGTTTTGAGACGACCCTTGATATGCTGGATTATATGCTCTACTACCACATTCCTATTCAGACCTCGCCTTTTGGGCGAATAAGTGTTGGTACGACTCATGCTGGTGGCGTATACTGCCGCGCCATCGCGAAGAGACCCTGTGTAGATGGTCCCATAGACCAAGAAAACAAACGCCATGAAGCCGAGAGCCAGCAACATCAAGCGCGGGGGTGATGGAGAATGGAGTCGTCAATCGAAACAAAAAGGAGTATAAATATCGAGGTCACATCCGCACCTTGGTTGTTGTAGCTCTCCATCTCCATCCATCATCTCGACTTATAATCTCATCTCCTCATCAATTACCATCTGTACTATATTCAACTCAGACTTTCTGGTCAAAGTCCCTACTACCTCTGTATCAAAATGAAGTTCTTCGCCGTCGCCCTTCTTTTCGCCGCCTCAGTCTCTGCTGTCGCGCTCGACACCAACGTCTCTCCTGCGCTGCACAAGCCCGGTCGTCGTGGCGTCGACTGTGGCGCCTGCGCAAGATTGAACTTTTGCTCTGGCAGGAAGAACGAGGAGTGCGATCTTGACGGATGCTGCAAATAAAAGATCTTGACGGTATGTGCCTGGTTGGGATGATTATGACTTGGGATTTAGTGCTGTGCTAACATGAGACGACAGCACAGAATGATCAACCGGCCAATTCGAACAAAAGAAAAAAAAAAAAAAACTTGACAATTCGACTGCTATCGGTTGGAGGCAGTCCGGTGGATAATGCATCTTTCTCTGCAGGCATTAGAGCATAGATCAATATAACCGTCAAGCGAAAAACAATAATTACCTCGTTGAAGAAATTGGTCATGTACTGTGTGCAATTGTCAAAATGTTAACGTTGCGTACCCCCTGTTCGGCACCCCCCCTGTTCGGCACCCAAAAATAACAACACTTTTATTTTTATCCTCCAACTTCTATTATAAATATCTCGATGAATCTGTCATGTTACGACCAGACAGTTGGGCCGGTACCAGAAAGGCCAGGTGGGGTCACACCCCTCCTGACGACAATCAACCAAGGATGGTACCGACCGACAGAAAGAGGATTACATATGGAAAGGGTCACGTGACCGCACGTGACCAGAGGAGGGTGCTATGACTGATAGGTGCCAAGAATCACATAGCACCCATAGCAAGTGATAGGAGTGATATGACCGCTCACCAACATATCCGACATAGCAAACATATCACTACCAGGGACAACGGACTATATAAAGCACGCTCATTACCGTGTAGATAGATTCGATTCTAGGATTGCTTAGCAGCAATCAAACTCTAGTTAACCTCAATACTTACTTGAGAACGATCATAACTTCACCCCCAGTCATTGAGAACCCCAGTTACCCAGTCAGACGCTCAGTTGCTTCAACCCACTGTACTTTACCCTAAGAACAGGTTACCCCGATACCTTGATCGTAACATGTCACTTTTGGATTTACTTTTTTCTGATTTTAATTCTCCATTTTCCAATGAAGCAATATACTGAAAAACAGCTTATATCTGCAATTAACGACGTCAATAATGGCAATCCAATTGCAAAAACCTCCCGAAAATGGGGAATACCTAGGTCTACACTTCAAAGTCCAACTCTCTCCCGTACACAAAATTTTCAGTATGGGCGCACGGACCATGCTGTTAACGTTTGCGCGGGACTTCCGCCTGTAGCCCTAACAGGCGCGCACACACGAAAAACTTTTCAACCTGTCGCCCTAAGCACCGTCACTACACGGAACGCCTTTCCTCGCAACACCCATGTATAATCGACAGATCTCCCCTTTGACGAGTTTTCCACTGATCGCGGTGAAGGAAGAGTCCGATCGGCGGCTCGGCGCGCCACCCGCATAGAGGCGCACAAGACAAGGCCCAATCTCGCGATGCGAGCCAGCGTGGCACAAAAAACTTTGCCAGCCGGAAAGGCAGGCGTCCTTCCCCGGAAGGCTAGACAATACGGTTTAAAAGAAAGGGAAATTAGGCTGAGAACCACCCGACGGTTCTTCGAATCGACAGGGCACCCTCTCACCCCCTCACACCTTCTGGGATTGCCTGCAGCGAGGAGGTAGTGCCGTTACGGGGGTTGGTTAGTTGTACGTGGACCGGAAGCACTGTGCCGGCGCGGCAGTCTCCAAAGGGTCCCGACAGCAAGACGTGGTCGGCCCATTGCTGGAGACGGCTTTGGGTAACGGGAAGCAAGAAACGTGGGCACGGCCTTGGTTCGCACCCTTGGTACACCCCGTGGACGGTGGGCCGTGGTGGAATAGTGTGACTGAGGCGCCCCATGCTTCTCACTCGCACTGGGAATCTGCGCCGGGTCTGGAGGACGGGAAGAACTCGATTGCATTCATGTCCACATTGTGGCGCTGGGCTAGCCCAGGAACCAACGGGGGACTAAGCTGTGGATGGACATGTACGGGGTGTCGCCGGCTTTTCGAAGCTTTCTACTCGCACTAGGGACGTACACCGGGGCAGATGATGTCGTCGGCATGTTAGGCGGAAGAGACGCTATTTTAGCCGGAGAGGACGGATGCGCGCGTCGGTCTACCAAGAGGCCTTTTTGTGGATGCGGTAGGCTTAAGGTGCAAACCTTGTATTTACGTGGCAGGCTGGGTATCCAGCGACTAGGAGGGCTCTAGCTGGCCTGTCCGTTAGAGGGTCTGGTCCAACCCTGTGACTATAGTTTACTGTAGGAAATGCAAGGTCCGGGGCCGAGCGCTACCCGGGCATGCGTTGGCTTGGTTTTTGGTTCAGCCGACGGCTAGACGGGCGCCGCCACGTGGCCGAAAGGGCTGCCAAAGCAATGGCGGTCGCTGCCCACCTCAAGAGCTTTGGGGCAGTAAGATACGGACCGCCTGCGGCTGCACTTCGCAAGGCAGCGGTGGCATGCGTGGGTTCCTCGGCCACCTACGCAGCCGAGGCATGGTACAACCCAGCGCGCAAGCAAAGAGGACTCCTCAAAGCATTGAACAAACCGCTGGTTTTAGCGGCACGGGCAATCCTCCCGGCGTATAAAACCACCCCCTCGTCCACTGTTCTCAGGGACGCAGGACTACCCTCGGCCCGCGTCGCGCTGGCCTACACCCGCCTGAAATACGGCGCCCGACTAAGGCTCGCGGACAAGGGGCACCCCCTTGTCAGCCGCCTGCGTGAAACACCTCGTGCCCGCAACTCGGGCCATTCGGCCACGACCCTGCAAACGGCTGCACAACTTCTCCCGCGGATCCGGAGACTAGAGTTGCGCGCACCTCGCAATGCCCCGGATTCTCGCACTGACCCCACCGGAGGAGTCCCGAAAGAGGAAGCGGCCCGCCGCTTTATCGAATGGCTGGACATGGTATCACCTGACGATATCGTGGTATATACGGATGGTTCGGAAAAACACGAAAACAACTGCGTCCAAATAGGGTACGGATGGGCCGCTTTTAGGGCGGGCCTGGAATTTGCCGCAGGCTCCGCATCTATTACGCCGGAAAGCCACGTTTTCGACGCCGAGGCGATTGGCGCCCTAAAAGGGCTACAGGCGGCAGCCAAGGCCCAGCCAGGCGCCCGGATCTGGATTTGTGTGGACAGCACCTCGGTTATTTGGGGTCTTAGAGGCGACGCGCCGCGTTCGTCCCAATGGGCCTTTCTGGAGTTCCATAACCTTGTCGATCTACTCCGAAAACAAGGTACCGAGGTTCGGGTCCGTTGGTGCCCTGGGCACCAGGGAATCCCGGGAAACGACCGGGCTGACGAGCTGGCCAAGGCCGGCTCCGCCGGACCGCCGGACCCAGACCCGAGGGCTCAGCAAACCACGTATAGCGGTGCCGGCACGGTCCTCAGAGCCATTCTTTCGAATATAGAGAAGGACTGGTGGCGTAAAGAACTCTGTGAACGGTCCCCCGCATATAGGGAATGGAAATTCCAATACACACCGAGAAAGGAGCCCGAGGAACTGCGTTTGCCAAGACCCCTACTGGGCCATTATTTGGCCATGAGGACCGGCCACGGCGATTTCAAAGCCTACCATGACCGTTTCAACCACCAGGATGCAAACACCTCGTGTGCCTGGTGCTGGAAGCGGACCTCCCCTGAACACCCGGTGCACTGCCGCTTTTCGCGGGCGGTGTGGAGAAACTGGCCGTGGCCTGACAACGACCGGCCGGTCGGGCCGCCAGACCGCGCCCAACGCCGCAAATTCTTCCAGACAAGCCTCGGGCAACCGACAAGCTTTCAGGCGTTTTCGATAGCCACCAACTACTTCAGCGCCCGCCCCAGAGCGGCCCGCCAGCGCCCCGCGCGCCACGAACGCACTTTACGCCTAGGGACACCGATCGTAAACGACTCGAACTCTGACGAGGAATAGACTTACTGCCTTTTCACCCACACTTCACGGCACAAGCCGTCAGACGAACCCTCCGTGCACCTTAGGCACGGGGTCGCGTCAGTGAACTAACCCCCTAAGCAGGACCGGGCCCGAACCCGGTCAGGCACGATCCGCCTCTGCCCTCCTTGTTTTCCCCCTGTGTAAATAAAGAAGATAGAACGCGCGCCGAGATACCCCTCGGGAGGTTGCTAACGGCCGGCTAACAAGCCGGGCCGAGCCCGGCGTTAACTAATACTACTACTACTACTACTACTACACTTCAAAGTCGACTTAAAGGTTCTCAACCTTATAAAAAAGCACAAAGCCCTTTTCAAAGGCTTTCCACGGAACAGGAAAAGCATTTGGCTGATTGGGTACTTACCCAAACAGCTTTAGGGCTTCCGCCAACGCATCAAGAATTACGCTTTTTTGCCGAACGAATTCTTCAAGCCGCCGGAGAGACAAAAGGCCTTGGAAAACGTTGGATAACTCGTTTTTTGGCTCGTTATCCAATCCTTAAAACCCAAAGGCCCCGTCGAATAGATAACGCCCGGGTTAATGGCGCTACTACGGAGGTAATTAAATCTTGGTGGCTTTATATTACGAACCCGGTTATTAACGCTATTAAACCGGAAAACCGTTGGAATATGGACGAAACCGGTATAATGGAAGGCAAAGGATCTAATGGCCTAGTATTAGGGCTTAACGGGATCCGGCCGTTGCAACGAAAAGAGCCCGGAACGCGTGGTTGGACGACTATAATCGAATGTATATCGGCTAAGGGCGTTGCCCTCCCTCCCCTCGTTATATTTAAGGGAAAAAACGTACAACAACAATGGTTTCCCACGGATTTAAGCCCTTTCGATAATTGGCAATTTCATGCAACCGAAAACGGGTGGACAAATAACCAAACGGCTATCGAATGGTTAAAAAAGGTGTTTATTCCGTATACCCAACCTTTAACCCCTGAAAAGCGGTTATTAGTTTTGGATGGCCATGGATCACATATAACGGACGAATTTATGCTTCTTTGCTTGCAAAATAATATTCAACTCCTATATTTACCCCCTCATTCGTCACACGTTCTTCAACCATTGGATCTATCGGTTTTTGGGCCGTTAAAAGAAGCTTATCGACGTCAACTTGGATTTGTTAGCCAATTTTGCTGTTCAACAGTTATTGGAAAACGAAATTTCCTACTTTGTTATCGAAAGGCCAGATTAAAAGCATTTATAGCAAAAACCATTCAATCTGGTTGGCGTACAACGGGGTTATGGCCGGTAAACTTGGTTAAACCACTTTTAAGCCCTTTTTTGTTAGAAAATAGCAACGCCAACGTTATAAAAGATAAAAACAACGGTTTGCAAAGGGATAAAACACCGGAAAGCCCAGCCCAAAAAATTAACGACCCGTCTTTACTTATTTGGAAAACCCCTAAAACGACCCGAGATATCCGACTTCAACTGCAAAAACTTTCCCAATCCAACAAAACCAACGCTACTTCACGTCTTTTATTTGCAAAAGTCCAAAAAAGCTTCGAAGCCAAAGATACCCTTTTGGCTAGCGCCCAGCAAAAAATCAGCTTATTGGAAGCACAACTGGAGGCAATACGGCCGGTTAAAAGGAGGAGGGTGGTTCCGGATCCAAACGAGCTTTTGGTTAACAAACAGAACATTATTGGATTGCAGGAAAATGATATAGAAAATTTGGAACCTTTAGCTGATGAAGAAGAGGTTAATGAACCGGAGAAGCGTGAAAACGATTGTATTTTTGTCCGTTGATAATTTTATATTTAAATCAGTTTATAAAAGTAGGCATTTCGTTGTTAGATTTTCAGGGTGCCGAACAGGGGGTACGCAACGTTATGCTTAAATTGATTGCAGCTACCTAGGTAGCTAGGTCGAGGTACTCGAGGCAATGCAACCAAGGAACGCTGATGACCCTAACCTGAACGCACATCAGAAGTGGTTCGTTTCTCGTCGAGAACTTGCAGTGCTGTACAGGCACCTACCTGAACTTGCATCGTCAAACTTGATTTAGGCTTATTTAAGCGCAATGGTCGCCAGAGTACCCCGCCTTGGTGGCGATATCGGGGATTTATAAACGGGGGATCTTTGTTCCAATTCCACGGTAGTCGGCATTGCAACGCCTACACGTAATACGTATTGATCGAGACATTACGAATTTAAGCCTTCTTGATTTGGTCAAAAGCCCGCAGTGTAATGTAATCAATTACAAAGCTTGGCACGTAGCGTTTGGGACGAACTGCCGTTTGGCCATGGCATGCCACAATTCCCGGGGTTCCGTGGGGTCAAAGCATGGCGTCAACAATCGGCATTCAAAAGACACCACCCCTCCAACTGGGGCCCATCTTAACCTTTTGAATGGTAATCAGTGCGTCGCCAAATCCAGAAAAAAAAAAGAAAAAAAATTACATCAAAATAAAAATAAAACCAAACAAATATAAAACATTTCAACCACTAATCACAAACAAACAAAAATGGCACCCAGCTGGACCCGATTGATTCGCTTCATCGCCGAGGAAGATGGCCTCACGCACCTGGGCGAGGTGATCGGCGACGCCGACGTCGGACTAGCCCACCACGCCGGGCAAAAGATCCAAGCAAAGCTCATCACGGGCAGCGCGTTCGACGGCGTCGTCACGGACAAGACGCTGACGGTGGCGCGTCTGCTGTGCCCTCTCGACCGGTCCGAGGTGCCCCTCATCCGGTGCCTGGGGCTCAACTACCACGACCACGCCAAGGAGGCCAACATGCCGGTGCCCGAACACCCGGTGCTGTTCATCAAGCCGCGCACCGCCCTGGCCGGCCCGCACCCCGCCAAGATTTCGATCCCGAAGTTCGTCCAGGACGGGAGCAGCGACTACGAGGCCGAGCTGACGCTCGTCGTGGCAAAGGATGGGCGCGACATCCAGGAGAGCAAGGCCATGGACTACGTGCTGGGCTACACGGTCGGCAACGACGTCAGCGCGAGGACGGAGCAGTTCAGGAACAGCCAGTGGTGCTTCTCCAAAGGTGGGGGTTCCGGGGAGGGGGGTTCGGTCTCTGCATTTAATTGAACCCGCTGTGCTCATGGCTGACTATTTCGTGGCTTTTGTTGTCTAGGTCTTGACAATTCCGCCCCCATCGGGCCTGTAATTGTTTCACCCTCCGTCATCAAGGATCCCCAGGACCTGGCCATCAAGGCCACCCTTGGAGACATGACCGTCCAGGATTCCCACACACGGTAAGTAGCAAGGTAGTCGCCCTGCGAAGCCAATCTCCGCAATCCACACACACACACACACACGCTGGGTTCCTGTTTCGGGTTTCTAGCAGGTCGCTTCAAAAGACTAACAAATGGCCATGTCCCATTTCAAGCGAGATGATCTTCTCCATCCCCAAGACGCTTGCCTTCCTGTCGCAGGGCACCACTCTCGAGCGCGGAACCGTCATCATGCTGGGCACGCCGCCGGGTGTCGGAGCTATGCGGAACCCCAAGGTTTGCCTCAAGGATGGCGATGATATGCGTGTCTACATTGACAAGATTGGTGAGAATTTCTTTTTCCCAGTTCGTGCCCCCCGAAGTTTTGCCATCTGACACGCCGTTTCAGGAACTTTAATAAACGAGGTGCACTACGAGTAATTACCCGAGATAGGTACTTTGAGAGTACTAGGCTCCCCCCTGCCAGCCCTTTTGCCAGGGCGCCCAACTTGTTTAATTGACACCGAATTGATGGAACGTTTTTTTCCTCTTGCGCCCTCGAAATACTTGAATCGATCCTGCCCCGGTGTAATTTGTTGGGTGAGGTTCGTTATTGCCTAATTTGTGACTAACGAGATGATGTGTCCCAATCTAGGTCTGACATGACACAGCCTTTTGTTCGTGCTTGGCTCAGTGATCTGAGATATTGTGAGGAATTAGTTGACGTCACAGTTCGTCGCGTCATTCATAAAGCTCGTCAAAGTCATAGCAGAGATACGATCCCTGTATATCCATCAGATCGAAGATGGGTGCCTCGTCTCCAATCGCCGAAAGCTTGACTCGATACTCCAAAGAGATGTTGCCGCCCTTCCAGTTCGTCCAATCATGGGCCACAAGAGGGCCAGAGATGTCAGTGAGGCGATTTTGAATGTCGCGCATCTGCCACGACCACCACAACCTGTCGACATTGCTGTGGTGCAGCCAGAATATCGGGTCGGCGGCTGTTGATTGGCAGGAGCCTGGTTGTCAGCCTTTGCTTCGCAACCGCCGCAAAACACGAGCGAGGGAGCCATCACTTACGACTTGCCCATTTATCCGTCATGGCACCATACAAACCCCCAATACCGTAATGGCCGCTGGCATGCGCCATGGATTCACTGGCTCTGTGGAAACCAACAAAGAAGTCCTGGTCCATGCTCTCCTCGACATTGCACCTGTCCCGGAAAGTCTCGGGAGCAAAATCCCTCCTGATACAGCGAGCCCGCTGCCGCTCAATATTTCTGTTCGGCCCCATGCTGGTAACTATGCCCTGGAACGGCCCGTTGGGGATACAGCCGCCTCCTGATCTGTCGTCGAAATCCTGGTGCGCGACCACAGGAACTCCCCACTCTGGATTGTCCAAGGTCCCATCAACCCAGTCGCCGTTACCGCCGAAGCCCGTGTCCGGGTCGAAGATGGGGCTGCCCTCCAGGTCGTCGAGATCCAAGGTCCAATCCCAGTAGGGCTGGGCGCCGGCGTAGCCACAGTCGCGACGCAGGGTCTGCTCAAAGGAGGCCACGAGGAGGCGGTGAAAGGGATAAAAGATGCCGACAAAGTGCGTCTCGTCGGCCTGCACTATGTGCGTTCCGACGAAATCGTCGTACCGGCTGATGGCGGCCGGGATGGAAGATCGCGGGGGCTTTTCCATCAGGCACTGCACAGCCTCGATGTAGTCTTGCTGCTCGCCGGACGAAAGAGTCCGCCATTCGCGCCGGGTGATTGGGCGGGAACACTGGCCATAACCCTGCGCTGTTGCGAGAAATGACAAGAGTGAGATGGGTAAGAGGGAAAGGAGATGCATTTTTTTTTGGAGTTGCTCGTGTTTCTGCAAGTTTTGATGGCGAAAAAAATACGCAAACAGTCAAGCAAGAACGACAGAGAAGCTACGCCCAGAAATCGACTTTATGGAATGCCCGCTGCACTTGTACCATTCATTCTGCCTTTTTTCTATCGGCCAAACTGGCACATGGACACTGCTTCAAGGTTTGACTACGGCGTTCATTGGCCGCACTCAAACGACCAGAGGCGATGTTGCATTGTACGACTTTTACCCATGTGGCGAGGTGTCGGCATATTTTCGACTAATTGTGTGGACTTTGTGGCCTTGAGGAATGAATTTTTACTCACATTGATGCTCGCAGTCACTGTCCAACGCAGTCACAGCGAGGTAGGCTGCAGAGTGGTACTGTTTAAGCTTCGGTGGCGGCGCCTCGTGTACACAAAAAAATTCTTCAGTCGCAAACTTTGACGGGCTTCATCGAGTTTCTTCATGTGCAATGCCACTAGCGCCCGTGGGTTGCAAGCAGTCACAGTACGGGGCCAAGAAATTACAAGGCATGTGGCAGAGAATCAAGTCTCTCAAATCTCCGAGCTTCAAGAGGCCTCGAGATACCGGATGGCTTGACGCCGATCTCTTGCTGGATCTTCGAGATTACGTCAAGCCTCATTCGTATCGAGGCACACGGTGGCTATCATCGTCGCACTTTACCATGATGTTTTGTTTTTTCGGCCGTCATTGCTGCATCTTACCGCTGCCGCAATGCGTTACTTTTTTTTGAGGTCGGTGGAAATCGCCGTTTGCGGGCCATGCGCTCTGGAGGAATGCAAGAAAAAAACCAGAAAAAAACAGAGATCTTTTCTTTTTTTTTCCAGCCAACAAAACAAGCGTTCGGAATCGGGGTCTAGCGTGTGTAGACGCCATTACCGAGAGGCGCTAGAGCAAAAGGCCCAGAGATCTGGATTTCACCGTGCGCTAGGCGCTAGAAAGCCATTGTCACTCAACGGTCATGAAGATCAGGACGGTTAGTGTGCGACTATGGGACGACGGCTTGGGTGATTGAAACAGGCTAGGTGGTGTTGTAATTTCGAACGGTCCTCGAGCCTGGGGGACTGTTCCGAAGCCGAAACGTGCTGTCCAAGACGGTCATCTGTCTGCCTGAGTGACTGAGTGACTGAGGGAGTGAAGGATGGCGGTACCGTAGAATGGGCAACGGTCAGATGTCTAGTCGAAAAGATGGACCGGCTTCCTTGGCTCGACCCTTACAGCAAGGGGACTGATTTTTTTTTCTTTATAAATGGCCCATGCCTCCTGCCAGGTCTTGTTCATTTCATCTGGCTTGACATCATCCACCAACAAGTTAACACAACAACCCACATTCCTTCACGGTTTACCAACTATTCTTTCCGTCTCGACGACATCAAGACACTCATTTAGACAGACCAGACATTCATTCACGTCTTTACTTGACTTTCTTTTTTGCCGACAAGTAGCTGTGCTGCCTCGCTGCCACTAATACCAAAACACAACAAGCAACAAACAAGACCAAAACCCACCATCAAAATGAAGGCCACTTCCATGATCCTCCTGAGCTTCGGCGCTCTCGCCGCTGCCGGAAGCAACGTTGCTGGCGGATACGGCAACGATGACACTGTACCTGCCCCCGCCCCAGCTGTTTCCTCCCCTGCGCCGGCCTCGGCTGTCAAGCCCGTGGCCGGCGAGCCCTCTGGCGCGGCCAAGAAGTCTGACGACGAGGACTGCGAAACCAAGCCCGTCCCCGCCCCCATGGCCACGCCCAGCGCGGCGGCTCCGCCCTCGGCCAAGAAGGTGCCCAACTCGGATGTGGCCCCCGCGGCCCAGAGCAGCAGCAGCACCCCCACCGCCAAGCCGGCCATGGAGAAGACGCTCGTCATCAGCGTGCCGTCCGTCACCATGCCCGCCGCGCTCTCCAAGCCCAGCATCCTCAACGACATCACGTCGCTCATCGCCGACATGAAGCCCACCAGCATGATCAAGGTGCCCGGCGCCGCCAAGCCCACCCAGTCTGCCTACATGGCCGCTCCCGCCCCGGCCCCCGCTGCCCCGGCCGCCCCCGCCCCGGCTTACAACGCCACCACCCCCAAGCCGGCCCCCGTCACTGCCGGTGCCGTCTCCGTTGCCACTGGCGTCGGTGCCGCGACCTTTGTCGCCGCCGGCTTCATGGCTGCTCTGCTCTTTTAAGGGGTAGAGACGAGGCAAAAAGATTTTTTTTGCAAAAAGGCGTAATGAATGCAGAAAAGAGACCCAGTTTGGGGAGGAATCCCAGATGGGCTTTCTTTTTTTGCAAAGGAGGTAATTTGTCATGATCGATAGATACCCGGCATCGGCACCAGGGGTACGGCGGGTTCCTGTATCTGACGGTGTAATCCATTGTGAGATTTTGGGGACTGCCGGCTGGTATTACCATTACATTCTTTTAGTTATTTTTGGGTTCTAATAGACTATTGCTCTTTTGCTTTTTTTTATCTCTCTCTTTCTCTGTGTCTCTGACAAACCTTTTGCTGGTTTTGCGCTTCCGTGTTGACAAGTTTACAGAGTGTGTAAGCAAGTACAAAGTAATTCTCTATTTCTTAATCATTCTTCTCCTCAACCTCGCAAGCCTCTGAGCGACGTCCTTTTTGTTGTTCTGCTCAAAGTCCTCCTTGACCTCGTCCAACAGCCCCTCGACGGTGAGCACGTCGACGGCGGTGCCGGCCAGGGCCTTGGCGGCCTTGAGGGCCTTGTCGAAGCTCTTCCTCGTCCTGGCCGCCTCCCTGAAACCCTCGCTGTGGACGCTGGCGGTGGCGGGCGCGCCGTCGTCGCCAAAGATGCCAAAGAAGGCGTGCAGGGCGGGGAAGTCGTGGCTGACGTTGCCCTGGTCGGTCGACCCGCCGGGACCGCTGAGCTTCTCCTCGTCGGCGGTGGGGATGGCGCCGTCGAACCACTCCCTGTAGTGCCGGGCGAGGACGTCGTTGTTGAGCATGTCGCTGTACCCGTACGGGCGCATGGTCAGGTTCATGGTGGCGCCGGTGCCCAGGGCGCCGGCCTCCATGGCCTTTTCGAAGCGCTCAATCAGCGGCGCCAGGTTCTCGGTGGTGTCGGAGCGGATCTGGAACACGGCGCCCGCCGAGTCCGGGATGATGTTGACGGCGCCGGGCGCCGTGGCGATGCGGCCGTGCACGCGGTCCGCCGGCCGGCTCTGCTGGCGCATCAGGCCCAGCGCCGCGTAGGCCAGCGCGATGGCGTCCTGCGCGTTGACGCCCAGCCAGGGCGACGCGGCGGCGTGCGCGGGCTGGCCGTGGTACTCGACGTCGAAGCGGTCCGTCGCCATGGCAAAGGTGTAGGCGGCGTCGCCGGCGTCGCCGCCGGGGCCCGGGTGCGCCATGATGCTGATGTCGATGGCGTGCTCGGCAAAGGCGCCGGCCTCGAGCATGCGCACCTTGCCGCCCAGCGACTCCTCGGCCGGCGTGCCGAAGAGCACGACCTTGCCGGGCAGGGACTCGCGGCGCATGACCTCGGCGGCGGCCAGGGCGCCGGCGACCGACGCGGTGGCGATCAGGTTGTGGCCGCAGCCGTGGCCCAGCCCCTGCAGCGCGTCGTACTCGGCGTTGAAGGACACGACGGGCCCGGCGCCGTGCCCGCCGTCAAACACGGCGACGAAGGACGTGTCGAGGCCAAAGGCCGACCGCGTCACCTCCCAGCCGGGCTTGGACGCCACGTACGTGGTCAGCAGGTCGTGGGCGCGCACCTCCTCGTACCCGAGCTCCGGGTTCTCGTGGATCTCGGTGCTGATGGGCCAGAGCTCCTCGGCCAGGGAGTCGATGTGCTCCGAGACGGTGGCCAGGTGAGGCGAAGACGTCGTGGGCCCGCCGACGACGCCCGTGCTGTTGCCGGCGGATTGGCGGCGGGGGAGGGTCGAAAAGTGCTCCTCCTCGCCGCATGCCGAGATGGGGATGGCGGTTACGAGCAGGGCGAGCAGCGCTCTGCTGGTGAAGTGGGCGCGGACCATGTTGACCTGTGTGTTTGAGGGGGCGTCTGGGTTTTGGAGCAAGTCGGGATGTGGTTGGTACCGGAGATGGAAGTCGAGGACGAGGAGTCGGCTGTGGCATTTGTAGCTTATATGCCTTTTCCCGGGATAGGAGCCGTTTTGTCTTGGGGCTCCATCAACTATCAATGTGGAGAGTTGGTGGATATATGATAAGGGACGTCATTGGGGTGGCTTGGGTTGTACTAACGACTGAACAATTGCACCTGGGGCCTCTGGTCCGACAGATACAGCTAGACCGAAATAGGCTGCTGCTTTCGGATGGCGACAACATTCTCCATGCTGGAGATTGACCGAGAGAACAGGGTGTGTTGATGAACCTCCGACGATCGGGATGAGCCCCGAAATATTATCTCCGCGCGCCAAGATGAGGAGTCGCGTGGGACCCCGGCAGGGCAAGATGGAATGTCGTATGCTTGGCGTCGGGATTAGGCAGATTTGAGATGGATGGCAGAAGCAACAGTCGGGCAAAAGTATTGATAGCTGACAGGTAGAGGTGGAGAATTGGCACTGTCTACGACGTCTACGTGGTTGCTATGTCACTGTATGCCTTGGAGAAAGCATCAAGAATCCCACATTTACATGGCTTTCGGTTATGTAGCCCTGTTTTAAAGTGATCGTTTCCAAAGGCACAGAATGAAAGACTTGATAAAAGCAATTGAGAAAAGGTAATGTTATGCACGTCTATTACTCGTACCGAACGCCCAGCGTTGCATGATCACTGTCAAACCCATCCCTGAGCAGTAAATATTAAAGACTCTTTGCATCCACGAGATGCCCAGCATGATCCAGACCATGATTGACGAATGCCGCATCCAAACGTGTCAAAACAGCCAGAGTACACTATAGCTTCTTTGACGTCTCCGGTTCCAAAGTCGGCTTCCCACTTTTTTGTTTCTCGAGGTTTGCAGGTCGCCTAATCGGGACATATATGGCAGAAGCCTCGTCCTTTTCGATCCGGCCGACCATCCTGGCCAGCTCACCCCGTATGTCGGTGCATAAAAGGTCAAACTCCTCAAAGTCCTCGTCCTGGTAGGTTTTGGCATCGTGAAACTCGTCGCAGCTCTGCTCGCTGCTCTGATCAGAGACCTCTCCGCCATCTTGGCCGGATTGCTGAGGCTTCTCGTTGAACTGGTTGCTACCCATGATTGTTTCGGATTTTGTAGAGTGCAGTGAGTTTGTCTCGATGGGTTGTGTTGAAGTGGATTGGTAGATGTTTAGTGATGATGTGGATGGCTGGATGGGATACAATACGATATTCCGGGGAGTTTTCCATGAGATCATGTTTATTAAGTAGTCGACTTTGCAGAGGCCTGGGGGACTACAGGATAATGACTAGACAAAGAAATCCTTTGTCAGGCGGATATCATGAGGCAGCCTGGGGCGCATTTGATCATCAGATAATGGCTTTGTTTCAAATTAAAAGAGAACAATCGCATAAAAGGCAGAGAACAAAGCGACATCAGTATGGAAGCTGTGTATGATCCACCAACTTTCTCCTCCAAAGGATTGTCCTGTATCTCATTGTTGACACCTATCGGCAAGGACAATCTCTGTCCTAACAGTTTAATTCCATGCTTATCCTGACGGCTTTCTACGTGATGCGTCTTGCAAAACAAAGATTACCCGAATGTCCTTCACCTCCTGCACGCTCTATCTTGTGTTCTTTAACCCATATTCTCTATAACTCCATCACAAAGTACAACCTTGTAAGATGACCGAGCTCGTTTTTGTCTTTCTGTTGCTTCCCTTCCTCGCCTTCTGCCACCGTTATTGATCAAAATAACCGCGGACCCTGCGAGTAGCAACCCAGAATTCGAGCAACAAAGGCTTCTTTAAATCCAGCTGAAAACAACAATGGACGAGTCTCGATATGCAAAAGGCAGCTGACGGCTAGCTCCCACGCAGCTTCCAGACTGGCACGACATGTCATCGAATGAAGCGCAACGGAAAATCTTGGCAAAGTTACTGCTGAGCCCCTGAATGCAGAATGACGGGAACGTCATGATTCATGTCGATTATTAAAAAAAATTGCCTCCAAAGATGCAGCTGTAGGGGTTTGCCAAGAACAATAGACAAACGTTCTACTCAGTCCCAGTGCAGTGCAGTGCTTTGTGGAAATTTGCTTACACTAGACATGCGCACTCCCCCCCTTTGGAGCTGCACTGGATCGGGGTTTTGCTGTTTGCCGACGCCAGCGGAGCAAACCGCCCTGGGTGGCTTGCGTGCCGCCCGTTGGGTTGTACCTGACGCATGGAGCGGCTCCAGGCGCTTAAAGGCTGATTAAGGTGCGGAAGTTGCCAATTCGCCTTCCGCTTCTTTTTTCGTCATCGAAACCTCGTCGGCTTTCTGTTTGATCGATTCCAGCGACATGATGATGACAATATGGCTTGTACGCGGTCGGCACAGTCATTTGCACAAAAAAAAATAAAGATGGGTTCTGCACAAGGTATTAGCCTAGTTTCTATCTACTGTACTTTCTAGTCGAGAGTCAACCCCTCACGCCACTTTTGGGTGCCGTGCCAATTGGGTTCAGCCGCATTGCTTTGTCCATGTCGGCTTTTACTATCTGCACAGATATCTTCATCCGTGCAACGGGACGGGAACGCGAAGAGCTGTGCATTTTGCTCGTATCAATATATGGGCTGACATGTTGTTTCGTCAGTGCAACCGTGAAATCTTTCGATAGACCCTGCTTGTCAAAAAGATAGCAGGTTCGCACTGGCCATTTTTGCTGTGACTAGACCCTGTCCCCTTGACCGCCATCATGAACAACGTATCAGGTCATTCGCTTTGTACGTCATTCGTCGATCTCCTGTGGATGAGATTTTGTTTTGGTTGAGATGGCAGCCGGGGTGATTGACGCTTCCAGATGCTGACCAGAAAAAAAAACACCAAAAACCGATTTCGTCAGCTTAAGCAGCAATGGAATGGACAAATGGGTTAGGGGCCGACCGATTGCAAGTTAGCATTGTCCTTGATACAGGTCATTATACTGTGTCGGTAGGAAGCTCCTCCTGCCAAGCCTATGGTGGCTCATCCTTGAAGCTTAGCTCCGGCGACCTCGACATGTGCAGTCCCCTGTAAGTTTCTGCACTGAAGTTCCATTTTTTTGTTGTTGACAAATTTCCCGAATTGACGGCGAGACGGTGCAAAAACAAAGGTGACGCTCTGGCGGAGCTAAGGGTCGCCTAGGTCAACAGAAGCCGTCCTTCGAAGGCACATGGTGGCTTTGGCGGCCTCGACGCCAGATGGAGCTAGATCCGCGACTGATTTGCAAATCCACCCCTGGCTAATGGTGTAAAAGTGGTGCACTTTTTGATCAAGTGCGGGTAGGTAATTCGAGAGACGGATTGGATGGGAATGCCCAGACTTTAGCAGAGAGTCTGAGCCCCTGAAGTCAAATTTGAATGCTCACAACCAGAGCGTTGCCTAGCATGCCGGATCAAGCCGGTCCTCTGGTGCGCCAACCGTCATGGAGTAGAACGAGCCAACAGCGTCTAGGGTGGAATCATGCCCGTATCCTTTTTGTTGAAGATGTAGAGTAGAATAGAATCGAGAATCTCTATAAGAGGAGATGGGATCAAGTTCCAGTAGAGCGTCTTGTTTCTGTTCTCTCAGTATCAAACAGCTCAGTCACTCTTTCAGTCACTCACTCGACTCTTTCGCTCTACGACTTTTGTCTCTAACATTCGCTTGTCTTTTTAAGCCTGCAAAAAGAAAAGAAAAAGAAAAAGAAAACCACATTCGTTCATCAGGACTCTGATACAGCAAAACAGGCTACCCACCTTCGCTTAAGCATTAGCATATATACACACACACTCTCTCTCACACACACAATCTTTTTATAACCCGCAAAAATGCGCTCCACAATCTACCTCCAGTTCCTGGCCCCGGCCCTCGCCCTGGCCCAGCTGGGTGACAACTCCACCATGACGGTCACCGCCGGCGCCGTCACGGTCGACGGCACCTGCGGTCGCCAGAACGGCGGCACCGTCTGTGGCGACTTTGTCGACGGCAACTGCTGCTCCATGTACGGCTACTGCGGCAAGACGACGGCCTACTGCGGCTTCGGCTGCCAGTCCGGCGACTGCACCAACAAGCCCCAGGTCGCCCCGACCGGCTTCACCTACACCATGGACGGCTCCTGCGGCGCCACCGTCCTCTGCGGCGACTGGGAGGACGGAGACTGCTGCTCCGCCGCCGGCTGGTGTGGCAAGACCGCCGACTACTGCGGCGTCGGCTGCATCCACGGCAAGTGCCTGGGCACCAACGCCCCCGACGGCGCCAGTGCCACGTCCGCCGCCCCTCTCAGCACCGGCGTCGCCGATGCCGCTCCCGCTGGCCCCCTGAGCACCGGCGTCCAGGACCAGGCTCCCGCCCCCAGCGTCATCCCTCCCTTCGCCAACACCACGGCCCCCGCCGACGAGGCTGCCGCCGCCAGCGCCGCCGCCGCCGTGACCGAGACCACCATCTCCACCGTGGTCGAGGCCACCCCCACCGCCCCCGTCGAGTCGGCCAGCGCCCTGCCTCCCTTTGCCAACACCACCGCCCCCGACGCCGCCGCCCCGGTCGTCGAGCCGCCCACCACCGCCACCGCCCCGGCGCCCACCCTGATCGTCGAGCCCGTCAACGACGCCACCAACGCCACCACGCCCGCCAACACCGCCGCCGCCGCCGTCGTCCCGACCCGCGAGAACACCCCCGCCCCCGCCGGCAAGATCTGGGCCATCGACGGCTTCTGCAACGCCACCGCCCTCTGTGGGCCCTGGGAGTCCGGATCCTGCTGCAGCTCTTATGGCTGGTGCGGCAAGAGCGAGCTCCACTGCGGTCCCGGCTGCCAGTCGGGCGACTGCCTGACCGCCCCGGCCTCCGCCTCCGCCCAGGACGCCGCCTCCACCTTTGCCACCACCGTCGTCGCTGCGTCCCAGGATGCTGCTGCCGCCACCCAGGAGGCCAGCATCATGACCGCCGCCCCCACCGTCGAGGCCACCACCGAGGCTGCGGCTGAGCCTACCACCATCACCATGGAGTAGGTGCTGGAAACTTGAGACAGAGACTAGAGGCGATGAGAGTCGAGCATCACTGGTAGACACTGCGGATTGCGCATTCGCGACAGTGATGACGAGAAAATAAGGTTTTCATTTTTTTTCCTTTTGTTTTGGAGGACTGGCAGAGTGATAACAAAACATCTTTGTACCGGTGGGACTATGGTCGACTTTTCAATAAACGCAAAGAATTTATAAAAAGCTCAATTGGGGATCACAATGTATGCTATTTTGGACATTTCGAACATATAATCTAGCAACATTGCCACATTGTTTCTGCCCAAAGTTCTTTTGATGCACCACAACTTAATTAAACTGGGTCAAATTCTTAAAAAATTGACAAGACAGGCAAGAATCGTCTATATCCAAAAAGCAAAAGAAAACGGAAACAGATGATACTGCCCTCACCAGGGATCGAACCTAGGACCTCATCATTACTAGTGATGCGCTCTACCACTGAGCCATAAGGGCGGATGTGCTTTGTCACGTGGGAACTCGTCCACTCGCACAGATCATAACGGGTGGGCCACACTGAGCGCAGCACAGCGTGCAGTGCATCCACACCATCCCGCGTCACATCTCCACGTGGGTCCGCCTTCCCTTACAACCCGAAAACACCGTCATCGCTCCGGTGCCGGAATATGTGGTCACATCCACCATGAACCGGTCGCAGTCAGTTCCCAAGACCGAGGCAGACATGCTTTCATACAACCAGTGACAGCATGGCGCAAAAGTTCGACTTCCCAGCCGAAGCACCTCTGCGCCCGTCGCGCAAGCTCCGCTTTGCCGATGTAAGCCCCGCTCATTGTCTTCCCCCAGCACACCACCATATGTCATGACCAAGAGACTAACCCCATCACTCCCCACTCCTGTCAGGTGGCCGTCACGGCAACGGCAAAGGAGTTCGCCGGCATCTACCGCGGCAAGCAGCAGCACGCGCCCGACGTGGACGCGGTCCTGCACCGCGCCTCGTCCGCCGGCGTGGCCAAGGTGATGCTGACGGGCATGTCGCCGTCCGACGTGTCCTTCAACCTGGACGTGGCGCGGCGCCGCCCGCCCGGCACCACCTTTGTCACCATCGGCATCCACCCGTACCACGCCGCCGAACCATGGGCCGATGCCGCCGCCGCCTCCTCGGGGTTGTATTTCGACCGGCTCGCCGCGACCATCAGAGAGGTGCAGACCGGCAGCCCCGGCGTGCTGGCCGCGTTTGGCGAGCTGGGCCTGGACTACGACCGCCTCGACGTCTGCGGCAGGGACGAGCAGCTGCGCACGTTCAGGGCGCAGCTGGACGTGGTCGCGCGCGAGGCCTTCGACCTGCCGCTGTTCCTGCACTGCCGCGCCGCGTTTGCGGACTTTGTCGACGTGTTGACCCCGTACCTCCCCCGGCTGCCGCGCAGGGGGCTGGTGCACTCGTTCGTCGGGAGCAGGGAGGAGATGGAGGTGCTGACGGGGCGGATGGGGCTCGACGTCAGCGTCAACGGGTTCAGCTTCAAGGACGACGAGTGTCTGGACATGGTCCGGCACGTGCCGCTCGAGAGGCTGCAGCTCGAAACGGACGCGCCCTGGGGAGAGGTCTTGCCGACCACGAACGCGGTCGTCGCGAGGTACCTGGCCAACGTGCCGCCGCCCGAGGTCCAGAGCAAGAAGAGGGACAAGTTCGAGATGGGCAAGATGGTCAAGGGGCGCAACGAGAGCTGCTGCATAGATCGCGTGGCGTACGTCGTTGCGGGGCTCAAGGGCATCGGTGTGGACGAGGTTGCCGAGGCGGCTTGGAGGAACTCGGTGGAAATGTTCCGCCTCGAGAGGGATGTGGAAGAGGCGGCCGCTTGAGTACTGTGGCACCTTTTTTTGCGCTGACTTGTCGAAAGTTCAAAAGACATCATTAACGGTATTCTTTGTGGCAACGGCATACATGGTTGCGTCGCTTGCAGAGTAGGTATTGTGACTGCATGGTCTCGAAAAGTGGCATTTCAAAGAAAGACCAATCGTTTTACACTAGACTAGACTAGACTAGGTCAAGAAAAGAAAACACATCAAGTTTGGCAGTAATTGTGTTCAGTACAGCTTATCCATTATTGAAATGATGCCGACGGACCCGAGTTTGGTGGCAGGGTATCCAAATATTTGTTATCTCGGTGAAAGAATAGAGAAGGTTGGGACAAAGTATTGCTAGGTTGGAGTTGATACCAAAAAAAGAGCAGCCGACGCGCGGAGTGGATCGCTGGATTCTGCCTCGGCTGTAGTTTGAGCTGCAGTTCTGACCGAGATGGCAGTTGGTGCAGATCTACCGTACGCCAATTGACGGTTGAAACTAGGTACCTAGATAAATGACTCCAGGGTCGCCGAAGGCTGCGGCCGTTGAATCACCTCCAAACTGTGCCTCAAAATTAGCGTGGATGGTTGGTTCGTTCGGCCCCGCATTCAGAATGCATTCCATCGGTCGCTCGGTTTGGAAAAGTCGGCTGGTTTTTCTTGCTGACGCCTAACCGCTCCCAAGAACGTGTTGTTGGTTTTGTTTGTCTTTCCCCAGCATGTTCGGTGGCAGTGCTTCCACTCAGGTCAACGCGTGACCCCTGGCTATGGGTTTGTTCGTTCAGCCGCACGTCAGGGCCCAAAGATGAGTTTGCTCACCGACGTCATTTACAACTTTTTGATATAAATACAAGCTGATGCTTTCGGGACGATTGCTGTAAAAAATGAAAGAAAAGAACAACATGAGCCAGCAGGACTAGAAAGTCAGCTTAATCCTATCTCAAATTTCGACCCAAGAACAAACCAAAATTGCAGTAAAAGTTGCCGCAATGGGTTGCATGACATCGGTATGAGTTTAGCCCAAATCAGCCCAGGGTTGGGGTTACCAATAACACCGACCCTAACCCCGAGTTTACCCCCTATTCACATCGCCCATCAACTGACCCCCCTACGACCCAAAAAACCAAACAGAAACAAACCGGCCAGCGATCTCTCGTCAAGAGACCCGCTGCTACAGCCCAGAACCCGCCAGCCACCGCCGACACCATATCCAGCGGCTCGACCGCGACCTACGTCGAGAAGCGGTGGTCCCAGCAGCCACCCGCCTACACCCGCGACGCCACCACCGCCGCGGCAGCGTCGACCAGCCCCGGAACAACGTCCCCCATCACATTCCCAAGCTCCTCCGTCCAGCCCGCCGACTACGCGGGCCTCACGCAGCACGAGCAAGGGCTGCGGGCGCAGGTCGAGGAGCGCAGGAAGCGCCGCGAGGAGGAGCAGAAGCGCGCGGCGGCCGAGTCGCGCCGCAGGTACGCCGCCGCCACGGCGCAGAGGCCGCACAAGGGAGGCCGTGGCTCCTCGGGCGGCGGTCGGAGCCGAGGCGGTGGCGGTGACGGCGGCGGTGGAGGGTTCTTTTTCGGGCCGAGCATCGACTATGGCGGTGGGAGCTCTTGTGGCTCCGGAGGGGGTGATTCTGGTGGCGGTGGTGGGTGTAGTGGTGGTGATGGCGGCGGCGGCGGAGGTGGTGGCGGTGGGGAGTAAGGACATGGAGGCGTATGGAGTGATGCAGTGCTAGGGTCAAGATGATAGGGACTTTTTATGACATGACCGATGATACTCGGTGTTTATTCAGGAATCTCATTAGTGGCATATTAACAGTACATCACAAAGGCTCCCTTCCAAGTATCTATCCGCCCCACTTGGCTGTCGCCTGCTGAAAGGTAGAAGCTGGACTAAAGCTGGTGGATGCGGCACAAAATTGTCCTGCATTGGGAGTTATCGAAACTTCCAACTCCACCCGAGACTACGGTGATCCTGTCCAAAGTGCACACCTTGACAAGCAGATGTGAACCCAGTGCAATCAACGTAGGCTCAGCTGCTCCGCATAGTAAAAGCAGTCGCATCCAGCCCAGATTCAGAAGTTCACACATACCAAGCCCTGTCCCCCGCCCCAGGCGAAAGTACCCCCCTTTCTTAGCACCGGAGAGAAACCTGCACTCCATTCTTCGGGCACGTCGTCATGCGATTCCCGATGCTCCAGGGCTCGGGGTCGCGGCTCTCGATGGCGGAAAAGGTCTGCAGGAAGCGGATCAAGACGTACTGGGCCTCGGTCAGGGCGTACTGCTGGCCGACGCAGATCCTCGGCCCGCCGTTGAAGGGCAGGTAGTTCCAGCCCGGGCGCAGCGTCTCCCACCTCTCGGGCTTGAACTCGTGGGCGTCTTCTCCAAACAGGTCCTTGCGCCGGTGCAGCGCGAGGAAGCTGTACGCGATAAACGTCCCCTTGGCCACGAATATGGGCGCCTTGTGGTCCGGGCCGCCGCCGCGGGGCAGCGTCGTGTCTATGGATGCTTCTTTTCCCACCAGGGCGAGCACGGTGTGGAGGCGCAGGGCTTTTGACACGGGTTGGTGTTAGCTTTTTTGTCTTTCCTTTTTTTGGTATCGGATGAGATCATGGCTCATTGCACGGTCAAGTCTTACATTCGTTGATGCACCACCGCATATACTTCATATTGCGAATGTCCTCGTAGGTAGGTATCCTGCCTTGAAGAAAGGCGACCTCGTTTTTCAGCTTGGTCCATATATCCGGTCGATTGGCCATCGTATGCAGCATATTACTCAGCAGCGAGGCCGTGGTGTCTCGACCGGCCACGAGGATGTTGAGCAGCTCGTCCCGCAGCATCCGTCGGTCCTGGGTCTGCTTCGCCAGCGCGCGGAGAAAGATGTAGCGCTCTTCTGGCTCCTTCTTCTCGTCGCCGCCCGCAGCGCGCACCTGGCTGTTGTACCGTATCGCCTCGTCGACGTATTTCTCGACGTGATCCTGCACCAGCTTGATGCAGCGTGCGGCCTTCTTCTCCTTGTAGACGTACCGAAGCGGGCCGAGGACGAAGCGGGACAGCATGTCGTTTTGCGCATAGTCCCAGGCGGCGGAGAACTCATCCAGGTTCTCTTGGCCGTGGTGACCTATGGACCTCTCGTGGGCGTTGGCCTCGAGGGATTTCACCGAGTCCCCAAACAAAAAGTGGGTCGAGGTGTCCATGGTAAAGTCGAACATGAAGGGAAGAAGGTCGACGGTCGATCCATCCTTTGGGAGCAGCGAAATCAGCGTTTGGAAGCGCTCCTCCACAGATACAAGGTCGGTGATTTGGTCCCGAGCAAAGTTCGGCCGAACCAAAGCCCGTGATTTTTGCCAATGCTCGCCGTCCGACACGAAAATCCCCTTGCCCAAAAAGTCCTCGGCGCCCACGGAGCGGCCCTGGTTGTTAAACTGGTCAAACTGAGTGGAAAGGACAGCTTTGATGTTTTCGGGTTCGCAAGTCCAAATAAAGTTGAACCCCATGGCCTTTGACGTAAAGGTATTGCCGTATTTTTCAAGGCAGTCTGCCGTGTTTTTCATGATTTGGAAGTCTAATATATCCTCTGTCACCATGTGGTAAGTGAATCCAATGCCGAAAAGCGGGTCCCAGTCTGGAAATTTGGCAGCAGGAAGACATCCGGAATCCCGTTTGATTTTGCGCCGGTGGTTGTACAGCATGATTCGCTGCCATATCCAGACGGCTGCAACGAGGGCCGCTCCAACTTTGAGACTGGAAATTAAGTTGAACATTTTGGTCCGCTGTTGTGCTTGAGTTGAAGTGTCAGGGTAATATTTGCTGGCTTGCTGGCTTGCTTGCTTTCTTGCTTTCTTGCTTTCTTGCTTTCTTGCTGGTGCTGCCGTGCTTGACTGAAGCTACCGAACTGCAGTACAGGCGTCCTCCCCTAAATATTTAGCGAGAGACTGTCGTCGCACTCTTGTTACTCACCGGTTGTCCGCTCCTTCCCAACGGACGATTTCTTGGAAGACATGCTCCGCCCTGAGCTCTGCCTGGGCTAAACAGCGTTTCAGCCGAACTCTTCAAAGGTCCATACCCATGATTGAATTTTAACAATGGGCTGGAGCACCTCAAAAGATGATAGTGGTAGTGCGGAGTTGATAAAGAACCCGAGAGGTCATCCATCAAACTTTGCTCATTTCTTTTCCTTGTGAAGATGATCTGATGATGATGAAGAATAGGATATCAAAAATAGCAGTCCCGTGCTTCCGGCACTTGCTGCCATGCTATCGTGCCCGTTTAGTTCTTTCATGTGGAGGCCCGTATGCATCTCAAAACTCTCTATAACCAACCAAGACTTTTACCTTGCGATCCAGTCGGCGGCTTGAAACTTTAATATTCTAGGTAGTGGTCCGTGGCTTGCTGTCATCTCATTTGTGGTGCGATTATCAATCATAGCAGCTTTCAACAGGTTCACACCTCACCTTGCCGTGACCAATGTGACGTAATCATATAGCCATTGACTTTATTCTTCCATTCTGATCCTTGACCCTCCAAGCCCTATATAGTGTAATACCAGCAAAGTTTCTCTCTTTTTTTTCTATATATTTCTTTTATTTTTCTTTTTGCTGCGGACACACTGTTAGGCCAAGGCCTTCAGTTCGAGTGCCAATCTGGTGTGGAAATCAGATACGGAGATTATAGATGTCAAAAGCAGATAAGGTCAAGATGCAAACGAGATAGAATAGTCTGGCATGTAAATAGACACGAACAAGGATTTACAAAACCAGTCATCCGGTCAGGTAGCTAGGCAGGGTAGGTATGCAGTTCATGATGTTTTGCACAATTTAGATAAATCCCAACTTGAATACTCTCTGCACAATTTCTAGCGGTGCTAAATAATTGAAGATACTACTACCTGACAACCCCCAATGTTGACAGACAGCGATTCGACTTTCATGCACAAGCTCGCTTTCCCATTGTTATACTTCTCAAGCCACCATTTTCTGCGCAATTATGCCGACAAGCATTTCATAGTTCTTGTCCGCATCCTTCTTGCAGATACCGGCCAGGGCCTTGTTGCACCTTCCCTGAAGCTCATGGCAGAGCTCCAGACTGCCGTCGCTCTTCTCCTTCACCGTGAAGATGCTCTCAATGACCGTGCCCATGGGGCTGTGGACGCGGATGAAGACGCCCTCGGTGGTATCGATGAAGTAGTAGGTGCTCTTGATGTCGGAGCCCATGATGGGGTTCTCGTACTTGTTCCTGACCTCGTGGACATCGACCTTTTCCGACGCGAACGTGACGCCCTTGGGCTTGTCGTACGAGTCCCATGCCGGGGATGGCTGTGGGGTGCGAGACGTCACGTAGGGTCCGCAGTCGATGATGTAGATGTGGTCGTGCAGCTTCGCAATGGCCGTCGCCTTGTCCACTCCCGCGGGGATGGCGTGCTTGTGGCTAAGGGGGAACGACGTCTCCAAGACTTGGGATCACAAGTTAGCGGTGGCGTTCCTCCCGTGTCCATCTATAGACTAGGTCGGGTATTTGTTAGGTCGCTTCCAGATACAAAACTAAACTTACAACCCATTTTGAGCCAAGGGTGTCGGTTATTCGACCGGAATGGAGCAAAGGTGCAAAGGTAGATAGATGGCTTTTTTTATTGAGAAGCTTTGGATTGTTGATGTTGGGAGAGAAACCCCTTCCTTTGTCTTCGTGGGTACAAAGCATCTACTTATAAGGATGTAAGTGTGATTATCACCACCGAAAAATCTCCAATCTTTACCATGGCAGACGATTCAGCAAGACAGTGTCAATCGATACGACGTCAAATCGACACACCAGAATACGGTGGTGCGAAAATAGATTCGACATGTGCCAGCAGAAAAAATAAAATAAAATACAAAAACAAACGACGAAAACGAGTACGACCTTGATTGGATTTTATATAATCTGATATTCACATTCGCCGTTGGGAAAATCCCCCCTCCCCAGGGTTTCCTTTTTGGACGAAACCTGAAACAAATATTAGACTTGGTAGTAAGGATAGCTAGCTGCTGTTTTGCCGCGCCTCGACGGCTTTCCAAGCGGCAGCTCAGCCTATTTTCTTCTTCTTTAGTCTTTACGACGAACATGCACGGTGGGTACTTTGGAGGCATCCAATCACCGGCGGAACTCTCCCCGCAAAGCCGCCATCTGTCGTCTAGCGTGTCACGGTCGAGGTCCGAGATTTGAGAGGTCAGTGACAGCAATCTCCCAACACCGGGGATTAATGCCCATGTGAATAGGAATCGTCTGCTCTGTGGCATGCCTAATAGAATATAGACAAGTCGCTTTTTTTTTTCTTCCTTTTTTTTTTGTTGCGCACCCATTTCTTCTTCTTCCCTTTTACCCCCTCCTCGCATTCCTTGCAATATGACAACATAGCTCTAGGAATAGTTTCGCCCGATCGGATGGGACGCACCGGCACTTCTGATGATCCGGCGCCCGAGTCGTGGCCCGAGACGCCGGATGCAACCTAGCAGAGTAGTTGGCGTGTTTGACAGACGGGTTTGCTTTCCCCGCAACATCTTATTCGTAAAGTAAATCTCTTCCAAATATATGCCATCCTCGTCATCTTTGTTTGGTGGGATTTCGCAGCCTTTTCGGTCTTTAAGCTTCGGGCCTGACAAGACCCCTAACTAGAGCCGCGGAGCTGGTTTCACATGCCAGTCCAAAGTCCTCAGGTCGCAACCTGTTACGACCTTCAAAAAACATTACATCGCCTGTATCCCAAAGCTCGTTTTCATCCACGCTAATCCCTCCTGTCATTACGTCGTGCAAATGAAAAAAGAAATAACCAGTGGAGGTGTTCGATTGCCGTCATCGCCCCCCAATTCGTTCTCGCAAGCTTAATATCGCTCTCCTGGCCCCTTACCATGCTCCTGCCGTCCCAGACCTCGACTGTCGTCTCGCTGTTGTCCCTCGTTCCATTCATGGCTGCGTCCGGCGGCGGTCTCGGCGCGTCTCGGTGTCCAAACGGATCAAAGTTGTGGAGTCCAGGGAGGTGATGACGTGACGTTGCTGGTTACTGGGCCGCTCTCGTTGAACTGGCTGGGGCCCGGCTCTGAGCGCATTGAAGCGATCTTGCGAGAGAATATGGCCCAGGTAGAGACGGAGCGATGGCATGCAGGCTACGGCGATGAGATAAAAAGAGTGGAATCAGTCTTGCGGCGTTCGCAGTGCCGGGGGCGAGCCAATAGGTAATGCAAAATAAAATAACAAAGATTCTTGCTGAATTGGGTTAGAGACCTAGCATTGTCCTGGCCCGAGATCCCTGGCGACTTCAAGATCAAGACTTCCCTGGTGATGCCGAAGCCGATGGTGGCCAGGCCGGCAGCAAAAGTCGCGTATACGCCGGCCTTGACCTCGGTCTTCAGCCTGACGTGCCTGAGCATGAGAAAAGGCAGGGAGGATATGAAGAGCTCGCCAAGCAGGTGCAGCGCACAGTTGACATGGAAGGTGCTTCGCTGCTGCCGCGGCGAGTACGTCTCCCTCCTGTCCAGAGTCCAGTGGAGCGGGGTGGGGAACCACAGGAACAGGACGAGCGATATCACGACCACAACATATGCTATGCAGAAGGCGATGATGACCCATACGGGGGCGCAAAGTTTCGTCAAGAAGAGGGGGAATAGGCCTATTTTTTTGGCAACACCCAGTCAGTATTTGAGCTTGTTTGAGAGACATGGTTACTACAAGGGAAGACGGCACCTTTGCAGGATGCTCGAATGCCGACAAGGGCACGTCCAAGTTTGACATGCTCAGGGTGATATCCGGTTTTCATGGCGCTGGAGCTATACACGACCATGTCTGCAGAGGTATTGAGCAAGCACATGATGTATGGCATACAGATGGATATGTCTGCAGGTTGCAAACGGAGGCGCTTAATCTTCAAGCGGAGATACAGCCGCGCTGATATCATGAACGTGATGATACTGGCGAGGAGCCATGTTGTCACCTAGCCGACAAGTTTCGTTAGTGTCAACTAGAGGCCAATGAAACCATCTGATTCAAGTTGGGCATGTGGTGGGAAAACGCTAAACATTGATGTTGCGATATTGGTAGAGGGTTTACTTACAAGAACCTCCTGGCCCGTGGGGTTTCCTATACCTGTCCTTGGTGGCGACATCTCAATCGATCCCAGTATCTGTTATTGGCTGCCTGTGCGGCGCCAGGTTGATAAAGGCGACGAATATGAGTTCTTTCCCGCTGTCCCAGGTAAGACTAGTCTCCTGGGTATTGTTCACGGTCGGGAAACGTCAGGAGGTTCGGCGGCATTTTGACAAAGATAAAAAAAAATGAACAACATAGAAAAAAAGGGCAAAAAAAGGGGCGGGCCGCAAGAGATCGACATTGGGAACGAAGGACATGCAAGTCGGTCAAGGAAATTTTCGCGACGCGACAGGATTCCGGGGAATCACCAACCCGGGTTGCGCTCTCAACAGCGGGCCAGGCTGATAGGAAGCATGATTATCGTGCGCTGTTGAAGGATGACATGCACTTGCCATCGAGACTAGAACCCAATTCAGCTTGTCGGCTCCTGTGACAAATTAGTCTGGTCCGTTCCCTGGACAGATTTTCAAGGTTGAATTCCCCAACTTGGGTAGATGAGAAAGCATGCCAAGCTGAGATGAAGCACATGGGAGCTCCCGTCCCTGGATGCCGTTATGCCAATTTGTCTTGATTTACCGTTCAAAGCCAGCATTGAATACCGTCTGAGGATAGCAAGCAGACTAGTTGGCAGGGATGGGAAAAAAAATTCAAGAAAAGTTTACAAATATCCCGGTGAGGTGCCATTGACATCTCATCCTCACACCAACAAACAAGGGATGGCGACAAAACAAACCATACTGGTCGTGGTGCTGAGCTGTCGTTGTTCGTTGTGGGGAACGCGGCCCGCTCAAATGAGACTCTCCGCTGCCATCCGTAGACCGATTTGCTGTGTTGCCTGCCTGGATTGCGGGGAGGACCCAGGTACAGAGATTAGGTGAGTTACAGTGGACTGGGCAGAATCCCTAGCGATGCGACGGTGCCAACGTGCTCCATCGCCCTCAACTCAATAGATCGACGAACGCACGGAAATGCGTGGAAACCAGACGCTTCTCCACTTGTAGGGCAGTTCGTTTCCGAGTTAGCGCTCACCCTGGAAAAAAAGTCAGATCGTTTACTTCAACCTCTCAGCTTCATCTCGCATAGGTGTGTTTGACCTTTGTTTTCTTCCGACCAGTGTCACCAAAAGCAGAGGCAAAGCTACCTGCTTCCTCTATCGGCAGATATGATGACAACATCGCCCGTATTGCCCCTTTTCCACGTGCGAGAAGGAGAAATACCCAAGACTCGATCCAGCCCTGGCCTCACTCTCCCTTACAGAAGCGCATCTACCCTCCACGCTCACATGCTCCGAACCGTCTGTTGTTCCATGGAACAAATCATAGATCCTGGGGGTTACGTTCGATTTGACTTGATATTCACCAACTCCGCGTGCTGACCCTGGCCAGAGTGGCATTGACCCGGTCAGTTGCAATTAGGAGCGCTGCTCATGGAGCTGTCCATTCATCCTTGCAATCTATTACGCGAGGCACCAACACAGGATGCGCGGCCCCACCCTAGATACACCATCTTTTTATTGACTTGACTGACACCAAAGGTGCATCTAGCGATGGGCTCACCTCATATACAAAAATACCAATCTTCTTCGGCAAACCTCCCCATCAAAGCTCAAGAAATAGCAATGCTCTAGTCAGGGTCCATCAAAACACGGCTCAAACATGTCGTAAGAAAGCATCTCACTCGAAAACAGCAAACAACGGCCTGCCAAAAGCTTCATTGGCGAGCCTTAAACTCGTTCCCCAGTGCTTAGTCTGGGCCTCAACGCAAGATCCAAGCTAAACGCCCCGCGTCTCCTCCACTTCAGGTTCACCTGCCAGTGTGCTTCTCTTAAGCCCAGGCCCCGACAAGACTCATGCCGATGGCGCCAGACAGCACCAGGAAGCAGGCGTAAACCCTGCGCCTGCCACGGAGGATGCGCCAGCTCTCGTCGCTGAGGAAGTCCTCGGACAGCAGCTCCACGAGCGACGCAAACACCAGTAGACCAGACGAGATGGCGTTCATGGTGCCGACGAGGACGAGACCAAACTCAGACTCTGGGTTGTAGAGCCTGTGAGTAGCGATTCCGATCGCCTGGCCGAGCGGCGTTCTGGAAAGCGAGGGCCGATAAACGTTAGCAATTACTGACGGTCAAGGAGATGAGATTGCTAGATTTGACTTACGTGCACCCGTATGCCATCGACATCATCCAAGGCTGCCATGAACCTTTCTCCCACTTGATGTTTGCGATCCTCGAGCCAAGGGCCAATCCTTCAAAGGTTTCTGCGAGACGTTGTCAGTCAGTCATCAGTCCACCTAGGCACAAGCAACAACTCTCCGAGTAATATGGAGAGAACGGCACAAGTCGAATACGTACGGTGAAAAGCAATGGCGATGAGCAGAATGACAAACTCGTGCCCAATCGAAACGCTGAGCGTCATACCGATGAAGACGCTGTGGAACAAAATGCCGACCTCGAGCATCATGCACTGAAGCACGTCCTTCTGGTGCTGCTGCTGCGCCGTGAGCTGGAGATGCCCGCCGGCGAGACGGTTCTCCTCGTCGACGACCACCGACTTGTCGCTAAGCCTTTCACCGGCTTGCCCATCGGAGGATGGCGCCCCGACGCTCGCGTTCTGGTCATCGGTCCGTCCGAGGTTGGAGAGCTGTCGGCCCAAAGAGTTGGCGTTGCCACCTGCCGGCCGCATCTCCAGTGACATCGGTCGCCCGGCCATGGCGCCGTTTCCATCCTCAGAAGAGGTGTCCTGAGCCGGCTCCGCGGTCCTCCGCGGTCGCTCCTGCTGCTGTTGCAACACGGCAGCGGCGCTCATGCAGCCGCCACCCGTAGATGACCCGGCAGCCTCGGTCATGTGCCTCGCAGGCTGCAGAACCATCTCGATGACAGTCACAAAAAAGACGGCGGCGAGGGCGATGGCGCCCGGCATGGCCGGGTACTCACTGACCCAGAAGCTCGACAGGCAGGGGTTCCCCAGCAGCGTAAAGGCGGTCGGCAGCAGGTGCACAAACGCCGTGGCCAGCAGGACGCCGGTGCCAAAGTGGCGCACGGCGAAGAAGAAGCGGGCGGGGAGCCGCAGGCGCGGGATGCGCGAGGCCACAATCGGAAATGCGCATGCCCCAAACGACACGCCCAGGATGATGAGCAGCGCGCCGACGTGCAGCGGCGTGTTGTACTCCTCCTCGGAGAGGAAGCCGCCCGTCGCGCAGGTCGACCGCTTGCCGAGCGGGATAACATCGGCGTCGCGGGAGTTGGTGGCGATGGTGGACGTGTTTGGAGCTGCTAGAGGAAAATGGTGGTTTCGTTGCAGTCAGTCATCGTTGCTTATTTTCCATGTTTAATTGCCCGACTTGTACATGAGGTAGCGAGCGTCGATTTATGCCACCACACCACCTTCAGCCAGTGCAGTCCAATCGGGTGGGGCCGGCGATCCAACGGCAATGTGTGGGTATGACATGCAGCCACTGCCGTGGCACACGCAACGTCGAACGTGTAACGACTTGAGGTGCGATACAGCTAAGAGGGAGGGGGGAAAAGAGAAAGTAACAAAAGAAAAAATGATCAAATGTCTTACAAGCTAAACCAGGTTGCGGGGCGCCAAACAGACGTCCCGTTAGGGACTCTGGCAGCCGAGAGGCCGACATGATGGCTGCGCAGACGAGGACCGAGGCCACCCAGGAGAACCAGCCGAAAAGAGAGCATGGTGCAGGGGGCGCTGCAGTGGCAGCAGCGACGGCACCGAAGCCGCCGCCGCCTGCCGCGGTCGAGAGTGAATGGCCTTCACCGCCAGTCACTCCCTTGGCTTGGGAATGGGATGCTGATAGTAGCATCTAATGTCAGCGAGATGAAATCCCGATTCAGAGTGAATGTAAACGATTCAGTCGTTGTCGAAAGGGTGTCGGGGCTTTTCCAAATGTCTGACGATCATTGACTCGCAAATGCCGTCAAACCCACATCCTGAGCACAGGACTGCCTTTTTTGGCATGACGTAGGACAAAAATCCAAGATGCTTGGCACCGCCTCCCTCGTTTTTGATGGGAGTGAAATTTGAAAGTTCGGAAAGGAGGAAAGGAGACGAGATGTCCTCCAGCGGTAACAGAAAGAAGAAGAAGGAAAAAAAATTCCATACCATCAAAAGAACCCCATCCCCAAGCCAACCCCTTCCGCCCCTCGGCCTCGACCGGCATTCGATCGGCCACGGCCCAGCCGTCCCTCTGCATCCCGTTTCCACCGCGTTCGTCGTCGGTCACGGCGGCGCCTCCGGACCCGTCGCGGTGCTCGCGCGCGTTGGCGATGCCGTTGAGGTCCTGGCAGGTCGTCAGGTCACCCGACAGGAAGGGCGGGTTCTGATTCCAGGTCGGATGGTCCGTCAATGGCGGCTCGTCGGTACGGGACGGGCAGTTCATTGTTGGGATGGACTTTTTTTTTCGGGATATCGGTCGAAAAATGTTCAAATGGCAACCTCTGGAACGACTTTTGGTCGGACTTTTCCGCCTTGTGTCGTCCAATCCTCAAGATACTGTATCCGTGGTTTCTTCTTCTCTTCTTCTTTAGCAAGCCTCGCACAGGTTAGATTTTGTGCCAACTCTGCTCTTTTTGTAGACTTTTTTTTTCGATCTGGTTCGGTAGAAATTTAAAATTCTTCTTCTTGTACCCTTTTTGACCTTGTTCCTGACTCAAATTAAATCAGGACCCAAAAAAGAGGGTCAGTGAGTGAGAGTTACCAAAAGAGAAAACTTTATAGCTGGGAAAAGCACGGTGCAAAAGTTGTCGGAGCAACACGATCATCAATCAAAGCACCGAAAAATGCCTTAAAGTTTTATTAAAATGCAAAATGCAAAGGTGCAAAATTCAAAATGCAAAATGCAAGCTCACAAAGTTTACACATGTCCAGCGGGAAAAAAAAGAGCCAGTTAATGATTGATTTTCCATCCATCCCTGTGCTTCCCCTACCCCAAAAAAAAAAAAAAAAAAAAAAAGAGCCGAGAATTCTCGCCCAGCCCCCAAGGTTCGCAGCCAGTCACCTTGGCCTGGTTTGATGTGCCCTGCGCCACGGAGCGGGGCCTCCGCCCAGGCCCGGTCTCTTCCGAACCCTTCTCCTCCCCCGCCAAAGAACAAGAAAAAAAAGTCCCCCCCCCCCCGGTGGCCCACCCTTGTCGCCGTGGATGAACTTGCTGTTGCAACGGTCTGCCGAGTTTCCCTTTCCCCAGACAATGTTACTCTTGAATACAACCCGTATACCATAATTTTTGAACAAGCGAGCAAGGACAAGCGAAACCAGGGTCTTTGTGTTCCGTAGGGCGGACATATTACGTACAAAACCTGCATAAGACACGCCAAGAACCTTGATGGTCGTATTGGCTAATGCATTACATACCATGAACATGCACTGTATATACTGGCTATCAAGGTGTGTCAAGATACAAATCCCAACAATCGATGCCACACTAATCCAGCGTCACCAAGCGACCACGCTGCCCTAGTCACGACGACACGTCACATGGTCTATACTCAGTAGTCAGAAGTCGGTTGCCCAGATCTTGCCCGATCACTCATTCGAAAAAAAAGGCTCGCTTCATATTATAGAGGAAATAACTAGTTCTAGTCTCCCGTTGCTCAAGCCATTAAAACATGTGACAAAAAGAAATGTGGTATATTGAACCTCCCCTCCCGCGCTTTAAATCATCCAGATTGCCTCGTTATTAGAAGTAGTATAGAGAAACACCCGGGAACATCCAAAGAAGGAGAAAAGAAGTGACTTTGGGGATGCCATATATCCATCCAAGCCTTTTTTTGCTGTTGAGTGATACATAGATCACACATGTCTTCCTCGAACAAAGTCGGTTTGAAACCACTTCCGAGATGAGTTGTCCAGTAATTGTGTGCTTTTTTTAATTTGCGCCAAACCACTTCCAGAAGAGAAAATAGCCTCTTTGCGAGGATATGTGGGGTATAGATGATGGATATTCCGCCAGATTTGAGTATCGTAGGGTTTCGTGACAGTTATTCGTGAGTGGGAAAATCCCGCCAGCGACAAATCAACAAAGCATGCATGCTCGATGAAAAAAGGCTGCTAGGCAATGGGGAAGTAGAACAAATGGACAGGAATAAGTAAAGGTGAGAACATAGGGAAAAAAAGGCCATGGCATGTGATGCTCAACCGTCATCGCCCCAGAGGCCCATCTCGACACCGACGCGGCCGGGGGGTCCTCCGACGGCACTGATCCTCGCGGCCTTCTTGCGCGGGTCCGCCATGAAAGTCGAGGGGCTGGCGATGTTGGTGGGATAACTGCCCATGGCTGACTGGGATCTCGCAAGCTGTCGCCCGCGCATCTCTCTGTAAGATGACTCTCCGCGCAGCGGCTTATCCTGGCGACTCGGCGGCATCAGCCCCGCGGTAGGTGGTGAGCCGTCGTGGGTGTCGGTAAGACGGGACTGGCTGGAGGCGGCGGTGAAGCCGCTCTCGAAAGACCACTGCTTGGTGGCCTGGTGGTATTGCGGCGCCAGCATCGATGATCGCTCCGGGATCGGGAATGAATCGAGTGCAAGTTCCGAGCCGCCCTGTGCCGAAAACATCGGCGAGACGTCTCTGCGGTGAGACCCAGAGACGCTGCGGGCCTTGGGTACTCGTTGCGATTGGACAGACGAGCTCCGACCGGCTGCGTGGCGTGTGCCAGCCTTGGGCTGGGGCCGGGGTGCCAATGAAGCCTCAAACCCCGACAGTGTGCTGATGCTCGAGTGCTGGCGACGGTGAGATGGTGCTTTATCGAGCTGCTGCCTGTTCAGGCTCGATGTCTCGGTTGTTTCCATGCCGCCAGGCACTGGGAACGCGTCAATCACACGATCGCGCTCCTCAGTTTCGAACTCGGCAATGATGGACTCGCGCATTCTCGCGCGTTTGAGGCGGAGCGCAGCCAGAAGCATCTCCTCCTGGCGGGTCACAGCCATGAAGCGCGACGACGTAGAATTCGGCGACGGCGTGGTGTATTTGCTGAGTGGTGACGATCCATTGCACGAGGAAGCAGCATCCCTCTCGCTAGCACGTATAGGTGTCACTTCAACCGAAGACCCGTCGGTAGACTCCTTGAGCGTGGATCTGGTGGGCGACTGCGTGTTGAACTCGGATGATGCTGGCGATACAGGTGGGGTCGGCTGGTCCGATACCGATGCGACCGATATCGAGAGGTGCGTTGTCGAGCCCACCTCCTGGGTCGGCCGGAACATCCGAGCCGGTGCCAGTGCGTCCATCTCCGCAGGCACTGGTCTCGTTGACTTGGACTCGTAAACCGTGAACCCACTCACTGTCGCAACGCTAGAAGTGCGCACATCATTGCTGCTGCTACCGCTACCGCTGCTGCCTGTCGCATGTACCATGGCCTTGGTTTGGCTTCCAGGCCGAGAGCTGTATCCTTCAAGCTGATCCCGAGTCCACGGGATATGCTCTCCCACTTGACTTGTTCCGCTGGCAACACTATCGATCGTGTGGTTAGGCATAGAGGGCTGTCGCAGGTTTGTACGAGCCGGCTTCCTCTTGGCCGTTCCCGGATGAAGTGAGCTCGACCGAGAGTTGATGACTGGAGCCCTGGAGAAGGTCTGGGGAGCTGATTCACTAGAGCGTCTCGTCTGCATTGGTGGCGCTGACTGCTGCGGGACCTTGGGGAAAAGACTGGCGGTATAAGGCCTTGTTTCTTTGCGAGGCTTTACCTGCCCAAGCACCTCAACCATCTTCGCAGTCTGCAGGATTGTACTTTCTGATCGTCGAGCACGGGTGGGGACTGGGGGTAGTTTCGTCTTGGGAGGAGTACCTGGGCCGTCGTCTATGTTAAACACAGACGAGTTGGCCGAAGTTTTCCTAGTATCGTCCTCGAGAGGATCCTCCTCTGAATCAGAAGAAAGCGACAGAACACTAATTTTCTTGAGATCCATGTCAAATCCACTGTGCGTGGTTCGCCTCGAGGCTTTGGAGGTGCGCGTGTGACGACTGGAAATGCTCTCGGCGCAGTCCGCGCCTGCAAACTTGGGCACGGGCGCATGGAGATCCGGTGTCATCACGGCAGTCAGCGGGGTGGCCGGCATGCTCTCGTTTCGGGTGTACGCCGAAGAGGTTTTGCTGTGCGCCCCTGACATTCCAGTTGACGTCGAGTATGGTGTGTGCAGACTATGGGCCGATGGTGATGTGGCTGTGTCTTGAATTTCGGGGCTGAGGACGAGGGGAACCTCCACTTCCTCCTCCTGCACCTCAGCTAGAGAATCCTTGTACAAGGATTGTTGTTCATAGTGATCGTAAAGGCTGTGGATGGTGTCAGAGCGGCGTCGCTCAATCGACTCCATGCGCAGGTTCTCCTTTGTTTTCCTCGAGGAAAGGGACCTGAGGTTCTTGCGAAAACTGCGTTGGCGGTCCGGTTGTTGTGGTGACTGCAAGCTGTCGCCAGGTTCGGACAGGAGTGATGGTGATTTCGTCATCATGTCTGACCCAAGCACTGTCGGCCGCGAGGGGGTTAGCATAGACTGGCGTGTGACCTTGGGCAGCAGATGCGAGAGGTCCAGTCTCGCGGGCTTCTTCTTGCGCGTTGAAGCATCGTCCCTAGATGAAGTCGGCGAGCTGGCATCTGTCACGTTGAAAAGAACACCGTGTGGTTGTTTGTTTAACAGACCCATGGCCATAGCCGACGATGAGGTCTGCTGCGAGATTCGGAGAGGTTGTTTGGACTTGTCATAAAACGAGTTAATGGTCGAGCTCGATTGTCGGCGGCGGACACTCGAGGCATCCGAGACGGCGTCGTGAAAGTCGGCAATGCTCTGGTGTCGAGCGTTGGAAAGCTTCCGGTCCAGGGCCATGGGCATAATACCAGACTCTTCCTCGTCCAGGTCCAGCTCAACCTCTATCGTTCCCACCTCCACCTCGGGGTTCTGACAATTGTGCTCACCCACGCCAATCGACCTGGTTTCGGCGTAGGGTGTCTCGCTTGCACTGGCATTTGTGCCAATGCCCGTGTTCGACTGTGCATCCCAATTTGCCCCGCTGTGAGCATCCACACTGATATCGGTAAGCCCCAGAATCCTTTGCGCCTTGGTCAGACCGGGGCCACCGTTGCCGCCGACTTGTTGCGGCGATGCAATAGGCACTGGTTGTTGTTTCTGGCGCCGACCCGGTATGGGAAAGGTGAATCGAGGCATGACGGGCGAACCCGGCTACCGTCGCGTTGGGACGAACTCCAGTTCAGGCGAGATGCGACACGCGCCCAACATGGATGGATGGGATCGGCGTTGTTATATCGTGAATGTTGCTCGAGTGCCGCTCACCCCCGTCTAATTCCTACCTACAAAACCCGAGTGACGTATTATTCCCTTAATCTTTCTCTTCTTCCGAGGCTCCAACGGTTGGAGAACAGCAACGAGAACCAAAACCGAGAATTAAGTAATAAAACAAAGCGTTTTTTTGCGACAACGGGCTGAATATAAAGTGGTCGGAGAGCAGCAGCAATGCTGCGTGGTTCAACAACGGTGAGGATCCTTTCTTATGATGACTTGTCCAATGCAGGGTGTGCGTGGTCCAAGACAAGGCGGCAGGTAACTGTTGCAGAGAACAAGACGGGAGGTCCCCTGGGCGTCTGGGGAAAGTTTGCTGCAGGCGGCGGGCAATGTTTAATGATGTAGCGGTGTGTCCAAGACGGCATCTGCGAAGTGAGATCGGCGACGGCTGTTGGGGCTGGTAGAAAAATGGCGCCAAGCTCCAACTTGTTGCTTTCTTTTTTTCTTCCTTCTTTGCTTTCCTTTTTGTTCCTTGGTGAACCCGGGAAGGACAGGTAACTTTTGGCTTGTGACGAACAAGGTGGTCCAAGAAGAAAGTGGAAAACCTATCTGTTTTTTCCCCCCTGGTCAGCTGGGCCTTCCCCTGGCGATAAAAAACGGCGTGGCACTTTTATTTAATACGAAGTGGGAAATAGGAAAGCAGGAAAACCTAACCATCATATGTAGTTTGGGCACCCCCTCAAATCCGTGGCGCAACCCGGCTCCATGCCTGCTGGGACTCTGCCGAGCACGTTGTGCCTGGAGCGCGGCGTGCTCGGTTGCATCGTAAGTACCTCCCTATTTGGCTTGGGTGGTGGACGGAGCGGTGGGACTACCTATACGCTTGGCTATATTTTCTCTGGTGGGGTGCAGGTCAGTGGTGGGAACACGCTGCGAGGGGGTGGGGGTGTGTAAGGTAAGGTAGGCACAGTACTGGAGAGAAAGCTCCCCATGTCGTCTGTCTTCGATTCGCTTGCAAGCAGCGACGACTCTTTTTACCGTACAGTAGTGTGCGTTATGGCGTCGACCCTCCTTCGGAACTAAAGGGGTCGTCTGCGTTGCGAATTCGCGGAGCACGAGGGGTGGGATTCATTCAAAGTGGATGTCGACGGCACGAATGACTCTGGTGAATAAAGCACTGTTCACTTTTCCATGTGGAGCTTGTTTGGGGAGGCCGCGGGATGCTTAATTTGGTGCTACCAAGTAATACGTGCAAGCTTGGTTGTTTGCTCCATGATCCGAAGGTTGGACGATCTTGATCCAAAGTTTTGGTAAAGGCGTTGGTTGTCGTGTCGTTGTTGTCTGCCAAATCACTTTGTTTGATAAGTCACATCCATGGCTTATTTGACTTTGTTTTTCATCCTCGTCTTTATTCTTGTTTTCAGCCGATGATCAGGATGTCATAACCCGGTAGAAGCAAGTGCGATGAGCGCAACCAGTGGGCGGAGACCCTTAGCAAGGATAGCCCGACACGATTGTGTCTGTTTGGCTGGGGGCTTTTCCTTTTTCTTCCTTTTTTTTTCTCTCTCTCTTCCTTTTGCTCCTTCCTATCGTGCAAATCATCGTCCTTCGTACAGGTACAACAATATCTCGCGGGCTTTCGACTTTGAGGTGGCTAGCAAGCACAACGAACTGCAGGTAGCATAGAGTGTCGGCTAGTCTACATACAGCTAGGACGGCCTGCGGTACCCTTGCCGCTGTTCCCTGCCACAGCACGCGATGGGAAGGAACTTCGCGGCTTGACAGGTGGGTTACTGCACAGGACTGCCCCACGTCATACAGGGTACAAATTTGCTACTATAGTAAATTCTGCTGTACAGTACTAGGTACTCTACTCTGCCCATGTCCAGGTGTGTGCTCCACCGATCATTACTAGGACCAGCGCTGCAAGCCCCTGCTAAGAAGAGCCTTGTCGCCCTAAAACCTCCACTATGAATTTTACTACGGCTAGCTGAAGGTTTGCTTGAGCGCGAAAAGGTTCGAAAGAATCGACTTGGCAAAGTTCTGGACTTGGTCCCAAACTACAGTCATCCAAACGCCAGCAAAGGAAAATGCGCCTCGCGCCCCTCGGATCTCGTCCACGCGGGTTTTTGGTCTCGCAAGCAGGCTTTCCTTTTGGTTATTATTGATGTTCTACAGCAAGCAGTACGTTGAGTCGTTAATGAGCAAAGTAAAATAAAACCAAACGATATCATCAACGAAAATCCAGCCCGGTTTGGGTAACTGGCCGGGTGATCATTGTAATTTCAAAACATCGGTAAGCGCCTCCAAAAATTGGACGCTCAGGCAAGCCACCTCACCGGTGGTTCCTCTGTCTATTGGGAAAGAGGTTTCTTTGTATCTAACACCCCGGCGGCACCAACGGGTTCGGTGTAGTTTGGAGAAATCACGACCTGGGGATTTTGACGGCGACAGGGTCGGCGCAGAAAAGGGGGCTGGCTGGCTGGCTAAACTGCTCGCAGGCTAGGCCAGGAAGGTCAGGTTTCCCGATTGCTCTCCACGTTGACTGTGGTGCTCTGCCTAGCTATATTATATATTCAGTGATAAGATTGAGACGAACAAAAACAAAATACGCCTTGCGAAGCAGGACGAAATCAAAATACAAGGGAGGCCATGAAACCTATCCTCATGCTCCTAGGGTTTTCTTGTTCTTCCCTGCGATTCCGATACAAAGGTGGGCTCGTTGCTGTTCCATTGTGCGGAGGTTCGCATCGTGAAACTCTCAGCTGCCGAGCGTTACCTGCCACGTGCTGTCGCAACCAGGGCCGCGACCCAGGAGGGCTAAGGGACTGGCGAAATATGGTATGAAGCACACTTTCCAATCTGAGTAAGGTAGATATTAGGAGGAGAAGAGAGAAAAAAAAAATCGGACTTTGAGGGTTGGTAGGCAACAAACAAATGTCCTTCCCTTAATTGCTTGCTATATTTTCAATCTCGAATTGAAATGGTCCAGCCCCAATGAACTTCGGCGAGCCACTGTGACTGGAACTGCATAAATTAGTGCCACTCCCGGCGTGCGCACATTAATGCCCCTGAATAAAGCATGCGGTCATTTGCGGTAGGAAATTATGTTTTCACAAGCGCGAAAGCCGGTCGGTAAATTTTCACACCGGCGTCCACCCTAGTGTCATTCGGGCGGGCGCGGTGGTGTCCGCCTGTCAAACCCATCAACCCTTGACCTCGGAGCTAGAAGCTGCAAGAGCTAGAGACACGGTCTAGACGCGGTGTATTTTGCCAGAGTGGCCTTTTTTTTTTTTTTTTTTTTTTGGTTTGGTGATGATTTCTCGGTAGCGGAGGGGCTGTGCAAAGGGGGACATGGGGATTAGTTGTTTGTGGGAGAAGGAAGAAAGGAAGATGTGAAGAAAACAAAAGAGCCGCAAGGTCATTTCGAAACAGCTCAGGTCAGAGACGAGGTGAGAGCCATTTCCCATTCCCACCAATTGCCACGTTCATCGGCATGGACAACCGAACGGCTGGCGGCATTCAAGATATTACAGTATTTGTCAACCCTGCACGGCATTCCCGGAAGGCCAGCCCTGCAGACGCCATTTGCGGGAAGCGCTGCAGCCGCAGTTGCAAAGCTGGATGCCGTACTCCGTAATTTGCTTTTCTTCATCCCAAAGACAGGAGTGTGTGGTGGAAAATAAACATATGAGCTGGACTGCATGAAGCAAAAGCAGCAGACTACCCTCAGGGTTTGTTGTTGTGTGCACATGTAGGTTAAAAAAAAATCAAAAAATCAACTACAACAAAAAAGATTATAGCCCCAGTATTAATGGTTGACACCCCTGCCCCCCGACATGTCTTTCCCGGTCCACCTTGTGTCGCCATGTCGATATTTTTCTGCACGTAATCAAACCTGGAAAGGAATCCTGACTCGCAAGAAGACAAACAAAAGAACCCTTGATTAACACAAGCTGGCACGGAGTACTTCACAGTACGTTAGAAAACACCAATGTCCTGCCTATGAAAAACCCTCTCCTTTTAACAGTAGAGTAATAATACCATGATTCCAAATATGGATGCGCTGATAAGTCGACAAAATTTCAAAATTTCAAAATCCCAAAGAACCAGGATGAAGCCTGTTGATGTGTGCAAGGTGCGGTGTTCTTTTTCGTTACCACGCAACCACGTACCACGTCTTTTTTTTTTCTCGCACTCTGTCATCTGTACCGATGGGTCTGCAACAGAGGGTTGTCGATCGATCCAGATCCGTTCTCGCAACCGAAGGGATGAACGTGTTTCCCGTTACAGTCGTTCAATCAATGTGAGTTCATTTTGCATGCGGCGACAAGCGAGCAGGTCATGCTTTGCGTTTCTTGACGAGAAAAAAAAAGGCAGCGGATTTTTTTTGGGGATCAAAATCACCTCATCCTGGGGCTGTCAAACGTGTTCGCTCGAGCAACCTGGTGGCTCGAGCAGTCCGCCTCTCTCCACCGCCTGCCTGTCAACTGGACAAAAGAAGCAAGGTGCCGTCTGATCCGTACCCCCCAGTGAGAAATTCAACCCTTGAACCCCCATTTTCATCGGTGGGGTCGGTTCAGGTCAATGTCCTTTTTTGATGGGACACTGACCATTCCAGGGGGTGGGAGCCCGGGGCCAAAAAGACGAAAGAGAGAGAAAAAGACGAGCAGACAGTCAGCCACCTTCCTACAAAAGTATTCTTTACCTCTCGGGCCGTAGATGAATATTGGTTCGGCAAGTAATAAAGTAAAAACCCTCGGGCCGCCTGCCCTGCCACTAGCTCGCATTCGGTCAAGGAGGTGTTCCTTTTTTTTTTTTTAAGGATATTTGTTGCTACCGCAAAATCCCCGGTGAACACGAGCCACGTATTATTTGCTGTATTATCATACGGGGCCACAAGGGTTTGGTAAACGGTGTGATAATCTTTTGGTTGTTTCCTTTTACCACTCCTTTGCTTTCCTTCAAGAAGATACAGAAATGATGTGCGATAACCGGACCGGATAGCAAAAAGGCCTTTTGACCGAGTCACAAATGGGCATATGGCCTAGTCAGGTCGATTCCAAGATAGTTTTGCCAATAGTGTCCGTCTATCTCTTTGGTACTCACTCTGTTGCTCATTTGTGGTCATAATTATTTTGTGGATAAGGTGGTTGGTCGAAAATCGAAAATACCAACACCTCTGTTTTGTCAGCACTTTTTCGGAACGTGACAAGGGAGGGGCTAGGCCTGCAGACTGCGATCTCAAGGCCATTCTCGGTGCTTCCATGAAATTGCTGGAAATTAACACTTTGCTGTACGATCAAAGGCGACTTGGTAATTACTGCATTCAATTGGTACAGGTGTGCCTACTACCTACCTGGTTACCTACCTAATTACTGCTCAGTGAATGAATTCCTTTCAGGCTAGCTAGATCGGTGCCGCCCCCAATCAGTTCACGTACCGAGAATCTGGATAAGGCCGATAATCGATCTCTATCCCAGAGTCCAAGAAGCAACTACGCGCCGCCCACGCGCGGCTGGTCCTTATGACTGGAGAACTCTTTTCCGAAATGACCACATCGTCGGGGACCCCGAATGGTGCTGTGACGAAGAAGAAACCCCATCAAAAGCCACCAAAAAAAGAATCCCAGTATTATACAGTATATTCTCTCAATTCCTGCCCAAAGATCAACGACGGACCACAAAAGAAGCACAACAAAAAGACCCATCATGCACCTACCGGTATTCATGCCAGCTGGTCCTCATAGTGGATTGCTTTCTTATCCTCTTTCTCTAATCTTTTTTTCCTGCTCACTTTGATCTTCGTCTTTTTTTTTTCTGGCTTTGAATGCAGTCTGCAGGCTAGGCGAAATTATAGCGTCGTCGTGCTGAATCTCTCTGCCCACCGCCCGGCATCAATATTTTGCCGGTAGGAGAAAGCGCGGGTTTCGACCCCATCTCCAACTCCGCCGGCGTGCGTCAAAATTTGCTGCACACATGTGGGCAGCAAAAGAGAGTATCATGCAGCAATTTGTCCTGCATATACTACTTAATAAAAGTGGGTGGTAGCGATACAACGACGGAATGCATCATGACTCCGTAGGTGATGTTGCCGAGAGTGTCGTTTTCTTTTCTTTTCTTTCCTTTTTGGCTTTCTAGCTCCATGCATTTACCATGGGCTTTTATCGTTTCATGCGAATGATGCAGCCTCATACCCAGTCCCGGCACGCAATAGTCCCGGGAAGGTTCATTGCTTTGCGACTCATATACGGTAATATCAAGGGATATCATGTGCTATGAGCACCTACTCGAGATAAGGAGTCTTTGCAAGCCTCCGCCCAATTCGGCGACCAGTCCAAGATCGTCTCATGTCTGGCCCAGATCCAGTCAACGAAAAGAAAATCCGCTCTATCCTGGGAACCTCCCCAAGTCATGTACTGTAGCAATGGACGAACAGATCAGTGGAGGAGGTTTCTTTAACCGAACAAGGACGTGCGTAGTACACATCGCAAAGGACCGATCTACATATCCAAGGTACCTAATAGTACTTTGTTGCGATGAGAAGCTGACGATGGGTTGATGGGTTCGCACCCCACTCATGATGCGCGAGCAGAATCGACGACGACCCCCCTGAACAAGCAAAAAAAAAAAAACGATACACCCCTGCACCTCAACTCGGGTGGTGTAGCACCAAACCCCGCCGCCAAGTGTTGAATACTACACAAAGCTGCAAGCGCACAAACCTCCTTTGCGCGAGCAATTGGCATTGGACGGCGGCGATTTTGCTTCTTGATCTCTGCCGCGTCCCTTGCAGGAATATTACAGGAGAGGAAAGAGAATAGCACAAAAAGACACACACCACAAAGCGATGTGAAGTGGTGACGAAATGTTACACATCTAGTGTTGGTATCACCGTAGGATGGGGGTTTGGTTCGGTGTAAGCGTTTGAAGTAAACTACAACCGTCACCTCCCAAGGATGGCAATCACGTCGTCGCAAGTCCTCCCGCTTTCGTTCAGAGGGAACTAGTTCCTTGTTTTTTTTAGAACGCCTACCGCCCCGGATTGACACGAAAGTGTTGTCAAAGAGTCGTCGACCTTTCTTTTTCCCCATATCTCTCCCTCTCAACCCCAGCCACACCAACCCAAGTCTCCATCGCAAAAAAATCGTGATGAAACGGCAAACAAGTCAGGCCCAGTTCAAGCTTGACCCCGTTCCCATCCCCAACCTCCCCGTTGAGCCAGGAAAGCCTTACCTCGCTTGAGCAGGGTCCTTGCCTCGCTTTGTGCCTCTCATGTTGTTTGTCTGCTCTGCAATCTCGCCCCCCGCGCAAATACGACGAGGGGGGGGGGCAGCAAAAGACAACGAACGCATCACGAGATGAGGGGTATTTTTTGATCGGACCGTGCCTTGCTATGAAAACCAAACAAAACTTTTGGTGGTCAGCCCGAGATTGTTTCGGACTGCGCGGTTTTTTTGTTGGTTCTCTTTTTGCTTTCTTGTGATCTTTTGTCCTAGAAATCATGCATGCAACATATGGTGCCTGCCTTGCCCGGGAGTTGGATTTTTTTTTTTTTTTTTTTTTTTTCTCCGATAAACTTGGAAAATCTGCCCGCTGCATTGCGTCTCGGAATAAGAAAGCGGGGACGTGCGGCAGGCGGACGGGTGGGCGCAAATCACCCCTCGAGATTGCAACAAAAACGCCAGCTCAAGGCTCCTCTTGATCACAAAACATGCAAAACACACACACACACACACACACACACGCATACATTAACAAACGGCAAACCCCGCAAAGGTGTGGGTTTTTTGAGCAACGTAACATGGACCTAGTGAAGTTGTCTGGTGTATGTACTGTATGGAGGCATACTTGCATCTCTCTGGAGAAAAAAAAAACGCATATCGGATCAGGAAGGTTTGTGCAACTAGCGTTGTAGCTATTTTGGTGTCCGAGGCGGGTTCACTCGATGGGCATTTCCACCCCATGGGCGAGAAAAAAGAGACCAGCCACCCGTTCCTTGGTTGTTCGTTGGTGACAAGGCAAGACAGTTCCAAGCTTTCCTTGTCTCGGAGCTGCGCAATCGGGTGTCGCAGCCGATGAAATCCGCCTAGTGGCTTGCCTCTACGGGTGAGACATGATGGCCCGTCCCTCTAAAGCTTGCCCGCATCCTGTCCGACTGAAAGCATATTCACCAGGCGTTCGGAAGACAGCCCCCTGTCATGGCGCCCAAGGACGGGGGAAAAAGAGAGAGAGAGAGAGAGAGAGAGAGAGAGAGAGAGAGAGAGAGATACAGAATGAATTCCGAACAAGCTTGTTCCCAGCCATGTCCGGCATATTCTTCGTTGCTGAACTTTGCTTGGTATATCCTTGCTATTCCCCCTCGTCACCTCACAGAAAAATAAAACGTTCTTTCTTCAAGCCTTGACGCACTCAATGACGGCCATGGGCGAGTCTGCACTCCTCGCGACGCTGGTGATCCTCAGGCCGGCCTCCTTGATGACGGCCTCGAAATCCTCCAGGGTCCGCTCCTTGCCGCCGACGGCCAGCATCAGCATGTCCATCATGGCCGTGAGGGGGTGCGGCGGGTTGGTCGCCACGTCCTCGGCGATGAGGATCCTGCTGTCGGGAGCCATGGCCGCCACCGTGTTCCGGAGTATGTTTACCGCCAGCTTGTCCGAGTAGTCGTGCACGATGCGCCGGAGATAGTAGATTAGGGCGCCTGTTTGTGGGGTGTGAGAGTTATTTTTTTTTAGTTTTAGTTTTAGTTTAGTTCATGTCAAGCGTAAACAAAGTGCTTGTGGCCACAAGCATAGTGCTAGACAAAGAAGAAGAGAAATGCGGGAGGCGGGGAGGAGAACGGTGGGTTTTGTCTCAAAAATATTGGTGGCGAAAGAAAAGGCAAGAAAAAAAAGCAAAACATATTTTACCTTTTTCAGGCGCCTCCTTGTTGAAGTCCAGGCTCGCCATCTTGACCCCCCTGAGAGACTCTGTAGCATCCCTCTTCAGCTGATCGATAATGTGTGGCTGGTCCTGCAGCATGAACCTCTCCATTGGTATGGCCGGGTTCTCGGCCTGGATGGCGACGATGCAGTGGCCGGTGCCGCCGCCGACGTCGTTGAACAGCACGCGATCGCCTCCCGGGTCCTTTTTGGCCTCCTCGGCCACCCAGCCAAAGTCGTAGACGCCCGTCACGGGCATCCTGGCCGCCGACGGTGCGCTGCTGTGCATAAAGGGGGCGATGAGCTCCGGGTGGCGCTCCAGGTGGCCCCAAAATGTGAGCTCCGGCGTCCCCATGGCAAAGGTGACGGGGATGTGGTTCTGCTCCTCGGGCTCGCGCGGCCCGTATTTGTCAAAGTACTCGACCAGCATGGCAAAAGCCTTGACGGCCAAGCTGTACCTGTCGTTGGGGCAAGTAACGCAAGTTAAGTTTCATTGTCAGCTGAAGGGCAACTAATTCCCCTGGAGTGAGATATATCTCCGGACAAAAGGGTGACCTGGCTGGCTTACATTGTGTTGTGAAAGTCTGCTCCATGTGTACCCTCCAGGTAGTTTAGTGACCTCGGGGTGTGGGAGATGCGATCAACGCCCTCCTGCTTGACCATCCCTACAGACACCAGCAACCATGACATTCTGCCTACACCCCAGCCGAAAACAAGCTCGCTTTGTTAGCCTTGAATCTCGCCATCCCAACACCCAGCGCATCTTCAGTTGCTAGTGCTACCCTCTAGCCTCAAAAAAAAAAAGAAACTCACGCAGCAGTTGCAGTTGCACCCCAGTCCTTCCCGCCAGCTCCTCGTAGGATATGCTGCTCCCCGGCGCCGCGGGGATGGCGTCAAAGACCTTCCACTGCTGAAACTGGCGCACCACGCCCGTCAGCGCGACGTTCTGCAGCGTGTCGGCCCACTGCTCCGACGGGTTCTTGAGCAGCGACACCACGTCCTGCGCGGCGTCCAGCGCCTCGTACCGGCGCGTGCGCGCGGCTGCTTCGTCGCGGGCCTCGACGGCCGCCCGGAGCTCACCGGCCCGGGCGCTCAGCTTGGCGGCCAGCTCGTCGAGGGCGTCGGCCGACTGCGAGAGGGATTCCAGGTCTGCCATCTTGCGGAATCCTTGAACAGCTTGCTTTGCTTGTCTTTGGCTTGGGATGAAAGTTTGCGTCAAGAGAGGGCATGAGTCTGGTTTCTGCCTTGGGGGGCTTGAGGGATGATGGGGGTTTAATCCAATGTCAAGGCGCCAGTATTCATCCATTAGAGCTTTGCCATGCAGTCGCCAAGACCTCCATCCAATCCAATCCGTCTGAAGATAGGAAATAACCTTTGTAGGCAAAATGCTTGTTGAGTTCTGCGCAGGGATGAGATGAAACCTGAGCTTCCTTACTCATGGCGAACATCCTACCGGCAGCAGGTTAATGTTGCCGTTGGCGCGAAGCTTGCATTGTGCGGGGGAAAGGACATTGCTTTGAGCCTTGGCAACTTGACCCGAGCTTCCACGCCGTGAACGATACTCGGACTGCGTCAATAACGATATGCGATATTGGCCCGAAGACCTCGTCGGCCTAGATCTTGCCGGCCCCCACTTTGCCCGGCTTTGAAACAGGAGAACCCGGACATCTTGCCGTCCGTAGGTGGACGTGAATACAACGCGGCGGGACAGATGCTTCTGAGGAGTAAGGTGCCCAAAAGTTCTAAAAGTGACTACTAGTTATTAGAATAGACTAGAACTAGTTGAGAGTGACCTTCAGCTGTCTGGTAACCCTGACTTCTCACACCTCTGTGCAGTGTCATCCTGATGAACTCGTTGGCTTGGAATCGATGCAGATGCTCCTGTGGCTGTTTAGTTGCGTAGACGTGTCTGACATGGTTCAGCCGAGAGGAGCCGAAAGAATTCTCGAATCTCAAGCTCGTCCCATTCCAAAACAGCCTAATCATTGTTCGCTAACTTCATGCACCAAAGTGCCACGAACAGGATGCTACCCATTTCCTGCTTTGACTAATACTTGGGCGGTATACGTAGATCTTTTGTCTCCCTAGGAACCGATGGGCTGGCAGAAGGCATCTCTACAAGTACCGAGTCGAAGGCCAGGGAGCCAAAGTTGGAATCTGAAGGGGTTTCTCGTGCTGCTGTCGCTGCCGCGGCCTGGCACTGTTCAAATGAGGGCGGAGGTGGTGACTTTACACAGACGTTAACCACAAATCCATGGCATTTGCTTCACCTGTACTATCATGATCCACAACGAGAATAAGCTCAACCAAAAGGGCATCTAATTCTTGTGCTTGACCTTTATTCCCAAGTGGATCCAGCCCATCAAAGCAGGCTGTGGTATGTTAATATGCTAAGTTCGGTTACTATAACGCACGCATATAACTTGACCAATATATTATTACTTTCAGAGTAACACAAGTTGCAGGGGCGCAGTAAATATACACCCCCATATCGTTCCGGTCCCGGCTTGTACCGGTCGATCCATTAAACAAACTTGAACAAATTTAAATAACGCGCCGTGATATCCCACGTGCGGCCTCATGTGCAAAGAACCGGCCTAGCCGACTCTTAATGAATATCATTATGACTATCACAAGCTAGTACGAACACGTTCCCAAAAAAGCACAAAACGTAGGGGCAAATTTGTTTGAAAATCTCAAGCTAAAGCGTCAAAGATGAAGGATATATCGTGGCAATCCTTTCCCCTCCAAGAACTTGAGTACCCAAAACAAGCGAATCCCCAACTAGTTTTGCACGCGAGGTGGGCAAATTAGCCACGGTTGGCAAACGCCAAGGCACCCTGATCCATAATAAAGTTCCTCATTTTGTTTTCTCTGCGCCCTTTCGAGTCCTCGTAGGACGCTTTAGTAGCAGCAGAGCACAAAACTTGACGACCTCGTCTGAAACTCCGTATAACCTTTTGGGCAGGGTACGTCAGGCTCCTTCTCATAGCATTTAGTCCACCTGGCAGCTGAAGGGGTAATTCCGACAGCCAAAATGGCAGCAAAAAGGATGTTCTTGACGTTTAACTGCATATTTTCGAATGAATGAAAATGATGGCGCAGAGTATAGGGATGAGGATCCAAGTAGAAAGGTTGCTGTAATATATGTAACGGAAGGGTAAGAATGGTGAAAGAAAAGTTGGAATATTTATAATAGTCTAGTAGGCAGATAATGATTGACAGTTTGGGACTTTGTGTTACGACCAGACAGTTGGGCCAGTACCAGGGAGGCCAGGTGGGGTCACACCCCTCCTGACGACACCCGCCCAGGAAAATCACCGACCGGCAGAACAAGGATTACGTAAGAAGAAATCACGTGACCTCACGTGACTGCCAAGAGAGTGATCTCAGTGATCTTTTGGGATCACAACAGATCAACAGAAGTGATCTCACTGATCCAGTGAGATCAAGGAGATCACATTCGGAACATAGTCTATATAAGGCACGCTTATTACCATGTAGATAGATTCGATTCTAGGATTGCTTAGCAGCAATCAAACTCTAGTTAACCTCAATACTTACTTGAGAACGATCATAACTTCACCCCCAGTCATTGAGAACCCCAGTTACCCAGTCAGACGCTCAGTTGCTTCAACCCACTGTACTTTACCCTAAGAACAGGTTACCCCGATACCTTGATCGTAACACTTTGGTCGGGTTTATATATTATGGAAATATTAAGATATTCGATAAGCTTAATATTTGCCTAAGGTTATATTTTGCAGCATTTAAGCCTATAATACAGGGTGGTATAAGCGTTCAATTTCCTCTTGGTAGCTGTTGCTTACACTTTAATTTAATAAAGTAGACTATTTTAATAATTAATTAACCCTGCATATTTATTATAAGTGGGTGCGAAGTTTAGATGCTATAATTAGAACGCAAGATATAGCTCAGATCTCAACAATGCGCACCTCGGTAATATGCGCTTTTCCTTGAAACCCATCTTGTTCATAATTATTGCTATTAATGCGCTTTAGGGTATCCTCAGGGCAGTGTAATGCATTTTAATGCTCTCGCCGATATTGCGCTTTTATTTTGACATCATACCAATCTACGCATTTGCCGATCTACCTACCCATCTGCCTGTTTATTTACCCGGAAACCCATGTCCGTGTGGGTATACCAACCTACCTATTCATACACTGCGTGTTCAAATCTACCTCTTTCACGGCTACAAAGTACTCCTTGCGGATGCGGACTGTGCATAGTAAAGACGACTGCGACTATGGACACCGGCAGATGATGAGAATGCCCCAAAGATAAACTCTGCTTGGATGCAAGATCATGGCTGTTCTAGATGAGCATGTGATGGCCTTTCAGCATCGTGATGATGATATGTAACAAGTCGCGTTGTATCTTGAAATCAGGGTCTTGATGATGCCCTCGGCTTAAAGCGCAACTGGGTGATATTGATGATCAAGAGGCAAAATGATAGGCCAGGACAGGTCAGAAACAAACAGTTTCAACTTTCAAGGAAACAAGGTCGATAAAGAATCTAAAAACAAATAGGCTACAATACCGAGACAGACAATTCTCCCTGCAGCGGTCACCATGGATCCGTCTCAAGCGATAAAACAAATGAATACACGATATCGTGGAACAGGGCCGGAACCTTGAGTTGATTGAATCTGTGAAAGCATCTCAGCTTGTTCTGCTGCTGCATAACGCTAGCAAAACTCAAATAGATCCAAGACCGCTTCCCCATGATGTTGCAAAGCCCTTTGGCAGGAAACCTAAGCTCTCCGCAAGGATCGCCGCAAGGGGCCGAAACCCCCGTCAAGATCTCCTTGGTGTTGCGAAACACCGTTATCGACCCTTGTTTCTCGTCCATCATGATCCCGATGAAGGACCAGACGAACAGGACCGGAAGCCCGTCCACCACCGCCACCAGCAAATTCTCGAAAAAGGGCCATCTGAGCCAAGATGTGTGAGTGTGTGGGTGTATGTGCATGTGTTTGTTCTCGACCTATCTGTCTCTTTTTGTCAGTGTTTTCTTTTTAGCTTGCTCTTTAGTGGATGACACCAGATTAAAAGCATTCGAAGCATACCTATGGGTAGCAAAACGGCGTGTTTTATAATTATAGCGGGAAGAGACTCTGGAAGCCTTAATGCCGGTTTGAACGTCAGCAGCGCCGCGCGCGACAGTCAGGTATCGACAATGGGTGTAGGGCTTCCGATCGACAGGACCTTTGTAGGTACGCAGGCCTCCATCTCAACTTGGCGCATAGGGTAGGTAGCAATCACATGTACATTGGGCTTTGCTATCGTGACCACGACCAGAAAATCACTACTACGCGAACCGCCTCTACCGATGCCAGACCGGCTGCCCTTGCACCCACCCCTTCTGCCGACAGCAGATCATGACGTCCGTCTCCCTCCCCTCCTGGCCGCACGTCATGTCCAAGCTCGTGTAGACGCTGAACCCAAACGCCTCCATGCACTCGAGGACCCTGATGATCGTCATGCGCGTCGCGACGGTGGCCTGGCCGTCGGCCGCCCAAGGGTAGCCGTGGAGGTGTATCTTTAGCCTGTCGCCCGCGAACTCGTGACGCTTGAGGTTGCCCGTGGCTTGAAAGACCTGCATCAGCCCCGAGGCCAGCTCCGGCGGCAGGTCTCCAATCACCTTGGTTTTGCTGTACGTGTCAAACGACATGATTATCCAGTCGCAGGGTGGCGGTGGCGGTGATTGCCTTCTGAAGAACAGAGCGTCTGCATTGGGGGTTTTTTAACCCTTGAAAGTTAGTATGGGAGAGTAGCTTTTGTGGCTTGATTAGGAGAGAAAAATAGAGTTAAAGCATGCAAATAAAATACAAGGCCCCGTGACTGACCTTTGTCATATTCCTTGTTGCTCATATCCAACGTCGTCTGCAAAACCCACCCCATGTCGAAGAGCACATTGACGATGCGCAGGATCATGCGCCGCGAGTTGTCGTCTCCGTTGAACTGTCCCGACGAAAACGGCCACCCCCGGCACTTGATCTCGGTCGCGCCGCCGTAGGGGCGCACGTCCTTGATGCCCTCTGGCCACACGCGGGTCACCACGTCGCGCACCGCGTTGACCTCGTCCGGCGGAAAGTTGATGAGCCGGATGCGGTCAAACATGTTTAGGGTGACGCAGGCGAACTGCGAGCGGAAAACCGGCGCCGCGGACGAAGACCCCGCGGCGGCGGCCGTCGGCGGTGGTGGTGGTGCGGCATACGCCTGTGATTCTTGGAACGATGGCGGCGGTTGTAGGTGCTGCTCGGGCTGCCATGGTCCCTTGGTGGGGTCGGACGATGACGAAGCTGGTGCTGCGGATCCTTGTGAAGATGGCTCTCCCTGCGACAGAGGTCGTGGCGGTTGAGGACTTGTGCGCCCGTGGCTGGAGAAGGGATTCCACGAATGTCTGGACTTTTTTTCGTCGGCCATGCTGGGTCCTCTCTGCGCTTGAGTGCCAAAAAAAGTGATGTTGTCTGATCTTGTCGTAGGTTAACCAGTGCAGACGTAGGTAGGTAGTTTCCGCCTGCTCTAATTTCGTTACTTCTTTTTAATTCAACAATTGACAGGTGTGAGTCGCATATTTTTGTGACTATAATGAGTAATAACGAAAGGGCGCCCACCCAGGTCTTATGAAAAAATAAATGAGAAATACGCGTACTCGTGTAGTGGCCGCCAATCGGTGTGGAACCAAAAGGATCAACCAAAGGATCAATTGAGGCGGCGACAAGCGAGTGCCATACAAGCCCGCCCGAGCCAGCAAACGAACCAGTGGCAGGCGGTTCTCATTGCACCGCCCACCACCTACCCCATTTTCATGACCAATACAAATAAATACCTACTGGAAAGCTTGATGTGTTCAGCCGCTGATCTGCATACCTAGCAACTACCTACCTAGGTACATGCGAAGCAGGTAAGCTGACCGTCAAGATTGCGGCGCACTAGGCACCACGTGGCTGGGGGCTTGGCCTTGTATAGTGCAGTACAACAAAAACCACGGCTTCCTCCATCCATGTGGCTGTGTTACCCGAATTCACTGTCTCTTTCTCTTCCCACCACTGAGTGCCTGGCGGTTGAGAGCCACAGCCCCGCTGTTCGCTGTGGGCTGGCCCACGATTTAGCAGACATAGAAGGACTAAGCTTGGCGACCTTGTAGTACTGTATACAAGGGGAGTAGTGCAGTCGAAGACAACTACTTCTATTTCTAGTTCTAGACTAGTAGTGATCTTCTCTTCTCTTCAATATAGCATAAGAGTGTGCACACTCAAAAATTGCCTCCAAATCCAGGCACGTAGGCAGGTAAGTAGGTGGGGAAATAGATACGATTGCTATGCGACGAGAATGACAGGTAGATATTTGTCGAATTCGACCTCATTTCTATGCTATCTGAGCGATCTACATTTGGCGAGAGTACCTAGAAAACCGCAACGCCAACAACTTTGACAAGCAGACGGGCCAGAAGCCTGTGAAGCAACTTTCATAAATTACAACTTCAACACCCCGTTCTTCCCAAGAATCAGATCTTCATACAGCCATGCAAACCTCCAAAGTACAAAAAGTTTTACAAATCACCAATCGACATAGACAAATGAGGTTTTTGACAGCCGAAGTAGTCATTGCCGTCCAACGCACAACTGCTTTGCAAAAAAAGGCCGACAAACCGGCTGTACAAGATTATCCTCAAAACAGTGCCATCCATGACGTTGCCAAGACTGGTGCTTCGACCTGCCACTAGACGAACGTGATGTTGCTGTCCCGGAAGAAATCCATAATGTCAGAGTCCATCTCGTTGACCCATTCTGGCTCTGTCACATTGGTAGTGTTGGCAACCACAATTGTGTCCTCCATATTCTCATCTTCGAAATGCCCATCAGGGGTGGGAATTGAGTTCTGACCCAAATCAAGCTCGGATCCCAGCTTGTAGATCTCACTCTCAGGCTCGTCAGTCACCTTGTATGAACTTCCAGGCAAGCTTGATTCCTCGGATGTATCAGTGCGAACAATATCCGGAGAAGAGCGCAAACCTAGAATCCGTGACGCCTCCAGGAGCTTCTTTTGATCTTCCTCCGAGATGCCGCCAGAGGCTGTGATCCCTAGCATAGGCTCGGGTGTCAAGGTGACATCCATTCCGCCTTCCCTGAAAGGGGATGGTGCAGCCTGGGCAGCTTTCCTGGGGTCCGGATACTCGAAATTGTCAAAGTCAAAATGCACGGGCTGGCCCCAATCCTCAAGACTACGGTCTCGCCAGCCTGGTAGATACTGCAAGGGCACTACTCCGGGGCCATCGCCATTATCATTTCCCTTGGCCTCGTTCGCTGAGGTTGCGTTTTCCTCTTGAGACAAGTCAATAACGGGTGCCCTTTGTATCTGATATGAAGTTGGCGCCATATACTTCTGGACTCGTTTGCCTGAAGTAGCAGTGGTCGGGTTTCTCTGCAGACTCTGCGACTCGACCGCCTTGGAAATCTTCGGTTTCTTCGGTGGAGGCATGGAGGTGATCGGCGCGCTCTTTGTTGTCGATGACACAGGACTCCTAGCACCGGAAATGACTTGTTCCTCAACTTCCAACCCTCTCTTTTTACTGTTGCCTTCGATCTTCGCCCTTGTCTTTGGTTTGGGCTTCTTCTCGAGTCCCTCATGGCAGCAATTATGTTTGCAGGGCTGTCCAGTCTTGGTGCGAGCAAACTCAGCACAAGTATGGTTACATTTCCACCTTCCGTTGGGGAGCTGCACCGGCACGTGGGTTGTCCGCTCTGGAGAGGTTGTCTTGGTCGATCTTGCGATGTGTTCGACAGAAGGGAATTCATCATCATCGTCGTCCTCACTGGCATCGTCTCCACCAGTCCTTTTAGAAGGGCGAGATGCTGGTGTGCGCTGTACTTGTTCCAACATCTCAATGAGATCCTCATCTTCCAAGCCGTCCTCGTCAATCTCGATGGGCGAGGTGGGATCGTTGCCAGAATTCTTGTTTTTGACCGGTTTTGTCACAGATGACATACGCTGCAGCGACTTTTGTGACGCCCTCTTGGCAGAGGCGGGTTTCGGAACGGTACGATGGGCAGTCTTCGAGACGCCGAGCCCAACCAAACCTTCATAGTGGAAGTGGCAAGAGATTTCAGTTTCTCCGCTGCTCAATGTCGCCGAAAAGATCAATTTGGCTCTGTCAGCTCTGCCTTTCCAGTCTCTTCCACGCCAAAAGTAGACCAGGCGCTTTTCTGAGGTCTCGGCTAGGAAAGTAAGATACTCAACCTTGCCACCTGGTGAGGGGTTGCCACTATCCAGACCCTCGAATGTCAGTTTTGCTTCAAGTTTAACCACTGAAAGGTCGTCTTCGCTGGCGTGGCTGGAGTTGGATGCTTCAGAGAGACTCAGTTCAAGGCCCAGTTTGGGGAAGGTCTTCATGGTGTCCATAAGATTCTTGCCAAAGGGTGGCTTCCGGGTTAGGATATTCTCAATCGCCATGTAGTCTGCTTCGCGCAGTGATGCCATGTTTGTGATGCCATGGGTGGTAAGCTTGCGCATGGAGACTGGTCCTATGCCAGGGACTTGGAGTAGCTGCGATGGCAAACCTTCCCAACCGCCTGCATTGATTGACCGTAGGAGCTCCAGCGCATTATTGACAGTCTCAGAATCTCTCTCGGCACCTTTGCAATCGATAACGCACCGTAAAAGCCACTTCATCCGATCGGATACCTGCCGCTTTGTGATGTTGAAGTGATTCTTCGAAACACTACTGCTGGTGTCTGATTTGGGGGACGGAAAATCACCACCACCAAGATCGAGCTGGACGATGATAAAGACTTTGTGCCAAGCCTCAGTGATATCTTTCGCCCTGACTTGGTAGCGTATGAAGGGCGATTCGTTCAGTGTGCGGTAAAGAGCTCTTTCGTTGGACTTGATACGCAAATCTTTGAACTCTTCAGCTTTCGCCAACGTCATGAGCTATGATGCACGAGGGTGTCAGTTTGTGCCATCTCTGCTAGTAGCGAGGTACGTTGGTGACTTACAATGTCATGAATCTTTGTTCCAGTTGGCATGTCGAGGATCATCTTCATTGTTTCGAAGCGAATCATGTATTCCGACATTGACCGCCCAGCAGTTGTGCATTCAAGAACATTATTATCGAATCTGATCAATTTTGCCTCCTGCAACAGATTGATTTCTCTCTCGCACATGTCGTCGATGGATCTTCCAACATGCAGTTTCTCCCCATTGGGAGACTGCGAGTCAATCTTGTAATGCGATGGGTTGGCGTGGAGTCGAACACCGAGAAAGGTGCTCTTGAGCCATTCTTTGGCCGAATCGAGGCTTCTGATGGTGCCAAGACATATCTCCGAGTTCAGATGATGGATCAGGTTGTGATGTAAAGTGCTCTCGAGGACTTGTGTACCTGACGCCATGGCCTCATATCTTGCTTTGGTCTCAGACCTGGTCAGGATGATGGCCACGGCACTGTTGTCGAATTGCGGTCGACCAGCTCGCCCAAGCATCTGCACCACCTCCAAGTCGGAATACTCGAGCAGTTTTCCATCTTGGAACCCCATAGTCCCTTTGAGGATCACTGTGTGGCAGGGCAGGTTGACCCCCACAGACAAAGTTGAAGTACAACAAATGACGTGGAGTTTTCCTTCGAGATATGCCTTTTCCACGGCCAATCGATCTTGTTGCTCCAGACCGGCGTGATGGAAAGCAACCCCCTGCTGCATGACTTGTTGGAGGCCATCATTGGTGACTTTCATATTCTGTCCAGGTCCAGGCCAGGGTTTCTTGTCGTCTGCCATAGAAATCCACAATTGACTCAACTTCTTGGCGGTCAGCTCGCACGACTTTCGCGTGAAACAAAAGACAATGATGGGTTTCTTCTGGCTGTGTGTGGTTATCACCTCACACAGCTTCGTATCTAGCTGAGGCTCGAACTGAAAGGCATTTCCTGAACAATGCAGACCATAAACATGCTTTTGTAGCCTGACAGGGCGGAATTCCTCACCAAAAGTCTCGAGTCTGGCCGGCTGGTGGTTGTCGGTATTCCCGCGACCCAACCACTTCGCGACGTCCTCACTGTTGGGCACAGTCGCGCTCAGAGCAACAACGCGGATGTTGGATACCTGGGTCTTCATGCGGCATATCAAGACTTCGAGAGTAGCTCCGCGGGTGTCCTTGAGGAAGTGTACCTCGTCGATCAAAACCAGCTGAACGAGGTCCAGGAGCTTGCGATAGTCCTCCCATCTTCTTGTGATTGAGTCTAGCTTTTCCGGAGTCGTGACGATTATCTGGGCCGCTCTCACACGAGACATATCAGTGCTGAAGGTGTCCCCCGTGAGTTCGGCAGAGGTCAAGTTCAAGTGCCTAAACTTGCTCTCCCAATCACGCGCCCTCTCTGAGCATAGCGCTTTTGTGGGAGCAACGTAAATAACCTTGAAGTTTTGATCGGTATTCTGAGAAAGCAGTTTGCAAATGGCTAGCTCGAAGATAGCTGTCTTGCCACTTCCGGTAGGGGCAGAGACGACGACGTTATCATTTGTTTTGTAGACAGATGCAAACGACTTGGATTGTACGGCATTGAAAAGTTCGAAAGGGAAAACAACTCTGAGTCTATCGGGTAAGACGTCCCTAGGGCTGATAAGGTGGACGCCGTTGGCGATTGGAGGAGCGTGTCCCAGGTCGAGATGACGTACGGTTTGCTCCGTCTGCGAGGGTGGCGTAGAAGGCTGTGCAGGCCTGGCGACTTCTTGGGATGTATGTACACTCATCACAGGGTGGCCGTGTGGGCGCTTACTTAGCCTTGTTGTAGGGCTAGATACGGCGGGGCTTGATGAGCTATTTAACGCATATTGGTTTTCTTGAAAGGAATGCGTCAGATTGATGTATTGATAGCATTAGACACGATGAGATGAGACTTACCAAAGTGTGGAACAGACGTCGCGTGGGAGTGCTGCTCGTTGAGGCCGTGAGGTTGCAGTACCCGCTGTCGGAGTGACTGAAAGTGCAACCCAGAGCTCGAAGTCTCCGGCGTAGGTAGCTGCCTATTGAACAGTGTGACTTGATATTCGTGACCGCTGGCAGGAGGAGCCAAAGGTTGCTCTGGATGAGAATGACCGAAACTCGGATGCCTGGACAGAGAGCTGGGATCAGGGGAGGGGCGGTCGTTGGAGATGTTGAGTAGCTGATATCTCGAACTCGAAGCCGGCACCTCGATGGTAGGTGGAACTGTGTTTCCTTGCAGGGATGATCGGCCGAGAAGAGGCGGAGAGGGATTATGAAGTTGTAGATCTAGAGTAACGAATAAAATGGTAAGCCGCTGTCCATCTCATGACACTCCCCCCCAGGAATCTACCTCAGCCAACACAAAGCCTCACCAAAAGCATCAAGGCCCATTCGGGCTGATTGTGCTTGATAGATGTTGAAAATCGGCGGTGGCTGGTGTGTTGGGCCCGAGTAGGGTGTGTGATGATTCCTTGATGGGTGCTGAGGAATCCCACCGTGGTAGGAAGTTGGAGCCATACCTCGTGCGTAGGCGAGACTCTGCGGAAAGAAATGGATTCTTTCTGGGTCTGCGTCGTCATGAGCACCCACCTGCTCGGAGAAAGGGTTGATTGAGCGGTCCCGACCTGTACTCATTGTCGGGGTAACTTTGCTAAATAGAAAAGAGTACAGAAGGGGGGAGGGCTAAGAGGCCTCAACACAAGAGGAAAATCATAAGTAAAGGGACAGGACGTGGACTTGGTCACTAGATAAGAAAAGGGATTGACTAGGAGCGCGTTATTTTTGATGAAATATCCGCGTTGTCGTGGTCGACGGGCGCGAACTTGGTGGATGGTGGGGTGTTGTCGGAGAAGGAAGTTGAGGCAGGTGGCGGAAAAGAAGAACGCGGGGATCCCGTATTTTACCTTAGGCACGCATCGCCCTAGGCAGTGCGGTCGATAGCAGCCGTAATTTCCGTACCTTCCTTGCGTGGTTGTGCGGGCTGGCAAACGTTCCTTCCGGAAGAAGGGTGTCTGCCATGTATATGCTCAGAGCAAACAGGAGCTCACCACGTGATCCAATATCCCGACAGGCACCTTGGATATTAGTACCACTCCAGGCATCAGAGGAACTAATTGGTTCTCGATAGACATGCAGGAGGACTCCCATAGCACAGTAATATGTTTTTTAAATAGAAAAGCGTTGAGTAGCTCTAGCCTTGTGGTTGTTCAAATACGGATTCCTCGCCTTGGCCTGCACATTGGCTCATTTCTGCTAACATCAAGCTTGATATTTGCCTTGATCTATTTTCATTGGGAGGGATGTCTTGACGTTATTAGGCCATCTCACAGTCATAATGAGCTCGAGGAGCTTCTGTGTTTATAGACGCCCGATGTTCTGTAGATGCTACCAACCTAGGCTCAAGAGTCAGGCCTGTAGACCTACAAATATCTTGCTGTCATGCAGCATCCTAACTCCTTCTAGCTGTATCTCCTCCCATCGCATAGCTGGTCTGTTAAGGGCCACAGCTTAATTGGCCACTGAGTCTAAACGAACGACCATGCTACCGTTCCCATTATCGGGTCTAGTCTTGGCCAAGCCCTCGCCCTCGTCATGAATCCACCTCGACACTGCGCCCCCAAGGCCGAATGACCCGAGAAACTCACAACCGGGTTGTATCTCAAGCAAGAGTCGTCCTAATGAAATAAAAAAGCCTTTGTTTGTCACTTCCAATGTTTTTAAACGCCTGCCGCCTGAATCGCCAATCATTCCCCCCAAATGTGCCGATATATCCTATGGAGATGGTCGCGTCGCCATATACGAAGGATGTTGATGTATAATAAAAGAGAAAACAAAAACCACCGCATGCAGGATGCAGAAAAAAGAAACTTTTCATTTTCATCATTCGTCGCGGTTCTTGCCTCGGGCAGAGGGAACCCTGTTATGGTGCCGCAAGGGCGAAGCAGGACGCGATGTCGACAGGCCCATGGCCTTGACAGCATCTAGCGGGTCCAGACGCTTTTCGTCGATCGAAGTCGGCTGAGGCGTCATATCAATAGTCGTCTTCTCAAAGCTGACGATGCTGATAGGTGGCGGGCGGCTACGCTTGCGGTCGGGGCCGCTGTAGAGGTACGTCGCCAGGATGACGAAGAAAGTCCCTAGCAAGAACTGTAGAAGCTCATTAGAATCCTATATATAGATGATTGAAAGTGAGTGACCTCTTTTCCGGGGATGGGGAGCAACAAAAGAACAATGGGTCGAAGGCGAATGCTCTTTGTTTGACGCATAAGTTCGGTGGTTGAAAAAAGTGAAATAAAGCCTTACCGCCAGATTGACATTGACGTTGAAGAACCAGACGCTGAAAAGGAAGCTGATCACGATGCTAATACTAGTCGCAAAATTCTTAGCAATGTTGTCGGCATAGTTGATGCACAGACTAGCCAGCACGCCTCCGACAGCCTGCAGGACAACGGCCGTCCACACGACCCAGTTATAGCCGTCGAGAGGGCCGTGCTTGATAATGTCAGCGCCATCCTTGACAACGACCAGCAGCAGAGCCGGGAAAAGCGAATAGAAGGACAGCTGCACGTTGCGAGTCCACACCGAGACGGGCGTGGCCGAATCCTTCAGAACCTTCTCAAAGTAAACGCCAGTCAAGCCGGACACGGCCGCGGCGACCAGCACTGCGCCGAGCCCAATTGAGTAGTTCATGATGGGCGTCGTGTCCAGGTCCTCCTTAATTCCCTGGTACGTGGCCGATCGCTTCACAATGGTACCAATGACACCATCCTCGTTGAAATCGTCCAAGGCGCGCTTGGTGAGCTCTCTCGCGACCTCGGCCGCGCCGTTGGCGATCTGGCCAAGCTCGTGGACTGAGCGAGGGAAAAAGTGGTCGCTAAAGTCATGGATTATGAGTCTCGAGTCCTCGGAGCTCGACGACGGCAGAGACACGATCGAGACGCCGATGGTCAATATAACCAACGAGACCCACTTCTTTGCAGACAAAGATCGGCCCAGCATAACAACCGTGAAGAAGGCGGTCGTAAGAATCTGCCAAGAACATGTCAGCATCGGCATCGACATCCGCCTCGGCATTGAAAGCCGCGTTGCCTTAGCCAGGCGCGCCGGACTTGAAGCCCCGAACAAATTGTGGCCTCATGGGATTGTAAACCGGATACTTTACGTACCTTTAGCTGGTACAGAATTTGGAAATGTATCGGGTCCAAGTTTCCCACAGCCACGTAGACCAGAGTGTTTTGCAGCGTGTACAGCGCCGCTGGGATAATGAGCTTCCACCCATCCCCCGAAAACACCGAGTTGTACAACTGTTCGAACAGCACTGTAGCTGGGGTCTGAGGTGCCAAGCTGCGCGAGTGCTCGAGGAGAGCAAAGGTCAGGCTTATGGCAAGTTTTATAATCTCATTGAGAAAGACTGCGGTCGAGGTGAAGTAGCGATGGTCACCGTCTGGTGGCATGATTCGCGAGTAGTGCAGTATCTATATAGCCATGATGCGCCTCGGTCAGCTTCTCGACGATCGCAAGAGAACAGAGACATCCGGTCTGGGAGCGCATGAGGAAGGGGTAGCGCGTACGAGGATCAAGGCCGAGTTTTGAAATGTGAGCTGCATGTTCGAGCAAAGACACCAGGTTAGCCACAAGAAACGAGCAAGGCCAATGGCCCAGAAGTCGCTGCGTTGCTCACCGTGATTAGCGACACCTGCTTCATCGGCATCCCGAAAAGGGCTGGGCCCTTGATTGCGGGCGCTGTCGCCTCCAGTAAGACCATGGTGACAGTTTGGAGAGGTTGATGCGGTTTGGGCGACTTTGGTGGTGAGGCGTTCAAGCGATGGGAATGCGACCGGCAAGCCGGGGCAAAGGTGGTCTAAATAAATCAATTCGCCGGCGCGCGCTATTTTCGAAAGCAAAAGATGCTGGCTTGTGTTTGCTGTTTGTGGTAGGCGTCTCTGAGGCGTTTAAACGGTGAAGTTGTTGTTGCAGAGTCGGTGAGTGCCAGTGCAAGCAACTTTTTTTCTTTCCCCTTTGGCTCTGACCACTGTCAAATGGCGGGCAGAAATGGGGATTGCGCAAATCGCGCTGTCATTGCCCAAATCCAACCGTGCCAAAAAAAATCCGCTGTCACGGTCCACCAGAGATGCCACACGTCACTGCTCGCCTACCCCTGACAGATAGTCCCAATGAGCGTCCGGGGAAGCAGCCCTGAATTAAGGCAGGTCATCAATCGTGGACAACAACCGAGGGACCAAGCCAACCAGGAAACAGTCAAGGACGCTGCTTTTTTGTAGTATACCAACTGATTGAAACGTGTATATAATTGACTTAAAAAAAGCCGGCCACCTGGCTCTAATTGTACTCTCCTGCTTTTTTGTTTCTTCTTCGATTTTCGTGCAGCAGCATGCGCGGCCCCGGTCTTTGTCTGAAGTTCCTCGATTCGGGCAGTGGAGGGCTGCTTTAGAACGTTTTTGGTTTTAGCGATCTAGGATTGACCCTGCCTGTCAGCCTGCAAAACCCGTTGATTTGCACTGCTTGCTTGACATCCATGCGCCCGACCGTGCGTCCTTGTTTGGCGCGGACAGCTTCGGCACGCGGGTTGAACACGTCAATTCAAGTGCCCGAATGCGAGCTTCTCCTCGGACTATACGCTGTTTGCAATATTTGCCAAAGTCAGCGTCAGCCTTGTCCTTAAGTGTATTTTTTTATTTATTTTTTATTCTTTTTCTCCCTCCCTGCCCAACCACTCGCCAAGCTCTCGTGCAGATCAAATCTGTGAGTCAAAAATATGATCGGTACAGGGAAGCTCAAGCTGGTAGTCTGGCCTTTGATTCAGGTACAAGCAAAATCTTGGCTGAGGTCACCCCACATCTGAGCGGAAGTGCTTCGACGGATCATCAGGGATTAGCCCCCCTTCACCCCTTTTTTTGTTAAACCAAAATTTTAAAGGGGAAGGGTTCGTGGGATTTTGTCACCTTCTTGACACCAATTGAGTTGGGCTGCCAGGGCTGCCTTGTCAACATGGAATAGAGCAAAAGCTGCAACAAAGTTTTAAGCTGGATGACTCGGTAGAGCTAGCTCCCCGGATCACGCACATTCACCGTTGTAAATCACTTTCTTCTTGTGGGCGAGGCCTGGATTTTTGTACACATCAGGCCCACAGCGGCTTTCGTCTAGGGATCAGCGGTAATTATCCCATGGCCTCACCGTCCACGCGACCCAGACGCGGCTCACATATCGCTTCGGCAGTGGATTCTTAATTGCAACCCTGTAGCAAGATTTTGAGCAAGATTCTCACATTTTCGGCGACCCGTTGTGCGTTGGGTTGTTGTTTTTTGGTGGTCGCGTGACTTCCCCCAGCTTTGACTACAACCAGGACACCCTCTCTTTATATCGAAACATGTTCAGCTGCCGTCAAATTGATCATCACACGACCTTTTGGCCACACCACACCAATATGCAGGTCCAGAGATCCAGGAAACAGATGCCAGTGGTGAAGATGGCGACTGCTTTTATTGGCCAGCGCCAGCAGTACCTCTCCTTTCATCATAGGCTTGATGGCAAGGCTTCAAGGAGCTCACCTGTTGTTCAAGCAGTGTACATGTAGTCCAGGCTAGTATAGTCGATAGCCAACAACGTTGTATTCCGAAATCCTATGAACCCACGCTCGGTTCCTCTGCCTCCCCCATACACTAGCGCCAGCCTGGCTCCAGAAGCCCCCTCCCCCGCGATTGCGCGCTGTCGCTAACCAAGAAGCTAAAAGTCAAAATGCCAACAAAAGCTTAGCACCTAATACGTGTGACTGTAGATAGGGCCAATGCATCTCTGCAGCCAGATTCTTTTCACCCGTGGTTCGATCACTGAAGGGGAGGTTTTTGCTATCATAGGCCACACATTTCCCAATCGATCTAGCTCTATCTTACCTAGGTAGGTACCTATACCGGATGTCTCTTCACTGTAATAGGGTCCTGGCGCCTGGCATGCCTCTAGCGACCCCGCCCCACTGAAAGAGTCAACCTGACTAATAAGGCCCTCATTCGCCTCCAAGTTTTGTAACAATTCATGACCGAGAGGTAGCATCAGGCATGGCTCTTATCGAGGTTGTGGCAAAGAAAGAGGCTGAGCAGCAGTCAGCCTAGTTGATGACTGAAGGAACGTAACGGAGCTATATTACGGATGCAGAAATTTTGGGCTAGCAAAACGGTTTGGTGTGTCTTTGCCGCTAAGATTCAGCAGATTTACCTAGGCTAGAACAACACGCTCCCCACCACAGTCCACGTGGGAAACGCTCTCATCTGGCGACACGTTGGCACCATCTTGGCGGGCGAAATGTTTGGATTCCAAAATCCAAAAGAAAACATTTGTGGTCGGAGATCGAGCGCTACTCCGTTCGATTACCGACTGGCCCCTTCGTCGCCAAGGTCGAACCCCGCGACCCCGCGAAACCCGTCCCGCAATAATCGGACAAGGCGTGTCTAAAAAAAAAGATCCCCCGGTCTGGACCTCCGATAGACGCCGATGCATCCACCGACGGGGCCGGTGGCACATCCGGGACGAGGTGATTGGTTGTGGGCAACCGCTTGGCAGTTTGTCCGCACGATTTCCCCGTGGGACAGAATCAAGTGCGATGAGGGGAAAACACTTGGCTGGGAGGGGAAGATGCAGCACTATCATACGTTTGGACAAAACTTCACCGTGTCAATTCGACGATTCAAGGAAACATGTCTTGTTCCTGCGGGTAGACGTCAGATGGCGGCCATGTCATCCGAACTGGTTGGACAAGGTACGTGGTAGTTTGCCAGGAAGCCAAGGAAATATAGCTAGCTGTGTTGGGATGAAAGTAAATATTGTGTACTTACCTATTTAACAGCGAGGATGAACAATGATACTGAGGCCGCAGCTTGGAGGGAAATGCAAAGCTAAAAGACCAATGAGCGGCTCCAGCGCGTAGCACGAATATCTGTAATTTTGGTTGGTCGGTTACCTCCCTTTGCTCCCCACAGAAGGCTGAGCCTGGGGTGTGTACGCCAGCTTGCCCAGTAAACACCTTGACACTTGACACCGTAAATATCGCCCTGCTAATCATATCATCGTGGAAAGGCGACAGTTTTCGCCACGTGTTTACCTAGCCTTGCTCGCCTTGCCACCTGACACCAAAGCAGATGGGCAAGATAGGCAGGTGCGCCACTGTGAATGTGGTCAAAGTACCCCAGTATTGTAATTTCGTAGTTAGGTACCTACAATGCCTACTACGGCGTACCCAAGTCTAGAACACCTATTTCGTACGCCGTACATTAGAACAGCATGCAAGTCGGCCACAATCGACTTCTGAGACCCACCAAATTGGAACGAACACTCAAAGCTGGGCATCGCTGCAGAAGCCAATTAAGAGAGAAGTTTCCTCATAAACCTGAGGAGATAAGCACTACCAAGTATAGTAGTAGCTTGGCAAGGAAGATCAAAGAATGGGGACAATGCTAATCAGTACACAGTATAGCCGTAAGGATTTTAACATGCATTCAAACAATGAGAAGAGACCATCTTGCGCCAGCAGACAATGGATGTCTACTCGATAAAAAGTTCGGGAACGGAGATGGCGATTGGTAGAATCGGACGCGTCACGGCGCAAATTACCCGCGCGCGCATCAATTGAGTTAGCTAGGGCGACTTGGGGCGACATTGACGGGAAGGAATGTCACAAGGCGACCAAGGGCACAGGCGACGGAGGGACGGTGCTCTGTACCATAAAGAGCCTGGCTGATTGTTGGCCACAGTGTCATAGACTCGATTTAAACGGTAGCCTGCAACCAGTGTTTGCCAGCCAAGCACCGCCAAGTGACAAACTGATGCACCGCCACTTTTATGCCCCACCAGCGTGGCTCTTGGCGAATGAATCGACAACTTTATTGGTAGCAAGCGTTCTTGACTCCTAGTAAGTTGATCTCCGTACCAGGCGATGACGCAGTGGAGGAGGTCTTGGCTGGCACAAAAAGAAACGTCGCACTGTTTCCTCCTCTCCGTTTGCCAAGGGAAGGTATATGGTTGGTCCAAGCCAGCCAGTACTGTAAGCATTTCAAGAGAGGGCCAGATTGGCAGTACCTCTCTCCAAACAGTCCAGACCGACCTCCATTGGGCTGCAACTCGGTGAGATGTCCGGTACTGTGCCCCGGCATGGCGCTAAACCATATCCAGGCTTTCATTGTAAACGGCGGTCTTGGCTCACCAATCCGCAGTCCAGTCTAGGTTAATTGTTGCTTTCCCTGGATGAGCACGGGACCAAGTTGTCTTGCGTTGTAAGGGTTCCTGAGATGGATCGCAACGCTCCGGTCTCCGGGACATGCGGGGGCCCGCTGTGTTTGCGATTTTGGTATAAGAGACTGCCTTGAAGCCCGGCCGGTCTCTTACCGATTTCCTCCCCGTTTCTGGAAAGACCTACCCACGCCACAGCCCTCTCGAGGTGCAGTTTGTCTTGATTTAAAGCAGTACACATTCCCCAGAGCCAAGCTCAGTAAATCAAAAAAACCCTTTACTTCCTTCCATCTCACCAAGTCGCAGTCTCCCACTCTTCACCACTCACCAAACCAAAACAACCTAGGCATTTTGCTAAAAACAAAGTGCTCTTCTTTCCCCCGCGTCGCCGTCGCAGTTGAAAGCCGCTTGAGAATCGATGGGAAAATCCGATTCTGTTAGGAATGGTGCAAATCTCGATTCCGCGGAGACCGTCGCCGAGCAGGACGAGCCGCCTAATGGTAGTAGTGGTTTAAATGTGCCCTCAAATCAACCATCAAAAGCAATAGAGAAGCTCCAGCAGCCTCAGACTGCCGCCAAAGCCTCTCGCCCCGACCTTGCCGCAACCGCATCGTCTTCCTTCGTGCCCCTCACTGCAACGACCTCGCGCTCATCCGCGACCGCCGCTGGCACTGTTGAGACGACCCAACTCGGCAACGATGTCGTTGCCCTCTCCAGCCACGGGACTGCTGCGCACTGCGTGCCCATCTCGCAGCTCACCGAACTCTACCAGACAGACATTGAAGATGGTCTCAGCGCCGCCGAGGCTGCGCTTCGTTTCGACAGAGATGGCGCCAACAAGATCGAGGGAGCTAAGGGAGTATCCCTTTGGGAGATATTCCTAAGGCAGATCTCCAACAGCTTGACCATTGTACTCTTTATCGTCATGATCCTCTCGTTCGCCATTGACGACTACATCGAAGGAGGTGTTATCACAGCTGTCATTGTGCTGAACATTGTCGTAGGGTAAGTTTGTCGCATTTGTTGGAGTCGCGTATCAATCCATGCGCGCAGTAGACTGCTCCATCCCACCTTTTTATCCCAACTTTTCTTCTGTCCTTGAAACTAGCTCTTCCGGTTCGGCCGTTGGGCGCCAACGGCAGAGCATGACTTTACCATGTGCTTAGCACCCTAGCTATCATTGGTTGACAAGCAAGAGTAAACGCCGCAAGCGTATTCTGCCACACAAGCCACATTTGCTCATTCCAAGTCCATGGTACTTCACAGTCACTGACCCCTTTTTAATTGCAGACTTGTTCAAGACTACAAAGCGGAACAGACAATTCAGTCTTTGTATGCCCTGTCTGCCCCAACCTGTAAGGTGGTTCGTAATGGACAGATTGAAACGATCAAGGCCGAGATGCTCGTCAAGGGCGATCTGGTCATGATCAGTGTCGGTGATGTTATTCCTGCCGACCTTCGCTTGGTCAGCGGTATCAACCTATCTACCGACGAGGCCCTTCTCACTGGCGAGTCCGTTCCGATCAGCAAGCACCCCGAGGCTGTCCTCGACGATGCCGACGTGCCCCTGGGCGATCGTTTGAACATGGTATACTCTGCGGCCACAGTGACACGTGGTCGCGGTACCGGAATCGTTGTCGCCACTGGCATGTTCACTGAAGTGGGCAAAATTGCCGACATGTTGCGGAACAAGAAGGACACGGCTAATGACAAGGCTTTCTTCGCTCGTACCCTGATTCGCCTCAAGCGCGGCGTTCGTCGCCTTCTAGGCTTCGAAGGAACACCTCTACAAGTAAAGCTGAGCAAGTTTGCTCTGCTGCTTTTCGGTCTTGCTCTCTTGCTCGTCGTCATCGTCTTCTCGGCCAGCAAATGGGAGGTTGGTGAGCAGGTACTCATCTACGGTATCTGCGTTGGAGTGGCCGTTATTCCTGAATCGCTCATTGCGGTGTTGACCATTACAATGGCGGTCGGCACCAAGGCCATGGCTAGTGGCAACGTCATTGTTCGCAAGATGTCTGCCCTGGAGGCCGTAGGAGGTGTCACCAACATTTGCTCTGACAAGACTGGAACGTTGACCCAAGGCCGTATGATCACTCGTAAGATCTGGCTACCGAACGGAACCACGGCATCCGTCGAGGGCACTACGGACTCTCACGATCCTACTAGCGGCAGTGTCAAGGTCAGGGAGACGATCGACCAAGAGAAGGCTGCCGAAGCAATCCAGTCTTCGGCCTTTACTCACTTTTGCGAGTCAATAGCTCTGTGCAACAACTCTACCGTCTCAGACGGCAAAGCTAACGAGACGGACAATGGTTCCGTCACAACTGCTACTGCTACCCTTTCTTCCCCCGGCAACTGGACTGCCGTTGGTGAACCCACCGAAATCGCGCTGCAAGTCTTTGCAATGCGCTTCGGTAAGGGCAAGGCCGATCTCATGCAACAGGACCAGCGCCGGATGGTAGCTGAGTTCCCGTTTGACTCTTCATGCAAGCTCATGAGTGTCGTCTACGAGACGAAGAAGTCTAATCTTCGCTCGGTTTACACCAAGGGTGCCGTTGAGACTCTCTTGCCTCTTCTCCAGGACTCGGACGACGTGAAGCAGCAAATCATTGCCAAGGCCGACGAACTTGCATCACAGGGTCTGCGTGTTCTCTGCGTCGCTAGCAAGGCTGTTGGACCCGATGTGCAACTTTCCGAGCGACCTCAGGCCGAATGCAATCTGCACTTCCTTGGTCTCGCCGGACTGTACGATCCGCCCCGTGTCGAGACTCTGGGCGCGGTACAGAAGTGTCGCGAAGCCGGCATTTCGGTTCACATGGTCACTGGCGATCACATTAAGACTGCCACCGCCATCGCGTACGAAGTCGGCATTCTGTCTCACGACATGGACCCGCTTCCCAGCCATGCTGTTATGGCTGCTGCCAACTTTGACGCCTTGTCCGATGCAGAGGTTGACCAATTGACCAAACTCCCGCTTGTTCTCGCCCGCTGTAGCCCCACCACCAAAGTTCGTATGTTGGAGGCCATGCATCGCCGCAAGGCTTTCTGCGTCATGACGGGTGACGGTGTCAACGACTCGCCCGCTCTCAAAATTGCAGACGTCGGTATCGCCATGGGTGAGCGCGGTAGCGACGTTGCCAAGGAAGCAGCTGACATGGTCCTTACCGACGACAACTTTGCTTCCATTGTTACTGCAATCGAGGAAGGTAGAAGGCTGTTTGACAATATTCAGAAGGTAAGTCATGTTCACATATGTACCAATTTGCAATCAGCAAAACTAACATGGTCTCTAGTTTATCCTACATCTTCTCATTTCCAACATCTCTCAGGTCATCCTTCTGCTCATCGGCTTGTCCTTCAAGGATGCATCCGGTGTTTCCATCTTTCCTCTATCACCCATTGAGATTCTCTGGGTCAACCTCATTACTTCATCGTTTTTGGCCCTGGGTCTGGGTATTGAAGAGAAGCAGCCCGATATCTTGACTAGACCGCCCCATGATCTTCGTGTCGGTGTCTTCACGTGGGATTTGATCCGCGACAAGATGATATACGGTGTTCTTATGGGCGGTCTCTGTCTGGCCGCTTTCACCTCGGTCGCCTACGGCATGCCGGGTGAGCACGGTCTGGGACACGGGTGCAACGACGGCTTCAATGAGACCTGTGGTGTGGTTTTCCGCGCACGCTCAACCACGTATGCTACCCTGACTATCCTGTTGCTTGTCACCTCTTGGGAAGTGAAGCACTTCACCCGATCGCTCTTCAACATGAACCCGGAGCGCGGATGGCACGGTCCTACGGCCGTTTTCAAGACGGTTTGGCACAACCGCTTCCTCTTCTGGTCGGTCATGGCTGGTTTTGTCATCATGTTCCCAGTCATCTACATTCCCTACGTCAACCGTCTGATCTTCAAGCACGATTCTATCGGATGGGAGTGGGGCGTTGTGTTTGCATGCTTGACTGTCTACATCGGCCTGGTCGAGATTTGGAAAGCCATCAAGCGCAAGCTTGGCCTTGGCTTGCAAAAGAGAACCAACGCTGCACCACCTTTGCAGACCGCCGAGGCTCAGGTCTAATGAGTCTGCCAAACGAGTAAATAGTTGCAGGTTATAGCTGCAGTCGCAACACTGGAGCTATCCAGGCCCGTGATAGGGGGCTTTTGGTTCCGGGACAGAAGTTGGGAGCGGATTCAACATTCGCATTCTGGAATTTGAACATGGCACAAGGAGGTGGGGGAAAAAATATTTCCCCCTCCCAACATTTTACTTCTCAACATTCTTTACACATATCCCTTTTCAGATGTATCTTCTTTCTTAGTCTCTTATACGCACCTCGCAGGGGTGACGTCTTTGTTAAGCTGGCATTTAGTTGTCTCAATTGCAAACTTTGCGTCAACATCTTTCAGATATGAATCCCATTTGCGCTCGTTGTGTCCCCGGCGTTCAAAGTGTCAACAGCCTCACCAGTGCGATAGTAAGCCAGCCGGCGGCGACCATGTCCAGCATCCCGCTAACGTTCTTCTGCTCCGATATGGCATCGTTGTATGCGCCCATCATTGGTATCTTGTGTTTGCTGGCCCAAAAGTCGTGCATGTAGACGGCAGTGTATCTGATCCCGACCGCCAAGAGCACTGCCCAGATGGGCTGGCCGACGGACCATCCTGCCTTGGCGAGGAAGATCAGGTTGAGGGCCGAAAGGAGGGAGATGAATGCCTTTTTGTATTTGCTTTAGCTCTTAGTAAAAGACCAATTTCTTGCCAACTTTCCAAGATGAACGGACACAAACACACCAAGAAGAGATAGATGCCCAGGATTGGGAGGGGGCGATCATAAGGGGGAAAAAAAGTACTCACAGCCGCGATGCCGGCGCCGACAGTATACCGCGTGTTCCAAAGCCGCTCCTCGGCAATGTTGCTCCACTCGGCGGCCTTTTCGGCCTTGTCTTCGTACTTGCGCAGTCTAGGGATTGAGGATCCCGAAATGAAGAGTGCCGCCGCGGACACGGCGCCCGTCATGATGGACAGGATGACTGTAGGGAAGCCCATTTTATTTTTCCGGGAGAGGGGTTTGTGGACGTTCCAGATCTGGCCCTTTGTGTGGAACTACTTGGTTGGTTTTGTGGAATTCTTGGTAACTCTTGGGACTTCTTGGGGAATTTCTCGAAAGGAGGTTGAGAGATAGCTAGGTAGTAATCTTTGATGGAGTGTTGCTGGATTGTTTGCCAGACGTTGGGTGTATCTACTTTTGGTAATATGGCCAGGCCTATGGAGCTTGTATGGGAAGAGATCTGGACCCGTAACCGTATGCGCAAAAAAAAAAGCCAAGCTGCACAAATTTAGATCCAACCTGATCGATATGTAAATCAGACGACGCTGAATACGTGGTATGTGCGTTGGAGAATATTGGGGCGAAACATGTACCGGTAGCTGCGCAGAGCTGTCGTGTGGTTGGGGACATGATGCGATGATGTCACCCCTATCCTAATCTAACTGTGATCACATCTACCTATTCTGACTGTGCACCAGTAGCCACAACCCCACCCCACATAACCTGCGCAAGCCACCACCAAGGTTACCATACCTTTCCACGTGCACGCGCGACCATGCATTAAAAGCGCTGCATTTTTATTTTAAATTTATATACGAGTATAACAGCTCCAATAATTCCAGAAGCGTATTTATATACAGAGCAGCGGTCTTAATGCGTGGTAATCGCGAGCGTGTATGCAAAAATGCAGTGGTTTTAATGCATGGTCGCGCGTGCACGTGGAAAAATATGATGATTCTGGTGGTGCTTGGTGGGTTTGGTGGGCCTTTTGCTGCGATAGGCAATTTGATTGTGCTGCTGGTGGCTGTTTGTGGCTAGTGTGGCTGATGCACAGTCAGAATAGATGGAATCACAGTCAGATTAGGATAGGGGATAATTAATGTTATGACGTAGTCTTAGTGCTTAAACTAAACTAGGTAGGTACCTTTGCTTCGCAAGGTGGACTAGTCTCAGTGCTCAGACTAGACCCCCTTGCTGCGCGAACGGAGACGAGCGCTCCATATACGTTACCAGCCACATGGACTTTTGGTCAATTAAATCGTGCAAAAAGAAAGCGCTCGTTCTAGACTGAGGACAATGCACGTTGCGCGAATTCTTTGGTTTTGACCCAGAGGGTACAAGCAAAGCCACAATTCAACCACGGCTTAATTATGGATCGCGCGACTAGGGGTGAGCCTTGAGACTAGGAGTATTTATAGTAAAATATTTTGTCACATATCTGCCCGACGATGAAACAGATAGGCCAATGGTACAAAAGATCCTGCAGTACCTGCACTTAGCAAATACCTCGTCGGTCCCAATTACAAGGTTTTGTCGCGCGCACGTAACCTAGGAACATATATTTGCAATTAATATTTTGTCACGTGCAGATTTGACAGTACCTAATATTAGCATACAGCCCTGGGTTCTGGGTTCTGCTGAACCATTAGATTCGCGCTACGTAAACGCTGTAGGAACGCCGCCTATAAATAGGGGCTCCTAGATCCAAAGGGTTGCAGGTTCATCCTGAATCCTTAAAGATCAGTCTCTAGTCCGAATACTATATAGTATTGTTATAGTGCTGTAGTGGATTATTATACGCTATTATATTGCCCTGTATTTTGCTGGTTAACGTATGCCTAGCCCGTATCCGTCGCCGGCTGTAACATATTTAACGTCACTTTCATTCCTCTAATACTAAATTGTTACGACCAGACAGTTGGGCCGGTACCAGGGAGGCCAGGTGGGGTCACACCCCTCCTGACGACACCCGCCCAGAGAAATCACCGACCGGCAGAAAGAGGATTACATAAGAAGGAATCACGTGACCTCACGTGATTGCCAAGAGAGTGATCTCAGTGATCATTGAGGGATCACAACAGATCAACAGAAGTGATCTCACTGATCCAGTGAGATCAAGGAGATCACATTCGGAACATAGTCTATATAAGGCACGCTTATTACCATGTAGATAGATTCGATTCTAGGATTGCTTAGCAGCAATCAAACTCTAGTTAACCTCAATATTTACTTGAGAACGATCATAACTTCACCCCCAGTCATTGAGAACCCCAGTTACCCAGTCAGACGCTCAGTTGCTTCAACCCACTGTACTTTACCCTAAGAACAGGTTACCCCGATACCTTGATCGTAACATAAATCTTATAAGTACCAAATATAATATTATATAAGGGTTTATTTATTTACATTTTTCAAAGTTATTATTGCTTATAGGTTAATATATTTATAGTTAGTTTATACTTTCTAAATTAAAAAAAACCAGGTATGTTTATTAAAATGTACTATTTTTATAAAAGACGCATATTCATAGTAATTAAATTTAAAAATAAATCCATTAAATGTTAGGGACTTTAAACTTTAAATATACTGTTTCCTGAGGAAAATAATAATACTAATTGTAACCCATGTTTAAAAATATCAGAAAATCTATAAAACTGAAACAGTAACCATCATATCTCGTTGTAGAAGAATATAAACGAAGACAAATTCTTACGCCCACATCGCCCCAGTACAACACTAACTAATTAGCTTTCAGGCTTTGAAATATATTGCGCTCTCTAAAAGTTCTTCTTTTCACCAGGTGTGTCTAATTTTACTCTTTATTCCATTTGCGTTACTTTCAGCCTAACACTTCCGTTTGAAATTCATAGCCCAAATGAAGCTCGCCACCGGTTTCCTGCCTTATATCGGGATCGCACTTTCCGCTAGCACCTCGACCAAAGTCAAGCTAGACAACCGCAAAGAACCGGCACTATGCCATGTTGTTATTGTTAAACCCGCACAAATCCGTCATCCACTCGATACGTGGGTGGAGACGTTTGCCTGGGTTAAAGCCGGAAAGGTCGTGGAATGGCACAGTCCGAAGTATGGTTCGGTGAAGGTTAAAACTGACGAAGATGATTGTCATTTGACATTTCTGGTAAATGAGCTTATCAACGGCTACACTTGCCAGTTAAGCCGCTAGGGTTTATTTGTTGTTTGTTCGCTTACCGATATACTGCCATAAATAAACCGCAATCGGGCGATTGAAACATACCTGCCTGGTATGGATTGTTAATTTCGTCAAAATTACGTGAGTCTGTTGAAGGAAAACGTTAAAAAAAGGCGGGCGTAGGTTTGGCGGGAGCAAAGGGGAACGACGCCTCGGATCCCAAAATCCGTTGTTTTTTCTCCTCGTACCAATTTAGTGAGGGCCGAACAAGCATCCTCCACCATTCATGGGTCAGACCCACCTTTGTTAGCGATTCACACCCAAACACACCAATAAGCTTAACAGCTGAAGAATTTTCGCCCTCCGGGCGCCGGTCGTCATGGCCTCACCAGAGGTCTCAAACCGCCGCGCGCGCCCGCAGAGCACGCCGCAGGCTTTGCCGCAGGGCCAGGCCGAGTCGGGACACGTATCTCTCGACACGCGCACCGCTAACGCGCCTGAGCCGGCTGGCCGCGGAAGGTACTCCAGCCTCCCGGCCCTGGCCATCAAAACACTGCAGCAGGAGTTGGAAAACGTGGAAACAGTCGGCAGCTGGCTCGAAGAGGTCTTTGCAGCCAAGCTCGAAAGTTTACAGGCCCCGGAGGACGCCGCGCTTAGGAGAATTGTTCTTGAACTTGACGACGTGATCAGCGGCTGGTTCCTCAGTCGCACCCTCCCTGAAAAAGAGCGTTCGCGCTCCCCGTCGCGTTCGCCGACCAGTTCCAGCGAAAGGCGCAGCATTTTAATTACGAGGACGGGCACGGCGTCGTCGGCCTCTAAAGGCAGAGGCACGCCCACTAACAAATCGGTCACATGGGCCGAGCGAGCCGCCACGCCACCAGCGGCGGCCCCAACGCGAATTTTAACCCCGGCCACGCGCTCGTACCCGATACGTACGACGCCCGGCAATGCACCTGACAGCTCCGCAACTCCCTCCCAATCGGGCCGGGACCGCTCCCAAGCCCCGAAACGTTTGACAGAACAGCCGTCCAACCGCATCCTGATCCGCGTAAATGACAAATTGCGGATGGTGACGAAGGAGCCATACGCGGTAACGACCAAACTGGCCGAATTGGTCTCGGTGCCACACAGTGAAATCCCAAACGCCAAGCGTACCCCCACGGGCTGGGGTGTTACGGTGGCCTCTGAGGAAACACGGCAAAAACTCCTCAACCCCAGCGCGGTCAAGGCCATTATGGACGCATTGGACGCGCGGGAAGTCACTGTCCCGACAACCTGGCACACATACGCCGTTTCTGGAGTGCCCCGAACGCTCAATTGCCTGGACGGAAGAAAGGACGTACATGAGGTAATCCAGGAGGAGATTACCGTGGCAGCAGGCCAGCAGCCAGTCAACTGGCATATTTCCAAACATAGTTACGACCCACATACGGCTGAGGGCACGTGGATAGTGTCCTTCCTTCAACCCGTAAAGCCCTTTCAGCTTTTTGGAGTGTCGAGACGTGCGCGGAAGGTTGAAAAATCACGCAAAATTACACACCGCCACGACGGTTGCCAGGGATATTGCGAAATACGTCGCTGCGTACGGCAAGCGCGTTGCGGCATATGTGGTGAAGCAAAACATGCGACAGAGGAAGAGCCGTGCAAGGCAGCCCCCAAATGCGTTAATTGCCACGGCCATTTCCCATCCGGACATGAGAATTGCCCTGCCCGACCTTTGGTGGTAAATGGGAAGTTTGAACGACCTTCACAGCGTAAACTTAAGGGGATTCGCAGAATCGGACGTGCCAACCGTGCCGCGATTATCAACGACCGGGCCGAAACGGCCCGCCGAGAGCCAGCACCTGCAATCCCGGTCCTAAGCACCTCATCGCAGCATTCGCAAACCTCGAGCTCCCGATCGAGCATTTCAAACAAAAGAGCGCGGCCATGCGAGGCGGTAGGGGCGGACATCCGTAACTTCCTGCAGGTTGAACAGGAACGCGTGCACGACGAAATCGTTTGGGCAGCCGAAATGGAGGAGGACGCAGCGGCTGCCGCACCTTGCCCCGCTGATGGGATAGACTTGGAAGCAACCCGTCGATTAATATAACGAAATACTCGCTCGGCAATATGCAGCGGGAATACCTCGACGTAGTTTGGGCCAACGTAGGTAAAAGGATGGGTGTGCATCTGAGCCTATTGGAGTTGTGCCACCAGAGAAAGGTGGACCTGGTTAACGTTCAAGAGCCATGGTGCGGGCTAAATACAACTACACAAACGCACCCGGGCTATGATGTTTTTGCGCCAGTGGACGAATGGCACGCCAACACTTACGAAGCCATGACTGGGCTCCGGCCCCGGGTGCTCACCTACGTTAAGAAGGGGGCAGCCCTAAGGGCCGCACAACGACGGCTACCGCAGGGCCAAAATACGCGGGACATACTCTGGCTCGAAATTAACGGAATATTGTTTGTTAACGTATATAGGGCTCCGGGCACTGAAGCCGCGCTGGAAATGGTATGCAATACCGTGCCAAATGGACCCACGGTGCTAGGCGGCGATTTTAACGTAGCGGCTGCTGCATACCAGCCGGGCCGCGCAAACGCACGCGGAGGGGACCAACTGACGGCATGGGCGCAAGCCCAGGGGATGAGTTTTACAGGAAATATCGGCGTGCCCACCCACCGCGACGGGGGTTTACTGGATATGGTCTTTTCCAACCTCCCCAGCACAATAACTGTGGTTGACAGCAGTCTTTACACAGGCTCCGACCACGAATCCCTTTATACCACGCTGCGGACGCGCGGCGCCCCCCGCCCGGAGGCGATTAACGTTTCGGTTAGGGACGACCGGTTACCAAAGTTCGCGGAGCTACTTGCTTTTGGCATGCAAGATATGCCGGACCCGGGATCCGCGGCCGATGGCTACGCATTGGACGCGTGGGTAGCTGAATTTACAACTTTATGGGAGCAAGTGACGTGGGTCGTGGGTACGCCGGCGGGAAAAAGGGACAGCTCGGCTCCCTGGTGGACCGAAAACTGCCAGCGGCTCTGGTCCGAATTCCAGCGGGTTAAACGGAGCGCTGTAAATAGGGCAGACGCCTCTGCCGAGGAAAAAGCCTATACGAAAGGGGTGCGGGCCGCGAAGCGGGAGTACTGGAGGCACCGGATCGACCAACTGCGCGACGATAAGGATTTGTGGAACATGGTGGGCTGGCTGGGAGCCGGACCACGCCTCCGGTCCCCGCCGCTGGTTATTAACGGCGAGCAAGTGAGCGAGCCTTTAGCAAAAGCGGAAGCACTGCAACGGGAGGTGCTTGGCCGATTTTCGGCGGAGGATGACCTGCAGGGAGACCCCTTGGAGGCCTGGTCGCCGGACGAGGCTAAAATCCCTTGGGACACCCAGGTTAGTGCGGAAGAGGCGGAGCGCTCCTGCATTGGGGTTACGAGCACGTCCCCGGGCATCGACGGAATGACCGTCCGGCTACTAAAAGCCGGATGGGCTTCGTTGGCCGAGCCGGTGCGCAGGCTCTACCAACGTTGCCTGGAACTCGGACATTTCCCAGCGCCTTGGAAGAAGGCCGAAGTCGCGATGCTACCGAAAACGGGGAAGAAAGACCGGAGCAGCGTTCGATCCTGGCGGCCTATAGCCCTCCTCTCCTGCATCGGAAAAGGCCTCGAGAGGCTCGTTGCACGCCGGATAGCTTGGGCCATACACGACAACGGGCTCCTTAGCTGCACCCACGGCGGTGCCCTACCCAAACGATCGGCGACGGATCTGGTTTGTGCCCTCGCCCACGATATCGAGCAGGCTCTAGCTCGCGGGGAGGAAGTCACCCTTGTCGCATGCGACGTCCAAGGCGCCTTCGACGCCCTCCTCCATAGGCGATTAATACGGAAAATGCGGAGCCTCGGGTTTAGTAAAATGCTCCTCAGGTTCGTGATTAACTTTTTAAGCGGCCGCCAGGCCCGAGTCCGGCTGGAGGGTACGACCACGGGCTTTAGGCGGCTTGGGTGCGGCACCCCGCAAGGGTCTCCCCTTTCCCCGATCCTATATATGTTATATTTGGCGTATCTCGTCAAAAACGGTACGAAGTGGCGGTTGGCATACGCAGACGACGTGCTTACATGGAAATCGTCACCCTCGTTGGAGGAAAACGTACGTTGGCTGGAAAATAAACTCCGGGATATGCACGAAATTGCGGCGGAAGAGAAGATCCATTTTGCAGCGGAAAAGACAGAGGTGATCCATATTACTAAGAAAAGGCACGGTCGCAACCCGGAAATCCGGATTAATGGTAGAACGGTTACCCCGGTCCAACTACCGGGCGGTCGACGCGGACAAAGCGCCTCCGGGGCCGAGCGCTACCCGGGCATGCGTTGGCTTGGTTTTTGGTTTAGCCGACGGCTAGACGGGCGCCGCCACGTGGCCGAAAGGGCTGCCAAAGCAATGGCGGTCGCTGCCCACCTCAAGAGCTTTGGGGCAGTAAGATACGGACCGCCTGCGGCTGCACTTCGCAAGGCAGCGGTGGCATGCGTGGGTTCCTCGGCCACCTACGCAGCCGAGGCATGGTACAACCCAGCGCACAAGCAAAGAGGACTCCTCAAAGCATTGAACAAACCGCTGGTTTTAGCGGCACGGGCAATCCTCCCGGCGTATAAAACCACCCCCTCGTCCACTGTTCTCAGGGACGCAGGACTACCCTCGGCCCGCGTCGCGCTGGCCTACACCCGCCTGAAATACGGCGCCCGACTAAGGCTCGCGGACAAGGGGCACCCCCTTGTCAGCCGCCTGCGTGAAACACCTCGTGCCCGCAACTCGGGCCATTCGGCCACGACCCTGCAAACGGCTGCACAACTTCTCCCGCGGATCCGGAGACTAGAGTTGCGCGCACCTCGCAATGCCCCGGATTCTCGCACTGACCCCACCGGAGGAGTCCCGAAAGAGGAAGCGGCCCGCCGCTTTATCGAATGGCTGGACATGGTATCACCTGACGATATCGTGGTATATACGGATGGTTCGGAAAAACACGAAAACAACTGCGTCCAAATAGGGTACGGATGGGCCGCTTTTAGGGCGGGCCTGGAATTTGCCGCAGGCTCCGCATCTATTACGCCGGAAAACCACGTTTTCGACGCCGAGGCGATTGGCGCCCTAAAAGGGCTACAGGCGGCAGCCAAGGCCCAGCCAGGCGCCCGGATCTGGATTTGTGTGGACAGCACCTCGGTTATTTGGGGTCTTAGAGGCGACGCGCCGCGTTCGTCCCAATGGGCCTTTCTGGAGTTCCATGACCTTGTCGATCTACTCCGAAAACAAGGTACCGAGGTTCGGGTCCGTTGGTGCCCTGGGCACCAGGGAATCCCGGGAAACGACCGGGCTGACGAGCTGGCCAAGGCCGGCTCCGCCGGACCGCCGGACCCAGACCCGAGGGCTCAGCAAACCACGTATAGCGGTGCCGGCACGGTCCTCAGAGCCATTCTTTCGAATATAGAGAAGGACTGGTGGCGTAAAGAACTCTGTGAACGGTCCCCCGCATATAGGGAATGGAAATTCCAATACACACCGAGAAAGGAGCCCGAGGAACTGCGTTTGCCAAGACCCCTACTGGGCCATTATTTGGCCATGAGGACCGGCCACGGCGATTTCAAGGCCTACCATGACCGTTTCAACCACCAGGATGCAAACACCTCGTGTGCCTGGTGCTGGAAGCGGACCTCCCCTGAGCACCCGGTGCACTGCCGCTATTCGCGGGCGGTGTGGAGAAACTGGCCGTGGCCTAATAACGACCGGCCGGCCGGGCCGCCAAATCGCGCCCAACGCTGGAAATTCTTCCAGACAAGCTTCGGGCAACCGAAAAGCTTTGAGGCGTTTTCGATAGCCACCAACTACTTCAGCGCCCGCCCCAGAGCGGCCCGCCAGCGCCCCGCGCGCCACGAACGCACTTTACGCCTAGGGACACCGATCGTAAACGACTCGAACTCTGACGAGGAATAGACTTACTGCCTTTTCACCCACACTTCACGGCACAAGCCGTCAGACGAACCCTCCGTGCACCTTAGGCACGGGGTCGCGTCAGTGAACTAACCCCCTAAGCAGGACCGGGCCCGAACCCGGTCAGGCACGATCCGCCTCTGCCCTCCTTGTTTTCCCCCTGTGTAAATAAAGAAGATAGAACGCGCGCCGAGATACCCCTCGGGAGGTTGCTAACGGCCGGCTAACAAGCCGGGCCGAGCCCGGCGTTAACTAATACTACTACTACTACTACTAGTGAGGGCCGAATTAGTATTTAATAGGTGGGCGACCACTGGGGAATCCTCGGTGTTGTGTATCTTTGTTCCCCCCCCCCCCCCCCCCCTTTTTTTTTTTTTTTTTTCTTTTTTGTTTCCATTGAATGTTATGAGTGATGCTCGCTCAGAAGTACCATTACCATGTACGGTACTTGACGTGCCCCAAGGCACGTGTTACCTGATCCCTCGTTTCCCAACGGTACAAGTGAATTTGCGGGGAAGTGCTCCGTATCAGAGCAGGTTACGAAATGGAGGCGAAGGCAGAAAGTGGCTCGTTGTGGCGTCAGGTTGCCACAATCACTTCAATCGCACGGAAATGTGTTGCTAATAATAGTATGCAAAATGATCCTCACAAATGAACCAAAGGTGTCGTGCGTGGGCGTCATCCACGGCGTGAGGCGACTGGACCGCGCGGCATTCGTTCTTGGCAGGTCTTGACTGACGGCATTGTGGACCTGGTCCCTTACTTTGCGCAACTAACCAAAAGTGACGATCATTCAAGGGTCTTATCGGGCAGTCAGATACCGAACTGCCGCCGGTTACTTTGCGCCGGCTTGCAATCTTTTGTCTATTCCACCGTACACCTTAGATTTCGAAAGTCGTTGGTAGCTTTTTGTTCAGTCACTCAGCTTCCGCCGGGTCTAAGCCAAGCCGGCCCCACGGCATCATGACGTCGAGGGTCTGGCCCGGCCGATTTTGCGACATGGCATTTCTTTGAGAAAACGTATGCCCAGTGATCTAGCTGTGGAGGTTGGCGTCATTGCGGCGTCCTGGAGAAAGGATTCACTGCTCACGGAGATCTATAAGTGCTCCTGATTTCTTCACTCCATCGCCCTGAAATGAATGAAAGCATCTCACATCAATCACATTAACAAAACATTCAAACAGGCCCAGCCTTTTCAAATATCAAAATATCTGACCGCCAAACTACAAGGTCAAAACCCACAACTTCAAACCAAGACAACCACCTTTTGCCAAACGAAGCGTCACAACTAGTGACCCAAATCGAAGCCACAAAAAAACAGATTATTCAAATAAAACCAACCTACCAACCACAATGTGCTTCGGAAGCAGAAGACGCACTGGAGGCGGTGGCTACGGCGCGCGCCCTGTTGTTGTCCAAGAGACCCGGCACCACCACCACGGTGGTGGCGGTATGATGGGAGGCGGCGGCATGATGGGCGGACGCCGTCACGGAGGCGGCATGCACGGAGGTGGAATGCACGGAGGTGGTATGCACGGAGGCATGGGCGGCCGACGCGGAGGTGGTGGCATGATGGGCTCGATGATGGGCGGCAGGAGGAGGTGCTAGATCAAGCCGACTTAATTTTTGTCACGAGAGCGATGAGTGTTGTGCGATGAGTTTTTCCTGAGCGCTAAGCGACTATGGCTTTGTTTACAAATTTCGTTTGTATTGAGAAATGAGTCGTACAAACAATTGATACTTAATCTTAGCATTAAACTTTGACTATTTTTGTGTTTCAATCACCCTGCTCAAGCCAATGTCGGGGTGCGCCTGCCTACCTACCCTACCGCAGCGTGGAAATTGCTAAATGCGTCCCAGAAACGCGAGTAATTCAGGTGAGGGAACCATCACGTGATGCTTTGCTGCCAATTTGGCTGTAAAATTCAGAATCCTTTTGTGGTCCCCCCGCCAATTTTGGCTTGGAACAAAAAAGAAACAACCATAAAACAAAAGCTGCTCATAAAAAATATTGGCCAAAACATTACAACACAACGATACCTTCAGGAGTATACACAGAAGCCAACCATGTCGAATGTCTCATCTGGGACTGGCCAGCAGCAGCCGCCCGAGCTTAGCAAGCTCAGCGTCCGGTGTGCGCTCGCCAAGAAAGAATGGGACGAATTGATCCGCACGGGCAGGAAAACAATGGCTACGCGTCGGGAGCTGAGCATGAAGTGGAACGTCGAATACTCGGTGCTCTGCCGGGCGCTGCGACGAGAGGACCATCGGCGCATCAGGCGCCCGGCCGATGATCATGTCCCTGGCGCGGGCACCTCCTTGTCGTCGACGGCGAGGCAACCCATGCTGCCGTCTTCCTCCCCGGGACCCGAGGTGCTGTCATATCTATCCGGCGCATCGGAAGTCATCCAGACGACTGCCCCGAGGGCGCTACCCCAGCAGACGGCCACGCCCGTGGAGCAGCTGTGCGAGCTGCTCAACCCGCGCCTCGCGACGCCGATACCGAGCAGCTCGGCCATGCGGCGCGTGAGGGAGCGACACCTCGACAGCGAAAAGGGCGGGTGGACCGCCGTGACGGGCGACAATGCTTCGCTGCTCAGCGCCAGCGAGGAGGAGGCCATACGCAAGTGGTTCCGCTTCCGGCTCGACGTGGCGGACCTGGTCACCGTGTACGAGATGGTCGACGCCGCCAACTCGGCCATCCTCATCAGCACAAAGGGTGTCCCGCTGGACGAGGGAGGCGCTCACCCGCGCGTCCCGCTCCAGACGGTGCGCTTCGCCACCATCCGTTGGGCTCGCGACTTTATGCTCCTGCGGCCGGATCTCTTCTGGAGCACCGTCAAACCCCGCCTGTTTGATCTCAAGGAGCGCCGTGTTCCGGATACTCATTGCTTCATCGAGTGGTTCTACAGCGCGTCTGGTCCAGAGGAAAAGGAGATCCAACCTAGGCCCGTGCCGCCGATGCCTATCGATCTTGATATGGCTCCTGAATAGGACGACCGGAAACTCCTACACTACGATAAACGTTCAACCAACGACTACACAAGCGACACTGAGAAATGACCATGTACCTGCACTTGCGGCTTCATGACTTGGCACGGGTTCGACTGAATCAGTGTTTCGTTTATGGATCAATTCGCTCCAGACTATTTATATCCCAAGTCTGGTGTAGGTACCTAGCCAACAGCTATAGCATTCCTTGTAAGTCTCCGCTTTCTCGCGCATGACTAGGATAACCCAACCAAGACCTCTAACTCAGCCTCGTGCCAGGTCATCTCTTCGCCCATGATCAGCGCTCCAGCCGCCTTCAGGTACTCTCATATCAGAACCGTACAACTCTCTTATAAAACGGTCTGCCTCAGCGATGATCCTAACGCTCTGCTCGATACTCGGACTTCTCTGCCCGCCCATCGCCGCCGTCCAAGACTCAAACAGCCGACCCAGGTGACGGCCACATGCCAGGACGTCCCTGGCCGCCAGCATGTCGCGCAGCGCTGGGGTGCGACACGCTGCTAGCAGCAGGCACATGGCGCCAGCCATGCTCAAGGCGCAGATCCAAGTGTCGACAAGGACTGTGTGTCCAAACCCTCGTAGGTTGAGCATGTGTAGGAGACAAGCGTCGAGACAGCGGGCGGTGGCGCCCGCGTCCAGCGACGGATCATCGATCTGCGCGCCACTGAGCGTCCACATGAGATAGGGCCGGTAGATGACGCTGCGGCAGGTCAGGTAGCGCTGGCGGAGGAAGCCACCGTGCTCGGTGCTGCAGGGCCGTGCGTCCAGGGTGAAGGCGAAGGCGGCAGGGAGCACGTCGCGCCAGTCCTCGAGCTGGTGGTCTAGCTCGGCCACGACGTAGGGGAAGCGGTTGGTGTCGAGAGAGGCGCCGGTGCCCCGGGCGTACAGGAGCTGGTGGACGCGGTTGAGAAGCCGGCGCATCGAGATGCAGGCGAGGAAGTAGAGCGACGACTGCTCCGCCGCGACTGGGGTGCGGTGGCTTTTGTAGGGGGTCTTGCCGGGGAGCGGGATGGACGACTCGATGCGGGCGATCCCGGACTGCGGGAGGCCCGAGAGCTCGGCCAAGTAGTCGCTGTTTCACGCATTCTTTCTTGTTAGAATCACTTTTTGGAACAATCTTGGGGTTGGTTGGTGAAGATGTAGAAGACCTGCCTCTCCAGAATGTAGCAAGACCAGAATATCCGCCGTATTCGCTCTTGGTCCTCGTAGTCCTCGTCGTTTTCTGCCTGGTAAGAGAGCAGCAGGAGACAGCGCGCCGACGCCGCGTTGATGTACTCCCATGCTTGCAGCGGCCTGCGCAAGAAGGCAAAGTACAAGCTGAAGCCCACGCCGAGACATAACCAGCACGGATCAGCAAAACAGATCTCAGGACTTTGAAGGAGTGGGGTTGCTGAAAACATACCCAACAAGAAACAAGCAATGCGTTGCCGCCGAACCGACAGCCGTATGCACCACATGGATGCCCCTCAGCACTTGATCAAAGTACAAGTCCGCCAGACTCCTCCGCGCCCGTCGGAAGCGCATCTCCTCCTCCGACAGAACGTGTCCGTCCACCAACCCGGCAACGACCTGGCTGGCGCAGCCGAGCGCCATGAATAAGTACGCGAGACACCTGTCGATGGCGTGCTGATCGTCTCCGTCGTCGTCATCCTCCTCCCCATGCCCATGCCCCAAGCCCGACTCCCGACTCCCGACGCCCTCGGCAACGGCAACGGCCCTGCACCGCTCCAGCTGCACGACCGAAGCGGTCGGGTACCAGAAGTTGACGGCACTCTGGAAGGAGTCGAGGATGCGGTCGACTTCCTTGGGCGCTACGCGCGGCGGCGGCGGCTGTGACGAACTCCACCTGGCCCTGGGCGGCCTCCTCCCGCGCTCCAGGGTGAAGATGGAGACGTAGTCGCGCCGCAGGCTCGGAAAGACGTCAAAGTGCGGCCACTGTAGGATGCTCTCGGTCGTCGAAGTGTGCATCGAGTCCAGCACGGCGTTCTCGAGGCTGTTGCTGTTGTTGCTGCCGCCGTTTCCGATGCTTTGCGGCTCCGCGGCTGTGCTGCTGCTGCCGGTCGGCGTGGGCTGTTGCTGCTGTGGCTGTTGCTGCTGGCGTTGATGAGGTGGAGTCGAGTGGTATGGTGGTTGCTGTTGCTGCTGCTGGGGTTGGTGATGCTGTGATGATGCCGAGTGCGGAGCGGCATGGTGTAAAAAGGGGCTGAGGTGTACCTCAGCGAGCGGAGAGCCCGAGAAGCTGCTGCTGCCTCCTATCGAGCCGGCGCGATGGCTGGAGAAAGGGAGCTGCTGGGCTGTGGCGTGCTGGGAGATTGGGGATGATGACTTTGCGGGTTTGTGTTAGCCAGACCTTTCTCGTTATTGGGTCTAATATATCCCATGTGCTTATCTGCACATTCATGCACTCTTCTAGACACGCTTGACTGACCAATCCGAGATTCATCTCCTGCAGCATCCGCTCAAGCCTGAGGACACCCTCCAAGATGAGATCGCTCTTGCCTCTCCTTTAAGGAAAACAGAAAACCGGGTTAGTATCAAATAACGTCACCAGAGAGCAAGACATGGCACATGTCACATTCGCATCTTGATTCCTCGTCAGCAGGGGGGAGTCTACGCACGAGTTCGCCTCGGAGCCATATGTGCAGTCGCAGTCGGCCGCGGCGCAGGCCGCGCATGGTGTGTTGCCGTCACATCGGATCTTGCGGGCTCTGCATACGTCGCACTGTCAGATTTATGCGAGATGTCAGTTCTGGGTGGTGCTGATTGGTTCGGGGAGGGGGAGTCCGTCAAGGGCATGTGTGTGAGTGTGTGCAAGTGTGTTGCATCGGGGGTAGAGAGTGTGTATGTGTAGGCCTGTATCACGTATTGCTCCTCCGTATAAGTGATCTTTTCCCGAGGCCCCACGCAAGCCGCCTTCTCGAAAACTGTCTACCCGAAACGGAAGGATATACAACCCCCACCAACCTCCCCACCCTCTCCCAAAGCTCCGCATATCCCGGAAAAGACGTACCGCATGAGACACCCGCAGCCGCTTCCGACTCGGCTCCACACTGCTGCTCCCCTCACCGCCGCCGCCCCCGCGGTCCATCATGGTGCCGATGGACGGCAGCGCAGCCATGGCTACCTGCTGGACGGGCTTGTCAGAGGGGACTGGAATGGTATAATCTGGTCGTGATAAGTATATATGGCGTACTGCTTAGTTGCCCGGGGGAACCCAAGCGTCGTATTGTGTGCGGTTCAAGGCGCCAAGGCGAGGTACTTTTGTAAAGCTGAAGTGCCTTTGCCGCTGGTTCGGCTACTTTTGGGGTGGTAACTCAGCTATGCGAGGCTTATCGGATGATTGGCACGACTGGTCTCCTCGCAATCAAGCAAAGGGTACCACACGCACACGGTCGCAAACAAATTATTTCGTTCCGAACCGGACCGAGGCGGAGAACGAAGAGCAGAACTTTTGGTTTATGTTTAGAGTACGAAAAAACAGAGCAACGAAAGATAGAAAAGTTCAAAAAGCGACGGCGGGACTCTGGAATGGAAGCATCATTCCTCACAATTGTCAAGGATACAGGTCGGCTTAAATGCGGGGGAAACAGATTTGCATCGCCAAATTCGACAAGGGCGGGTCAGAATGCATTGGGCAGGCAATCGATTTTTCTTCGGCAGTGGTTTCATTTCGGCTCCCTGTCCGCTTTTGGCAGGCCACCTCTGCAAGATTTCCCGGAGTAGGTCCGCCGTTCTGTTATGCGTAACGACTCGGTTTTTTTGGGGGCGGTTTTTTCAGGAGATTTGATGTTTACAGACAAGAAGAACGAACAATCCCTTGTAAAAACCAATTTCGTGGCAAATGATTTCAAACCAAACAAATCGAAATCCTCCAAAGGTCGCTTCTGGCCGAGTCGGCATCATGCCATATTGACTCGTCTCACACTACCTGCCTAACAGGCAACAAATACATAGGCACGAATGAATTTTGGCATTGACAGAGATGCATTTGGGACAACCCTCCGAAGTCCTTCCAAGACCAAGATCCAATAATCCCACATAGTCACCCATGATAAGCCAACCCCGAGACTTTTCTTCCTTCCAAACTCGCTCCAGAAGCTTTCCCCGAAATGACAAGTAACTACCTCGAACCCAGATAAACGCCACGCAACGTCAATTATGCCCCCACCCTCTCAATCTCAAAGCCAAACGACACCTCCTCAGTCTTGACGAGGAGGTCCTCACGCACGCCGGGGCCGCAAGCGGCGGTACCGACGCCCGCAACCTTTGAATCGAGGCGCAGCAACGTTGCGTCGACCTCGACGAGGTCGCACGGGTGCTTGGCATCCTCGACGTTGTGGTCAGTGTAGCGACGAGCCGCAAAGCTGAAGTGCGCGTCGGCGGTTGAGCGTGCGCGGATGCCGCGGCCCTGGCCGTCCTTGAGGAGCAGCTCGAGCCAGCGAGTTCCCATGCGGTTTCCACCCTCTTGCGGCCGCTCGTACTCGGTGTGGAGGGCCGCGACACCGTCGTCCGCGTGGTGCCAGATACCCACGCGCTGCGACGCCTGCTTGTCCGGGTAGCTCTCGCCGGGGCCCAGGCCAAACCAGCGGACATCGTCGAATGCACGCGAGGCGTTCAGGTCCAGTCCGACGCGCGGCACGTGCTTGGGGAAGAAGCCCGTAGGCACCAGCTTGACATCGACTCCGAGGTTGCCGATTGCCGAGATGACGTAGGTAATTGTCGACTCCCAGCCCCAAGCGAGGACAGGTGGGGAAAGGAAGGTCTTGCTGGTAATGCGCACGCTACCGTTGTCACCATCGGCCACCTCGAAGCCCCGGAGCTGCGATGTCAGGTCGTCCACGCCAAAACGCTTCCAGTAAGGGAACGAGGCCGGGCGATCGTTGTCGGTGGGCGGACGCCAAAAGCCTGGGATCAATGCTGCACTGCTCTTTGACTCTGCAGACAGCAGGGTGGTTGTACCCGAGACCCAGCTCTTGAGGTAACCACGCGCCCTGTCGAACTCAAAAGACCAGTCAGCACCCGAAAGCGTGAGCTTAGCACCCGAAGTCTTGACGTCGATCTTGGAAGCCAGTTGGTAGCTGGCAGTAGATGCTTCGGTCTTGGACTGCGAGAGCACCTCCTGGTGCCATGCAATCTCGTGGCCGGCCTCGGCCCATTGTGTGCTGGTCCGCAGACGAAGCGTGACCGTCAGGACAGTCTCGCCTTGGCCCTTGTGCTTGACTGCCTCAGGCAGGGTAACCTCAGTGGTCTCGCCAGGTCCAGTGGCCGGGATATCGAACTCGCCAGCCTCGACCAGGGTTGTCCTGATAATAATGTGTTAGCAAAAGTGACAAAACCTTGTACGCACGACCGGGATACTCACTCGTTGCTAATCTCCTCAACCTTGTAATGGGCCACCAGATGGCTCAGGTCCACAAAGTTGTAAAGGTTCTGGACGCCCAACTTGCCATCCTTGAAGCTGAACTTGACGGGCTGGATGACCTTCTTCAGTTCCGTCAGACCAGGCGTCGGGGTGTGGTCCGAAAAGCAGAGACCGTCCATGACGAAGTTGCCATCGTTGGGGAAGTCATCAAAGTCACCGCCGTATCCGTAGAAGGCCTTCTTCTTGCCGTCCTGGCCAGTCTCCTCCTTCCAGATACCATGGTTGGCCCACTCCCAGATGAAACCTCCCTGAAGGCGTGGGTACGTCCTGAAGGCGTCCTCGTACTCCTCTAGCCAACCGGGGCCGTTGCCCATGGCGTGGGCGTACTCGCACAGCACAATGGGCTTCTCAAAGTTGCCGTCCTTGTCCACACCCTCAGTCTTGGCCAGCTCGATAAGCCTGTCCACAGCCGGGTACATGTATGAGTACATGTCTGCCGACTTGGCATGAATGTCACCCTCGTAGTGCACCAGGCGGCCAGGGTCGACCTTCTTGGCGTACTCGTACATGGCGACGTGGTTCTGGCCGTAGAAGGCCTCGTTGCCAAGGGACCACATGATGATACTAGGGTGATTGCGGTCGCGAATGACCATGCTCTCCATGCGGTCGACGTACGCTGCCTTCCAGGACTCTTTGTCAGAGGTGTACTTGGCGGCCTTGGGGAACACCAACGCCTTGCGCTCTTCGTAATCCTGCTCCTCGGGGATATCCTGAGGCCGGGCAATGGCGTCGTAGAAACCGTGGCACTCGAGATCTGCCTCATCCATAACCCACAGACCGAGTTCGTTGGCAAGATCGAAGAGCTTGGGGTGCGGCGGGTAGTGGCTGCAGCGGAGTGCGTTGATGTTGTGGGTTTTCATGAGGAGGAGGTCGCGGCGCAGGTACTCGTGGGGAACGGCACGTCCAAGCCTCGGGTGGTGGTCGTGGCGGTTGGCACCCCGCAGCTTGACGGGCTTGCCATTGACGCACATAAGGCCCTTCTTGAGCTCGACTTTGCGGAAGCCGATGTTCTGGGTGACTGTGTAGGGTTTGGCCGAGCCCGAGCTCAGTGTGAGGGAGATGCGGTATAGGTTTGGCGTCTCAGCCGTCCACTTCTTCGGGTCTGAGACAGGTATAACGAGCTCAGGGCTGTTGCCATCTGATTCAACCTCTACCTCGGTCTCGCCAATGACTGCGCCACCATTCTTGGCCAGCTCCTGCAACGTAAGCTTCAGCGTTCCCTTGGATTTGCTGATAACCTCTGCGTTCGCCAGCAACTTGGCGTTCTTGTACTCGTCATCAAGATCGGTCCTGATGAACCAGTCGCGGATACGGCAGTCTGTGGGGAAGGCAATCAGGTGTACATCTCGGAAGATTCCTATAATGTAGTGGTCAGTGTTAGCAAGCTGTCGAATATCTGAGCTTGATGCCAGCTAGTTTTCCCGAAAGATTGGTGTAGGGCACAAACCTGAAAGCCACCACTGGTCCTGGTCCTCAATGTAAGAGCCATCAGACCACTGGTAAACCCTGACGAAAACCTCGTTGGGCCCGTCACGGTTGACGTGATCAGTCACGTCGTACTCGGCAGCGTTCCTCGCGCCCTGCGCGTAGCCCACCAGGATCCCGTTGACAAAGACGTGGTAGGAGCTGTCGACACCCTCGAACCGCAGGACTAGCTGCTGGCTGGCATCCCACGAGGGTGGGACTTGGAACTGCCGACGGTAGCTTCCCGTAGGGTTCTCTGTAGGCACGTGCGGCGGGCAGACGGGGATTGGGTACTGCACGTTGGTGTAGTGAGGGCGGCCGTAGCCCTGCAGCTGCCAGTGGCCGGGGACGTTGATGGGGGCCCATTCGGCCTCGTCCTTGGGCTCGGGAGCCTCGAGCGGCGTGGAGACGTAGTTGAAGTCCCAGACGCCATTGAGGCAGAGTGACGTCTCGGGGATGTGGTAGGTCCTGTGGGGAAGACAGTTGCGGCGGAAGACTGCCTCGTTGTTGTAGTCAGGCTGGTCCTTCGACTCTTGGAGGGGGATTGACGACGGAGCCATGATGTCTGAGGTTCACCGATGTCGAGTAGAAAGGGAAGGTGTGGGTAAGGGCGAATTGGAGAAACAGGACGGAGATGAATAGACAAAAGAGGCTCTGCGGTCCGCTGGAATTGTCTTGGAACAGCTAGTTCTTATAATCTCAGGGTAATTTCAATCACGCATACGTTTGGGGAGGTCCCGCTTCTCCAACCCAGACAGCCTCTCAGCCCCAAGCTCCTCCATCTGTTGATGCGGTGCCCCGCGGGGCCAAAGTTTGGTTGCTCCGCAGCATGTGTCAAGAGCAGCAAGCTACTGGCTACCTTGGCTGTTGTTTAGGATTCCGTAGGCAGGAGGTACCTTGTGTGACGTAGTAGCTTTGTGGGAACGTCACAGTTGGCGGGGTTAGCCTCTGCGTAGTATGCATCTGAACGGGACACTTGTTGCCGTTGTGGGAGGGAGTACGTGGTAAAATAAAATTCAAGAAAGAACCCCTTCGGGATTGTCGCTACAGGGACCAACTGTTTTCCTATCGCCTCCGTGAAAGCTTCGGATGCCTTTCTTGTCTGGTCGACTTTTTCTCGATTTCAATCCAAGGCGATGGATGCCAGCTCAGCAATTGGTTCCTTTTGACTTTTGGTGGCATGACATTGGATGAGATGAGTGGCAGGGATGGGTTGGGATTGATTTTAATTCACAGGCACGTGGTGGTTCTCCGGTGGGAACTACCCCGAAAGCGCCAATTGGGGGAAGCAGTCACCGACTTCCGACCCAGACACTGTGAACCACTAGGGGACAACGGCGGAATGAACAATTTAGGATGGGCATCCGCTCAATTGGTTTGAAGGATTTACCGCCTCGATGTATAGTAAGCTGCCGATTTTTGTTCATTGCACATGTTTCCCAGTAACTTTCTTGATTTTTGTTATCCGTTTGCATTTCCCCCTCTCCTTTCCAAGCATCTGGGAGACTCCACTCGAGTCTCAACGTGACGAGAAAAGATGATCCTAGTGCCTCAACTGGTGGGTCGTTGGCCGATTATGGCAGGGAAAGGAGTCGAATTTCGTGATCGTGGTCTTTTTTCCGCCCTGGCAACAATTGCTAGTGGAAAATTTGGCAGCTAGTTGGTGGTGCTGCCCCTCATTTTCGGATGCTCGGGGGTGTCGGAGCCGGCGCAAATGGCATTCGATTTAGCGAGGCACACCTGCCAGGTCAAGCTGGTCAAACAGGGGTCGGTCTAGACATTTTGTAAACTGTGGGGCTTTTGCAGTTGGAGATTTTGGACATGCATTGCATGTGAGCCCAGCGCATCCAGCCAAGTTGACAAGAAAGAGCTTCGCCTCGACTCTACTTGACCAACAAACCCCATGTAGTTTTCATCCCCGGACTTTTTACGAAGTAGTGTCGACTTTTGTTATCAAAACGGACCGAGCCATTGGGTAACACACCAACTTTTCACATTTGCCTACATCTAACTGTCTTGGGTAGGTGACTAGTGCTAGAACTAGTACGAAGCTCTTTGCCGTCGGATATTATCGATCGGTACTTCGCCGTCATCATCAACCACGGCACAGCAAGATATCCGGTAGCAATCGATTATTTACGAATAACACGGCAACATTCAGTACCGTGCCGCACCCAATCCAGCCCGACCTCGAGGTCGACGTTCAATTTTACACACGCGATACGTTGCTTGGCATAGTCACCATGGATGCGGGGGAACCATGAGAAACTGGGGGATGTGGCCTCCAACCCCAAACCCCAGGGCCTTCATCTCGTCTTCGATTGGACGACGCAGAGGAGGATACCTACCACCATCCCCTGCTGATGCCATTATTTCTCTTTTTTTTCTTTGACCCGACCCGAAGATCAGGTCTAGCCTTTCCCTTGTTTGGTAGGCAATATGCGAGTTTCGTTGCACTGCAAGGTGATGGTTGGCGCATATAAGGAGAAGGAGGTCGCCGTCGCCGATCACTTTGTTCTTCCTGCATTCCCAGCCTCTTAGCAGCTTACCTCTTGCGATAGAGAAGCAGCATAACATGGCATCATCCGGTGACGACAAGATGGCGACCCCATTGGGCGACGAGAAGCAAAAGCAAGTGCAGGCAGACTCTATGCCCGAGAACCACAACGATGCGGGCCAAGCTACCGCTCTCGCCGAAGATGTCGCTGCCGCCCAATACTCTCCCTGGACTGCTTCGATGTGGCGCCTCTATGCTGTTTTGGCCTGCGCCTACCTCTGTGGATGTCTGGTAAGATACCAAAGCCATCATGTCATGTTGCTGACACCATCGTCTGCTTGTACTGACTGAGAACACAGAACGGCTACGATGGCTCACTCATGGGTGGCCTGAACGGCATGGACTCCTACCGGGACTATTTTGGTACACAAGTTGACGGGAGCAGCACCGGTCTCACTTTTGCAATGTACAACATCGGTGGCATCGCCGCTACTGCCTTCACTGGGCCTGTCAACGACTGGTTTGGCCGCCGCTGGGGCATGTGGATTGGCGCAGCTATTGTAAGTCTCTATCCACTCCTCTACTATATCTCCACGTGATCTTGGCTTAACGCAGCTAACATGGAGGTTGTCTCTTTCAGATCATCATTGGTACCGGTGTTCAGGCACCCGCCGAGACTGGACAAAGATTCCTCGCAGGTCGTTTTGTCCTTGGATTCGGCGTTTCCTTCTGCTGCGTGTCTGCCCCATGCTACGTCAGCGAGATCGCGCATCCGGTATGGAGAGGAACATTGACTGGACTTTACAACTGCACTTGGTACATTGGTGCCATTCTCGCCAGCTGGGTCACCTACGCCGTCGCAGAGACCATGAAAGGAAGTCTGGACGCCTGGAGAATCCCGGTTTGGTGCCAGCTCGTCACCTCGGGCTTCGTCCTCATCTTTGCCCTTTTCCTGCCCGAGTCGCCCCGCTGGCTCATGGCCAACGATAGGTACGAGGAGGCTCAACGGGTTCTGGCCAAGTACCATGGCGAGGGAAATCCCGAACACCCTCTCGTGCTTCTCCAGCTCAAAGAGATGACGATGCAGATCACCCAGGATGGTTCCGACAAGCGTTGGTGGGACTACAGCGCTCTATTCAACACTCGGGCCCACCGTCGTCGCATGATTTGTGTTCTTGGCATGGGAGTGTTCGGCCAGGCTTCTGGCAACTCCCTATCCTCGTACTACATGGCGGCCATGCTGAAAACCGCTGGCATCACGGAGCAGGGCCGCGTCCTTGCCTTCAACGCCACCAACCCAATGGTCTCGTTCATTGGTGCCGTCCTTGGTGCCCGTATGACCGACGTCGTCGGACGTCGCCCGCTGCTGCTGTCCACAATTGTGTTTGCCTCGGTGTGTTTTGCCATCATCACTGGCACTACCAAGCTGGCCACTGAGGACCCATCCAACACGGCAGCTGGCAACGCCACCGTAGCCTTCATCTTCATCTTTGGCGTCGTCTTCTCCTTTGGTTGGACGCCCCTGCAAAGCATGTACATCGCCGAGACTCTTCCGACCGAGACCCGTGCCAAGGGTACCGCGATTGGCAGCCTTGCTTCGGCCTGTGCATCGACAGTTCTTCAGTACTCTGCAGGACCTGCTTTCGAGAGCATCAGCTACTACTACTACATTGTGTTTGTCTTTTGGGACCTGTTCGAGGGTGTCATTATATACTTGTAAGAGACGTCTGCGTCGCTTGTTAATTTGGGGTATGCAACTTGTACAATTGCTAACATTTAGTTTTCTCCGCGCAGCTTCTGGCCCGAGACCAAGGACCGCACCCTCGAGGAGCTCGAGGAGGTCTTCCAGGCTCCCAACCCTGTCAAGAAGAGTTTGGAGAAGCGAGACACTCACACAGTTCTCAACACACTCAATGCCAACAACGACAAGATGTTGTCCGTCTAAGCGTTCCACTGTCTAGGTTCCTAAACCGCTCTAGGGTGGGTCAAGATAGTGGCGTTCTCCGCAGGATGTTCATGTCAGTCAGCATTGACAAATCCGGCCTAACGCTTCGGTGGTTTAGGTAGATGCAAGGTAGTTTGAGCTTGTGGTTCTTGCTGCTTTCGAGCTCAGTCATTTACCACAAAACTCATTGATACATATTCTTGGAAGCTTGACTAGGTAGATAATTCATTTAATTCAGCTTACCATGATCAAGGCTTCAAGATGACAATCAACTCGCAATTTGATTCGTACTGTCCAATCAAAAGCGGGAGAGCTTTCTCCGCATATCAATCTTGGCGAAGAGCGGGGTGTTTCTGCTGCTGCGCGTGAACTACTGTTTGCTTTATACAATTTGACCTGGATAACCCTGGAAAGGTTGCATGTTGCTTCTGCCCAGCAGTGCAAAGTATCCCGATCTTTTCCTGCTTATAGTAATGGCAATGGCAGATCGCAGCGGGCTCGGAGATTAAGAAGCTGGATTGGATTGCTTTTGCCGTATCCCAATGCGAATCTGATTGGTTCAACGGTCTGTCTACCTAACTATTTTGGCCCTGTAGCAGATGGCCAACAGTCAACAAAGTTACAAGGTCGAATGCTCTGCCGCTTGCTGCTCTTCGGCCAAACATTGGACGTTCCTGATGCTAACCTAAGTCATTCATCCGGGCCCGGTCCACTGGGCATCTTTGTAATTAATTTTGACAACATAAACTCACAGAAAGATTACGGCCGCATCTCGGTCTGATGGAGCCGTTCGCCGGCCGTGCCCCTCCATGTCGTCTCCGCTACAAGAGCAAAGTCGCCTCCTCCAACACGACGACGAAGCGGGGCAAGGGTCGCAGAGATGTTTTGTTGCCCCGCATATCCTAAATGCCGTATTTCCCTTGGTGATGTGCCGCGACGGTAGAGCTGCACGTGCGGAACTTTCTTCGTGTCCCTCTCTTTGTTGACTTGTATTTATTTAGAGTTGCTCCCTCACCATCACTCTTTTAAGATCTACCGACGTGCCGAGGAGAAAGGAATAGCCCGACGACAACACCTTCAGCCAATCAACATCAAGAGCCTCAGCTCAACACCCTCCAAAAACACTAGACACGTACAAAAAAAAAAAAAAAACAACCGCGCATCATGGCCCCTCCCTTCCGCGCCGAGCACGTAGGCTCCCTGCTGCGCCCGCAGGACCTCCTCGACGTGCGCGCGTCCATCGCCGCCGGCGGCGACGACTCCAAGCTGGCAGGCGTCGAGAAGGCGGCCGTCAAGGAGGTCGTGGACCTGCAGCGGTCGCTCGGCTTCAAGCCCGTGACGAGCGGCGAGTACGTGCGCACGCGCTTCTGGGGCCTCATGTGGGACGAGTTCGAGGGCACCAAGCGCCTGCAGGACGCCGAGGCGTCCATGTTTAGGCTCTACCACCCGGACGTCGTGTCGCTGATCGAGCAGGACCGCAAGGTCATGCCCGGAGACAGCGTCATCGCCGGCGCCAAGCTGTCCCACAGCAAGGACAAGTGCAAGAGCAACCTGCACGAGCTGAAGCTGGTCCAGGAGAACACGCCCAAGGAGGAGTGGGGCAACATCAAGCTGACCATGGTGAGGATTCTGACGATGCCAAGGCAGATGCTTTGCTGGCGAGGGAGCTGCAGTAACGTCAGGAGAGTCGCATGTTTTTACTGACCTTTGCGGTCACGATAGATCACCCCAGCCTGGTTCCACATGAGATACAAGCAGGGCCGTGCCTACACACCCGAGGCGTACGCCAACGACGCCGAGTACTTTGCAGATGTCGCCAAGGTGTACCAGGACGAGCTGCAGCAGCTGTACGACGCCGGTCTGCGTAACGTCCAGTTTGACGACCCCGGCTTGGCTTGTGAGTTTGAACCCCTTTGAACCCTTCCATTACTGGCATGACCAAAACTCACACATATTCTCCCCACCAGACTTTTGCTCCCAAAAGTTCCGGGAGGGCTGGGCCGAGGACAAGGACAACATCGGCGAGGTGGACGACCTCCTGGACGCCTACATCAAGCTGTACAACGACTCGATCGCCAAGCTCCCCTCGGACATGCACACGGGCGTGCACCTGTGCCGCGGCAACTTCATCGGCGGCCGGCACTTCTCCGAGGGGTCGTACGACATCATCGCCAAGAAGCTGTTCCAGAACCTTCACGTAAACACCTTTTACCTCGAGTACGACACGCAGCGCGCCGGCGGCTTCGAGCCGCTCAAGTACCTGCCCAAGGACAAGAACGTCGTCGTGGGGGTCATCTCCACCAAGCTCCCCGGGCTCGAGGACAAGGACGAGGTCAAGCGCCGCATCCACCAGGCCGCCGACTTTGTCGCCGAGGGCAGCGGCCAGACGCGCGAGGAGGCCCTCAAGCGCATCTCGGTCAGCCCGCAGTGCGGATTCAGCACGCACGAGAGCGGATACCCGCTGTCCATCGACGAGGAGAAGGCCAAGCTGAAGCTGGTCCGCGACATTGCCGACGAGATCTGGGGCGAGCCTTAGATGTGGAGCTCTTGGCTAACAAGTTTGAGACTTTTCTTTTGGGGTTTTCTTTTTCTTTTCTTCTGGGTCTGTTTCTGGAATACTCTTCTGCAAATTGGTGCGGGTATATGAGTCATGTCTTTTCTTTTGGTTTACTTTTCAGGATGAAGCGTGGTGTTGGGTGCATTCAACAAGAACGGGAACAGGGCTGCTGATGGTGTGTGCGACTCGATGCTGACGGGGCTTCATGGATTCAACTTCCATGCTCTCAAGTCACCGCATCTGCAGGGCGGCGGGCGAGTCGAAGGGTAGTAATCAAGGCCATCAACAAAGACAAAATTGAACAGGGCAAGAGCCACTCGGTGTGGTTCTCGGATTTAAAAGGGCTTGAAGGTAATAAAGACAGCATGCAAATGAAAGAATAGTACATGGTCAGCACATCAATTTTCTTCTCATTGGGCTCAAAGACTGTTTGCCATTGCAAAAGTGATCTTCAAGAATCGCTTAGCATAGGTTCTTCACAGTCGTGCGAAACGGCAAGACTCTAAAAGGCGGAAAGTGGAGGTTTGCCAGGCCCTGCTATTGCTGCCTCAACACTTGAAGCAAGTACCAGAACTAAATCAAGTATGTCCACGATACTATCCTCCCTGCTGCTGCTGGAGGATTCTATCTTGGAAAGCATTGAGGCGACTTGACTGAAGATAGCAGTCTTACTGACTAAGCTTGCAACTGCTGGACTTGTACTTGTGCATGCCCAAAGAGTACAAGACTATTCGGGGATTTCGAAAAGGAGGGGGTGCTTGATGTTGGGTCACGTACTCTAATTCAATATGCTGCTCTCTTAAAGTTGACTTGCTGATGCTTGAGCATGAACTATCATCGCCACGACCTAGCCATACTTATATTGTGATTGTGTGTGGTACGGCATAAGCCTTGTGGACAGAGCCACACATTTTTGTCATGCTAGATGTTTAGGTTATCCATAAGGGCCTCGATATACGAAACTATCGCGTCTATCAGCAGGATACCAGTTGCAGTAAAAAAAATGCGACCAAAAAAACCAAAATGAAAATTAGATAAAACATACAACACCGAGGATTCCCCAGTGGTCACCCACCTGAGTACTAGTTCGGCCCTCACTGGTTTGACTAGGGGAGAGCGGACGGGATCCCGTATATTCCAGTGGGTATGGTCGTATATGGTGTTCATGCTCTAGCATCTCATTTATCGAGGATAAAAGAAGGGGCAAAAATATGGGTTGGGTGCTGTGAGAAACCTTAGGAGGCAGACATGAACCGAAAACCTAGGTAGCTGCCTTAGGTACTTAGGTAGACAGTGGGGACCTGTTTTTATTTACAGCAGAAAGAATGACCGCCGGATTTGGGTGGCGCTGCCGCCCTGGTCGCCGGTTTAGGCTGCAGTTTGCCCTTGGAGCAAATTGAGCTTGGCTTGAATGTTCGACGATTTAAAAGTCCGCGTATACAGCTCTATTGTAGAATCATGGAGCCCGCTTGGAAGCTTTAGTTTAAAAACAACTGTAGAGTTTAAATCGAGTATTGTCTTTTTTTTTTTTTTTTTTTTTTTTAGTTTTTCCCAGTAAATTGGTTTTTACTAGACTAGTCAGGTCTTACGGGGCTCGCCTAATATATAGCAACATCGGAAAGACCGTATTATGCCACAGGCCTGAATTCCATTTGCGGCTGTCAAATTGTAACATTACATAGCGTCCATCCCGGGAGCGCGACTATTATTGGCTTGCCAGTCTAGAAGACTGCCAAAAGCACAGATTCTATAGCGTGTTTTATTATAGTCTAATTGGAAGCTGCTCTTTTTCTTTCGAAAGACGAAAGCCCATTATTGATGTTGTTTTAGTTTTAGTGATTTGAACGCGGGAGAGCCACAGCCCAGAGAATATCATCATGGCTAGCTCGCTCAGAAGCTTTTTTTTCGAAACAGCAGAAAGGTCTCCCATGGAATGCATCACGATTTTCGTCGTGATACCTTCTTTGTACACAGTTCAGCTCTCACGGTTTAGCCTGGGCTTTTACATCTTTACCCTCCCAACCAAAGACAGCTGCAGCTGTTCGCAACAGGCTCCCTCAACATGAAGTTCCTCTTCTTTATCGCCATTGCTGCCGGGTTGGCAAGCAGTACTGTAATTAATCCCGTTCACCAAGGATCTGACCTTGAAAGTCGTGACGAAATCCAAAACGACGCGATCACGGCGTGGGCGGCGCCTGGATCTGCTGTACACGGTCGTCAGGCACTGGTACATGGAGAGCGGCACGCATCCTCCCTGGTCTTCAAGCGGCAACCGGGGCTATTTTCCAAAAAGTGGAGGCCGGAATATTATCTACAGGACGATGAAGGATCCGCGGCGCCCAAAAGCCGCCCCGCAAAACTGTCGCCCTACCCTCCCAAACCCCCGGCTGGCGTCGACACCAAGAGGTTGCAGGTGTGGGTGCGGATCAACACAAACATGTACCAGGAAAAAGATCTCAACAAGGTGCCGGGCTTTGCACATGCCGGTCTCCGGCAGCTCACCAAGGACATAGGCGGCAAACACACCGACCTGGTTATCGGCCGCGGGTCCAACTGGTACATGTTCGGGCTGGCGTACAAAGACAGCAGCTGGAGACATCGTGAAAACGGCGACGGCACCATGACACAAGTTGAAGCCGAGCCGATGGATGTACACTCCAAATCAAGATGGATTTTCAAAGGAGTGATTGTAGACCCTGAGATAAACGTGCCAGGGTCGCCAGTTCTCATCGGAATAGGCAAGTTTTTTGTTTCATACCAAGTCCCTACAGGACCAACACACCCCGATTCTAACAGTTGATACGCAACGATAGCCAATTCTTTGAGCGGAGGCAGATTTTCCCACCGGACTTGGAATTGCCGCATATTTGTTGAGAGGTTTTTGGAGGGGCTTGAACCTTTTCTAGACAAGAGCTATGCCGACTAGAAGTAGGGGCTTTTATTGTCCTTTAGACTCCGAAGGAAAGGAGTCAGGAATGATTGCATCAAGCATGTTCATCCTCGAGGCGACGGAGAGTAGCCTGAGCGGTACAACCTGGACATGGCTGCGAGTAAACATTTAAGTAGTAGTAGTAGTAGTATTAGTTAACGCCGGGCTCGGCCCGGCTTGTTAGCCGGCCGTTAGCAACCTCCCGAGGGGTATCTCGGCGCGCGTTCTATCTTCTTTATTTACACAGGGGGAAAACAAGGAGGGCAGAGGCGGATCGTGCCTGACCGGGTTCGGGCCCGGTCCTGCTTAGGGGGTTAGTTCACTGACGCGACCCCGTGCCTAAGGTGCACGGAGGGTTCGTCTGACGGCTTGTGCCGTGAAGTGTGGGTGAAAAGGCAGTAAGTCTATTCCTCGTCAGAGTTCGAGTCGTTTACGATCGGTGTCCCTAGGCGTAAAGTGCGTTCGTGGCGCGCGGGGCGCTGGCGGGCCGCTCTGGGGCGGGCGCTGAAGTAGTTGGTGGCTATCGAAAACGCCTCAAAGCTTTTCGGTTGCCCGAAGCTTGTCTGGAAGAATTTCCAGCGTTGGGCGCGATTTGGCGGCCCGGCCGGCCGGTCGTTATTAGGCCACGGCCAGTTTCTCCACACCGCCCGCGAATAGCGGCAGTGCACCGGGTGCTCAGGGGAGGTCCGCTTCCAGCACCAGGCACACGAGGTGTTTGCATCCTGGTGGTTGAAACGGTCATGGTAGGCCTTGAAATCGCCGTGGCCGGTCCTCATCGCCAAATAATGGCCCAGTAGGGGTCTTGGCAAACGCAGTTCCTCGCCTTGCATTTCCTACAGTAAACTATAGTCACAGGGTTGGACCAGACCCTCTAACGGACAGGCCAGCTAGAGCCCTCCTAGTCGCTGGATACCCAGCCTGCCACGTAAATACAAGGTTTGCACCTTAAGCCTACCGCATCCACAAAAAGGCCTCTTGGTAGACCGACGCGCGCATCCGTCCTCTCCGGCTAAAATAGCGTCTCTTCCGCCTAACATGCCGACGACATCATCTGCCCCGGTGTACGTCCCTAGTGCGAGTAGAAAGCTTCGAAAAGCCGGCGACACCCCGTACATGTCCATCCACAGCTTAGTCCCCCGTTGGTTCCTGGGCTAGCCCAGCGCCACAATGTGGACATGAATGCAATCGAGTTCTTCCCGTCCTCCAGACCCGGCGCAGATTCCCAGTGCGAGTGAGAAGCATGGGGCGCCTCAGTCACACTATTCCACCACGGCCCACCGTCCACGGGGTGTACCAAGGGTGCGAACCAAGGCCGTGCCCACGTTTCTTGCTTCCCGTTACCCAAAGCCGTCTCCAGCAATGGGCCGACCACGTCTTGCTGTCGGGACCCTTTGGAGACTGCCGCGCCGGCACAGTGCTTCCGGTCCACGTACAACTAACCAACCCCCGTAACGGCACTACCTCCTCGCTGCAGGCAATCCCAGAAGGTGTGAGGGGGTGAGAGGGTGCCCTGTCGATTCGAAGAACCGTCGGGTGGTTCTCAGCCTAATTTCCCTTTCTTTTAAACCGTATTGTCTAGCCTTCCGGGGAAGGACGCCTGCCTTTCCGGCTGGCAAAGTTTTTTTTTTTTTGTGCCACGCTGGCTCGCATCGCGAGATTGGGCCTTGTCTTGTGCGCCTCTATGCGGGTGGCGCGCCGAACCGCCGATCGGACTCTTCCTTCACCGCGATCAGTGGAAAACTCGTCAAAGGGGAGATCTGTCGATTATACATGGGTGTTGCGAGGAAAGGCGTTCCGTGTAGTGACGGTGCTTAGGGCGACAGGTTGAAGAGTTTTTCGTGTGTGCGCGCCTGTTAGGGCTACAGGCGGAAGTCCCGCGCAAACGTTAACAGCATGGTCCGTGCGCCCATACTGAAAATTTTGTGTACGGGAGAGAGTTGGAGTAAACATTTAAGATATTGTTGCAAAGATACACGGTGGGCTTTTCTTCCCTGTGTACCTTTGGTACCTGTCCATATTACTCTGCTGTAGATTGTTGTTTTTAACCCGCAGCTATTGTCTACGCCTTGTGCCGCATGAGGATGTGATAGCGTATATCCTCTCTACTACGCACATCATATCGACACGCAGTCACGAACTCCAACACAGCGGGGAAGTTGAGAACAGCAGTAGACAAGCTCAACGACCTGTAACAAACGCTAGGTATCATCTCGAAGCAGCATTTTTGCTGATATGAGGCGTATAGGGGCCAAGAATCCAAAGAAGAAAAGCTTGCCTACAGGGCTCTTTTACACGCCCACATCGACTCCCATAGGCAGTCAAGCGCTCTGATAACCAGCATACAAAAGTCCACACCGTACCAGCATTTTGGATTGTAAAGACGTGCGGCTACTACACTCAGACGACCATCTACTCAAAATGCACTCATGATCCCAAACACAAGAAAGAAATCACAGAATATCCCATTGGGGAACGATGCGACCATCCTTTGGCCATGACCAAAGCCTGCCCCAATTGAAACCCATCCTCTGTGCCTTGCCCGCTATGTTAAGTTTGGGAAGGTATGTGTCTGATCTCCTGTGGACTATCAATCTTGTCTAATCACTACGAGGATATGCTGCTAGAGTCAAAACTAGGCACTCAATGGGGTTGAAAACTGCACATAGTGTCAATGGTGATCGGAGTGAAAACATTCATTCATGCCAAACCTAAACATTACGTAGTCTTTTGGAATAGGGATTTATCCGTTCAATTCATCTATTGAGTGATGACTTTATATATATATATATAACCCGATCCTTAGAACTTCGGATCTGGTATCCCTCAGAGTGGTAAAAATAGAAATCTGTTTCGATTTTTATTTTACAAATTTTACATGTATCTTAACTACTCGGTTATTTAATATGATGTGTTAGATAATATTAATACCAAAATTTCCAAATATATAATAATAGCAAATATTACCCCCATATATAGATATTTTGGGGTTTAATTCAACGATAAGATAATAATTAAATAAAATCGAAAAACTAGAATTCTTTAGCAAAACCCAACCTTTCTAAATGAATTAAAACCGGCCTCACACAATTCGGCCGATTCGAATATTAAGAATATAAATTAAATTGTTGTTGAATATTTCGTTGATTCCTATATTCATCGTCCAATCCGTTGACTTTCGCGATTTGTATTTAACTTATTATAAACAAGCCAAACTCCAAAATTGTTAAAATTACTTCCGTGAACGACGGAAGTCGACAAATTGTCCTCAGACCTGATCCAAAGAGATGTTTTTGGTTTGGGCCCACTGGAAGCCCTCGTTAGAAAGGATAGGGCCCATTGCGCTTACTTTTTGAAGAAATTATGCCAAAAGTAAGGATTACATATAATTTGTATGGTATTCCCTACTAATATCATGTAGCCCCCATTATTCACAAATCGCACGTGGAATTACAGATCGCTAACCCTCGCTCGCTAAATTTACCAAAGTTTAAAGGTTGCAGGTCGATTTTAGCCCTCGCGTGTACGGGTAAAGCCGCGTAGTAAAACACTATTTTGGACTTGTAAATAATTCACTTTCACACTATGAATAACTTGTATTGCTTTCTAAAGTCGAAATCTACCAAAGTATGACTCGAACACCGAAATTCTAAAAGGTGTGAAAAAGCCGTATTATGGGTTTTAACTATCAGATTTGAGTAGGGCAACTGTGCCCCATAGATTCACTATTGTATAGCCTCCCTGGGACATAATATAGGGATGCATGCCTCTGTTTCTCTCTTTTACAAAGAGAGCTCGAAGTTGAGGCCTAGTACGTAGGTAGGTACCAAACTCGATCGCACGAGTCCCAAGCAAGCACCTGTGAATTGATGGACTTCTGCCCGATAGTTTTCTCACTTTTTGTAAAGCCTATCCCGGCAAATTCCGCCGCTGCCTTTGGCACACTTGCCCATGTCTCTTGCAAGGGTTATTAAAAGAAGCTGACAGTGATACTTTGTTTTTACCAGGCCAAGCTACAAGCGGCAAAAAAAGGCTTTACCACCACCTAATCAGATCGATAGATGGTGTGTCAGTCGTTGTGCCGGCTTGAACCCTGCGCAGGCAGCAATAAATGCGCAACCAGGAACCGTACGACCATTGCCATGCTTCCTCGTTGCCATAAAGAATGGCATATGAATCATTACTTAACCATGGCATTAACTTTAGGCTGTTGTTGTTGCACCCGTACGTAGTTTGCAATAATACTTCAGTGTTGGCATAATTTTATATTGTACCACGAATAAAATTAGACCTTTATCATAAAGAGATGTATGTAGTCTGCAGTTGTGCTCATGTTAGCGGCGCATTGCTCGGTAATTCCAAAGTAAAAGTTTGAACCCTGGAGCTTTGATCCATTACTCGGACTTTTGAGGTTGTGAATGCATGCTTGTCGGAGTCGCTGTACTACAAAGACCGCACTCGAATTATATATAAAGACGTGCAGAGTCTCGAGAAGCAAAGGCAAAGATTGTTTCTGTAAAACAAGCATTTGTTCAATAAGCTTCAGTCGCTGTAACAGTTTTGTTGAAACCTCGGCATTCTCTTAATCTTTTATGAAGAAAGGGCTGCCAAAGCAATGGCGGTCGCTGCCCACCTCAAGAGCTTTGGGGCAGTAAGATACGGACCGCCTGCGGCTGCACTTCGCAAGGCAGCGGTGGCATGCGTGGGTTCCTCGGCCACCTACGCAGCCGAGGCATGGTACAACCCAGCGCACAAGCAAAGAGGACTCCTCAAAGCATTGAACAAACCGCTGGTTTTAGCGGCACGGGCAATCCTCCCGGCGTATAAAACCACCCCCTCGTCCACTGTTCTCAGGGACGCAGGACTACCCTCGGCCCGCGTCGCGCTGGCCTACACCCGCCTGAAATACGGCGCCCGACTAAGGCTCGCGGACAAGGGGCACCCCCTTGTCAGCCGCCTGCGTGAAACACCTCGTGCCCGCAACTCGGGCCATTCGGCCACGACCCTGCAAACGGCTGCACAACTTCTCCCGCGGATCCGGAGACTAGAGTTGCGCGCACCTCGCAATGCCCCGGATTCTCGCACTGACCCCACCGGAGGAGTCCCGAAAGAGGAAGCGGCCCGCCGCTTTATCGAATGGCTGGACATGGTATCACCTGACGATATCGTGGTATATACGGATGGTTCGGAAAAACACGAAAACAACTGCGTCCAAATAGGGTACGGATGGGCCGCTTTTAGGGCGGGCCTGGAATTTGCCGCAGGCTCCGCATCTATTACGCCGGAAAACCACGTTTTCGACGCCGAGGCGATTGGCGCCCTAAAAGGGCTACAGGCGGCAGCCAAGGCCCAGCCAGGCGCCCGGATCTGGATTTGTGTGGACAGCACCTCGGTTATTTGGGGTCTTAGAGGCGACGCGCCGCGTTCGTCCCAATGGGCCTTTCTGGAGTTCCATGACCTTGTCGATCTACTCCGAAAACAAGGTACCGAGGTTCGGGTCCGTTGGTGCCCTGGGCACCAGGGAATCCCGGGAAACGACCGGGCTGACGAGCTGGCCAAGGCCGGCTCCGCCGGACCGCCGGACCCAGACCCGAGGGCTCAGCAAACCACGTATAGCGGTGCCGGCACGGTCCTCAGAGCCATTCTTTCGAATATAGAGAAGGACTGGTGGCGTAAAGAACTCTGTGAACGGTCCCCCGCATATAGGGAATGGAAATTCCAATACACACCGAGAAAGGAGCCCGAGGAACTGCGTTTGCCAAGACCCTTACTGGGCCATTATTTGGCCATGAGGACCGGCCACGGCGATTTCAAGGCCTACCATGACCGTTTCAACCACCAGGATGCAAACACCTCGTGTGCCTGGTGCTGGAAGCGGACCTCCCCTGAGCACCCGGTGCACTGCCGCTATTCGCGGGCGGTGTGGAGAAACTGGCCGTGGCCTAATAACGACCGGCCGGCCGGGCCGCCAAATCGCGCCCAACGCTGGAAATTCTTCCAGACAAGCTTCGGGCAACCGAAAAGCTTTGAGGCGTTTTCGATAGCCACCAACTACTTCAGCGCCCGCCCCAGAGCGGCCCGCCAGCGCCCCGCGCGCCACGAACGCACTTTACGCCTAGGGACACCGATCGTAAACGACTCGAACTCTGACGAGGAATAGACTTACTGCCTTTTCACCCACACTTCACGGTACAAGCCGTCAGACGAACCCTCCGTGCACCTTAGGCACGGGGTCGCGTCAGTGAACTAACCCCCTAAGCAGGACCGGGCCCGAACCCGGTCAGGCACGATCCGCCTCTGCCCTCCTTGTTTTCCCCCTGTGTAAATAAAGAAGATAGAACGCGCGCCGAGATACCCCTCGGGAGGTTGCTAACGGCCGGCTAACAAGCCGGGCCGAGCCCGGCGTTAACTAATACTACTACTACTACTACTAATCTTTTATGAAACACGATGCGCATTACAACTTTGACAGCTCTCGCTATTGCCCTTTTGGGGAATAGTGCCACCGTTGGCGCAACAGATGGGGGCCCAGTTATTCAACGTCGCATGTATAACGGCGGCTACGGAGGCGGCTACGGTAATTGCCCAGGTGGCTCTTGTCCACCACGTGGTGGCTACGGAGGAGGCTACGGAGGAGGCTATGCAGGCTATGGAGGCGGCTACGGAGGCGGCTACGGTAATTGCCCAGGCGGTTCTTGTCCACCACGCGGTGGCTACGGTGGCTACAGCGCGAGCGGTTATGGCGGCGGTGGCGGTTATGACGACGGCGGCTATGGACATAGCCCGAGCTACGGAGGTGGCGGAGGCGGTTACGACGACGGCAGCTATGAACATAGCCCGAGCTATGCAGGTGGCGGGGGCGGTTACGACGACGGCAGCCATGGACATAGCACGAGCTATGGAGGCGGCGGTGGCGGCGGTGGCCATCGTACGCCAGAGGTTGAAAGCACTAGTGAGCGCCGAACCGAATCGAGCAGCAGCCGGTGGCCTCCAGGTACCAGGTCTGAAGACTATCCAGACCCCCCAATCTCCCCGTATCTTAACCAACGCGTCCGCGAATGCGTTTGGTTTTGGTTCGAATATGCACAGCCGACAACGAAGTCATCGGGCGGATGGTTCAGGAGTGGTAAGAAAAAGCCTACGGGGCCAAAGCAATGGATCATGAGAGAAGCTGGAGAAATGTACAGCGGCCATACGATAAGGATGAACGTTGGGCTCAAGGGCGAAATACCGGTAACCAGCGATGAGGGTTGTGACATGTCGGGAGATTTCCCCACAGGCTGGACGGTCGTGGGCAGGAGACGGAAGGGTTATTAAGGGGAAACCCTATGGGGCTTGTAGAAATAACCCCGTACACATTGAGTTATTCCGGACCCGGGGATTCCAGGGCGACAGACAGCATCATAGGATTCTGGGGGATTGAGATTCCCGAGTCTCCACCAACTTTTATATAAAGTATACAGAACATGGCTTGAATATGCAAATTATATACTTACCTACCTAGCGTGACATAGATACTGGCAATCTACACCTGCAACCTTTGAAAAGCACAAGGCTCCACGCGTACCGAGCCTCTATTTATGCTGGACTCTAGACAGCTTGGTTGGGGGCACTTTGTGGGTGGATAGGTATTCTGTATGTCACGAGAATACAGCATGAGATTGCATGATATTCGAGTCGGCACTGGGCGACCAAATTGCAAAATACACAGTATTGCCAAGTGTGACCGCAATTTGGGCTGTACTAGTACTAGTACTTGCAATCAATCAAAGGCTAAACAAATGTTTACACTCAATTCTGCGCTCGAGAATGGAATAGACAAAGTCGGCCAACCACCTTGTCTGACATGCTGTCCGTGCGAATAACGGCTTTACCGTTAATGCATAAAGAACTCGATGTGCCTAGTGCAGCATGATACTATTTTAAGCGAAACCTAGAGCTATTGTAATGTTGGTCGTGGCATCTTGAATCGTAGGTGAACAAAGAATGGTTACCTTGCTTTCCAATTTCTATTTTGAAATTATGTGAGGTGCTTGTAAATAAAAGCAGACGTTATTAATTTAAATACTTGCTCTTGGATACTTGGCCAAGGTATTCTTTTTGTAGCATCGTCTTTCTCTTGCCGCAAAACACTCATCCTAAACCTTTTTGCAGAGACATCAACCCACCCACAAAACCATGCACCCCGAGAACCTTTTCGCCATCCTGGCCACCGCCACGGCGCTTTTCCCAGCCTCTGCCTGGGCGTCGCGTCCTTACCATGGTCGGATCCAGGACTTAAGAAGGCCCTTGTTGTGCGATGTTTACATTGAGTATCCTTCCGGTCAAGTATTTGACCAGGCACTCGGCCACGACATAGTGCCAGCGGGCGAAACGGCGGAAATCAGCGGTTTCAAGTGCAAAACCGTCCGCGGCACGTGTGTGATCCTGCCAACGTGCGACACCCCCCCAGAGTATCGTGTCACGAGCTGGAAGTTTGAAAGAGAAATGAGCGATCCTGAAAGGACACGGTTCATCGCCAGGTTCCCGAATGTCAGAATCTAGACATAAAACTATATAAAGAATTGAAATGGACTAGAACTTGCTTTTTTAACTATTCTAGTCTTGATCGCACACGTTCCAAGTCACTCAATGAGTCAAAACGTATCTTTCTTACAAGGCTCAACCTGGGCTTTTCTCCCTCTGTTCTATCTTTCTTTGTTTCTTGTTTCTCGTGTCTTTGTCCCGAGCATCTGTATCTATTCCCAAACAAGATCGTAGCAAGTGCAATTGGTTGCCCAGGACTACAGTCAACTGGGAGGAGACATACGCACCCTGATGCTTTTCAAATTTTAGATATATGCGTTTGTCCACGTCAAACACCCATTGGCATCCCTGTTTCCTAGTCTTTGTGTACTTTGTGATTAGAAAGCCAGCAGCCTGAATTCTCTGGAAGAAAAGGATTAAACTGTTAGACGAGCACCCCCCATCCCATGTTCACCGAGGCCCCCGGGCAAGTAGAGCACCCAAAATCAAAATCAATCATCAACTTGTCAAGCTCGTCAACTCTGCCCAAGACCTCTGCACCAGCTCTAGACTCAGCCTTGATACCTGCTATTGAGCCTCTGCATGACCGCCTCCCACCAATCGGCAACCCCGCTTTCCAACCCCAAGCCTCGGAGTAGCAAGCGCCTCGCCTCCGCCATGCCGCCGCCATCCTCCAAGCACTCGCAAATTTCATCCAGCAGGGCGGCGTACTTGAAGTCGTCCGACGTCTTGGCAAAGTAGACAATCGCAAGACACGTCTCTGCGTATCCCCGCAGCAGCGCCATGTCCATCGTCCCGGGCAGGTATCGAAACTCGACCATGTTCTTCTGTCTGGACGGCGTCGACGACGGGCCAGGCTCGACGAGGTGGCTGCGCAAGACCAGCCGCGTCGCCCGCATCACCTCCAGCAGCCGCCCAAACTCGCACGTCCACATCCAGTTGATCACCTGCAGGTCCCGCCCCGCCGCCGCCGTGCCGAGGAACTTGTCCAGCGTGCCGTCGATGGGCGTCGTGGGGATGGCGAGGCTGGACACGTAGCCGCGGAGGCCGACGAGCCGCGGGTTGCTCTGGAGGCTGCGCCACGAGGGCACAAACATGGAGCACACGGTGGGCTCGACCAGGTACATCAACATGTAGAGGCGGCGAAAGACGGTCGGCTCCCACACGTCGCTGCCGATGCTCAGGCCGACCCAGAACGACGTCGTCGCGTTCCTCGGCACGTGCGTCCTCAACGGCGAAAAGTTGCCCGTCAAGCTGGTGCTCCTCCCCCGCAGGGCCTCCAATACCAGGCGGCAGTGCTCCTCGTAGTCGCTGAACACCCTGTCGCCTATGCACAGCCGGCCGGTGACCTTGATGCCAGTCCAGGGACCGCCCGTGCGCGGTGCCGGGCCCAGGTGATGCGCGAGGTCGATGAACCAGAGAAAGTCGTCGGGGTGGACGGACGGGGGACCGGCGGTGCGACGTAGCTCCCAGATGGTCGTTCCATCCATACCGGGAGGGCGCACCGCGGCGCCGATTTGTATTTGGCCGGCGTGGTGGTGCAGGACGTTCTCGACGCGGCGAACGGCGTGCTCGTATGGTGGGCTGCCCGCTTCGAGAAACTCGAGGCCGAACTTGAAGATTAGCTCTCGTGCGTCGGCTGGGCGAGCCATGCGGAGCGCTTGTCCGGGTCGATTTGCGTGGGCCAGTGGTGCTGGCATTGCTTGGTTAGGTTGAGCATGAGGCCAGGGTGGCGGCGGACGAGTGGAGGACATGGCGAGATTTGTGGCTGCTGCGGTCTGAGCTGGCCTCCTTTCATTCCCCAAGGAGCAGGGCGCGTGTTGAATGTTGATGTACCTTTAGACTATGGGTTCGATAGTCCATATCATGGAGAGCAGAGCATACCGGCGGCGTTTTCTTAGCATTTTGTCATCATGCTACCGAAGTTATCCATGTTAAGGCCCTCAATGTAATGCGTCTGTGACAAAGCCTTTGTTTGTGATACCAGTCAACAAACATGTGTCAACGGCGAAGCTTGACGCACCTTTCCAATCAATATTCTGTAGATTGAAGATTTCATTGCCAAACAAAGGAAACATGAAAAGAAATCCTGCCCATTATTCCAGAGCAAGTAACAGGCAAGGGGTCAGAACTTTTGCACAATTTAACTTGATCTGCTGTCAGTATTTTCAATATTTCGTAATGTGTTTTTAGAAAAGGTCTTGTACACCGCTTGCTTGAATTACTCACCGGCTGTTATCACCTCACTTGAGAAGTTCCTCTTGATAATCCTCATCTTCATTTCATGGCCTCTCAGTATCGTGATGGTGCAAAAGGGTTACCTGTGTTTTTTCTCAGCAAGCCTGTCTACCTCGAAAGAAGCATGGCCATCAAGCCGAGAACTTGGAGCAAATACTACCGGCTCCACTGCTTTGTGGTCCTAAACCTCCCCGGGCATCGACGGAATGACCGTCCGGCTACTAAAAGCCGGATGGGCTTCGTTGGCCGAGCCGGTGCGCAGGCTCTACCAACGTTGCCTGGAACTCGGACATTTCCCAGCGCCTTGGAAGAAGGCCGAAGTCGCGATGCTACCGAAAACGGGGAAGAAAGACCGGAGCAGCGTTCGATCCTGGCGGCCTATAGCCCTCCTCTCCTGCATCGGAAAAGGCCTCGAGAGGCTCGTTGCACGCCGGATAGCTTGGGCCATACACGACAACGGGCTCCTTAGCTGCACCCACGGCGGTGCCCTACCCAAACGATCGGCGACGGATCTGGTTTGTGCCCTCGCCCACGATATCGAGCAGGCTCTAGCTCGCGGGGAGGAAGTCACCCTTGTCGCATGCGACGTCCAAGGCGCCTTCGACGCCCTCCTCCATAGGCGATTAATACGGAAAATGCGGAGCCTCGGGTTTAGTAAAATGCTCCTCAGGTTCGTGATTAACTTTTTAAGCGGCCGCCAGGCCCGAGTCCGGCTGGAGGGTACGACCACGGGCTTTAGGCGGCTTGGGTGCGGCACCCCGCAAGGGTCTCCCCTTTCCCCGATCCTATATATGTTATATTTGGCGTATCTCGTCAAAAACGGTACGAAGTGGCGGTTGGCATACGCAGACGACGTGCTTACATGGAAATCGTCACCCTCGTTGGAGGAAAACGTACGTTGGCTGGAAAATAAACTCCGGGATATGCACGAAATTGCGGCGGAAGAGAAGATCCATTTTGCAGCGGAAAAGACAGAGGTGATCCATATTACTAAGAAAAGGCACGGTCGCAACCCGGAAATCCGGATTAATGGTAGAACGGTTACCCCGGTCCAACTACCGGGCGGTCGACGCGGACAAAGCGCCTCCGGGGCCGAGCGCTACCCGGGCATGCGTTGGCTTGGTTTTTGGTTTAGCCGACGGCTAGACGGGCGCCGCCACGTGGCCGAAAGGGCTGCCAAAGCAATGGCGGTCGCTGCCCACCTCAAGAGCTTTGGGGCAGTAAGATACGGACCGCCTGCGGCTGCACTTCGCAAGGCAGCGGTGGCATGCGTGGGTTCCTCGGCCACCTACGCAGCCGAGGCATGGTACAACCCAGCGCACAAGCAAAGAGGACTCCTCAAAGCATTGAACAAACCGCTGGTTTTAGCGGCACGGGCAATCCTCCCGGCGTATAAAACCACCCCCTCGTCCACTGTTCTCAGGGACGCAGGACTACCCTCGGCCCGCGTCGCGCTGGCCTACACCCGCCTGAAATACGGCGCCCGACTAAGGCTCGCGGACAAGGGGCACCCCCTTGTCAGCCGCCTGCGTGAAACACCTCGTGCCCGCAACTCGGGCCATTCGGCCACGACCCTGCAAACGGCTGCACAACTTCTCCCGCGGATCCGGAGACTAGAGTTGCGCGCACCTCGCAATGCCCCGGATTCTCGCACTGACCCCACCGGAGGAGTCCCGAAAGAGGAAGCGGCCCGCCGCTTTATCGAATGGCTGGACATGGTATCACCTGACGATATCGTGGTATATACGGATGGTTCGGAAAAACACGAAAACAACTGCGTCCAAATAGGGTACGGATGGGCCGCTTTTAGGGCGGGCCTGGAATTTGCCGCAGGCTCCGCATTTATTACGCCGGAAAGCCACGTTTTCGACGCCGAGGCGATTGGCGCCCTAAAAGGGCTACAGGCGGCAGCCAAGGCCCAGCCAGGCGCCCGGATCTGGATTTGTGTGGACAGCACCTCGGTTATTTGGGGTCTTAGAGGCGACGCGCCGCGTTCGTCCCAATGGGCCTTTCTGGAGTTCCATGACCTTGTCGATCTACTCCGAAAACAAGGTACCGAGGTTCGGGTCCGTTGGTGCCCTGGGCACCAGGGAATCCCGGGAAACGACCGGGCTGACGAGCTGGCCAAGGCCGGCTCCGCCGGACCGCCGGACCCAGACCCGAGGGCTCAGCAAACCACGTATAGCGGTGCCGGCACGGTCCTCAGAGCCATTCTTTCGAATATAGAGAAGGATTGGTGGCGTAAAGAACTCTGTGAACGGTCCCCCGCATATAGGGAATGGAAATTCCAATACATACCGAGAAAGGAGCCCGAGGAACTGCGTTTGCCAAGACCCCTACTGGGCCATTATTTGGCGATGAGGACCGGCCACGGCGATTTCAAGGCCTACCATGACCGTTTCAACCACCAGGATGCAAACACCTCGTGTGCCTGGTGCTGGAAGCGGACCTCCCCTGAGCACCCGGTGCACTGCCGCTATTCGCGGGCGGTGTGGAGAAACTGGCCGTGGCCTAATAACGACCGGCCGGCCGGGCCGCCAAATCGCGCCCAACGCTGGAAATTCTTCCAGACAAGCTTCGGGCAACCGAAAAGCTTTGAGGCGTTTTCGATAGCCACCAACTACTTCAGCGCCCGCCCCAGAGCGGCCCGCCAGCGCCCCGCGCGCCACGAACGCACTTTACGCCTAGGGACACCGATCGTAAACGACTCGAACTCTGACGAGGAATAGACTTACTGCCTTTTCACCCACACTTCACGGCACAAGCCGTCAGACGAACCCTCCGTGCACCTTAGGCACGGGGTCGCGTCAGTGAACTAACCCCCTAAGCAGGACCGGGCCCGAACCCGGTCAGGCACGATCCGCCTCTGCCCTCCTTGTTTTCCCCCTGTGTAAATAAAGAAGATAGAACGCGCGCCGAGATACCCCTCGGGAGGTTGCTAACGGCCGGCTAACAAGCCGGGCCGAGCCCGGCGTTAACTAATACTACTACTACTACTACTACTTGTGGTCCTAAACCGACAGTGGTTAGTTGCATTTTCTGTCATTCTTTGTTAGCTGGCCTCGATAGGTTCCGCTTACATCACGTGGCTCACCTGCATCTCTTGGCGAGACGAATTGTTCCAGCCAACGGCGGCAACATGCTTTCGCTGCCCCTCAATAGATCGTCAATCTTCTTCTTCTTCTTCTTCTTCTTCTTCTTCTTCATCAACCTTGTCCAGCCTACAGTACCACCGCACTCTTTTGTAAAAAAAAGGACTCTCAAAGAAACCGATCCATACCAATAACAGGTTAAAATGCCGCAGTATGAGCCCCTCGTCGGGAGCGATATTCGCCTTTTACAACTATTCCCGCTTGACCCGGGCGACAGCGGTCTGGTCGAGTGCAAGCTCGTTCAGGTACCTCTAGAATCTGTCCATTCAAAGTACAAGGCTCTATCCTACGTCTGGGGGGATGCGAACGTCACGCGCCCCATCTCGGTCGATGGCAAAGAGGTGCAGGTCAACGCTAGCCTGGAAGAATGCCTACGCCAGTTCTGCCAGCCGGGCCAAGATGACCTGCCGTATTACCTCTGGGTGGACGCAGTGTGCATAAACCAGGCGGACCTCGCGGAGCGCAGCGCGCAGGTGATGCGGATGAAGGACATCTACTCGACGGCCCAAGAGGTGCTCATATGGCTGGGTCCCGAGCGCGAGCACACAAGGGCTGCTCTTGCTTGTTTTGAGACAATGCACTTTGAGAGCCTGCGTATCATGAACAGGATGCGGGATCAAGACAATCCAGATGAGCACTACTTTGAGATTGTAGCAGGCCAGTGGAAGACCGTTGCCATGCGAGGCGCAGATTCGGAAGAGATGAGAGGCATGTTCGACATCCTGACACGAGACTGGTTCTGCCGCGTATGGGTTCTGCAGGAGGTCAGCATGGCGCAGCAGGCGACTTTTGTCTGCGGCGTTCTGCGGACTGATGTTGGAAACCTTTGGGCTGCGGCAATGGGCCATGTGTTCACCTTGTTTGTGGATGATATTGTCGAATCGGGCTGGGATAAGCTTCAGCAGAATCTCCCGATATTCTACGACAGAAGGGCTCTAAGCTCTCTTTACATGTTAACGAAGATGTTGAAGTGGGATGGATGTGAGGAATACCGAGGGAGACGTATCCTGCAGGATTATGACTTGGGTGGTCTCGAACTATTCTTCCACGTTCGAGGATTGCAAGTTCTTGGAAGTCTGGAAGGGATGCTACTCGAGTTGCCCTTGCAGCTTGCAACTGACCCGCGGGACAAGATCTATGGAGTCCTTGGGCTCAGCTCCGATTTTTCAGAGGGCGGAATCGTCCCAAACTACGCCCTGCCGGTAGCCCAAATATTTATGGATGCCTTCGCGAGCATGATCAAGGAGAGCGACTCCTTGCACCTCCTGTCCGGGTGTAATTTCAGCCTGCTCCGCGACAGTACGATAAACGAGCACATTCCGACATGGGTGCCCGCGTTGTGGACGAACAATGACAAAGATGTCAAGAAAATGCCCATACCTATTATGACTAAAATACCCAGTTCCCCTAGCAGAACCGCACATACCGCATCAGGCGGACTTGCTCTGTCTTCGCACCCTTGGAATGTGGATTTGGAGCTGGCACGTCTGAGTCTTTCCGGGATTGTGATCGATAGCATCCAGCGGTTGACGAAAAATATTTCGTTAGAACCTAATACCAAAGAAATGAATGACACGACGTATATTAATCAGCTTGCCAACTCAAGGCTCGACGAGCTAGTGTCAGACCAAAACCTCGAGTATCCCTTGACAGGAGAAAAGGCATGGGAGGCTGGGGCGGCAACCATGACGGCAAATGTTCGCAAGCGTCAGGACATGACAGGCGAGGACACTCCGCAGAGCTCCGAGCCAATCGAACAGCCACCACTATTGGATAAGCAAGGCGATCGGCACGTTTGGTGTTTGGGTAAAGACAACTTGATGGGCGCGGTGGTGATGGATTTCTTGTCATATGCGAGACTAGCCGAATCTTGCAACGGGTGGTTTTGTTTGGTCCCAAAAGAGACCAGGGAAGGGGACAAGATTGCTATGCTTGTCGGCGGGTCGACTTTTTACGTCCTGCGACCACAGGATGATGCTGGGTCGGGAGGTCCTGGTCTTGATAAAACTTGGCAGCTGGTGGGTGCAGCCTACGTCCACGGGATGATGGATGGCCAAGCGTTGGACCTCGGGGAGATTGACAAGATTGTGTTGGTCTGAAGCAGGCTGCTGTCACGGAATCTATGATAATAAGTGTAGCTTTTCTCGATAGAAAAGTAAGCAATAGATGATGACGAAGGGTTGGTTGGTTCTTGGGTCAGAAACGAGAAAACCAAGATAAAAATGCGACTTGCCAATTGACACTTGTTGCAACATGTTCAGTCGACGCAAGTTCGTTCGACTTGCTCAAAGGAACCTCGAATAATTTTTGCTGCAATCCGGTTTTGTTGTCTGCGGTTGGATCTGTCGAGATGGAATTCGGCGCAGCAAAGATTCCATAACAAGCGGCTGCATGTTGATGTTGAACAAAGCCTACAGCCTTTCCTTGGCTCTGTCTAAACCCGAGTCCGAGATGAGTGTGCACACGGTGACGAATTGTGGGCAGATGCCATCCCGCGCAGTGCAGTCTGGACCTGGCCCACCCCGCTTTTACAACCAATGGGGGCGTCTAGCGGCGACTGGACAGGCGCCTGCAGGTCGCGACTTCTCCCGATGCCGCTGTAAGTTCTTCCTTTCGCTTCCCTACACGAGCCCAAAACAGGTGATTTTCCCTCGCCGGTGGAAGGCTTTCACACCCCTTCATGCGTGATTGAACCTTTGATCCGTCGCATTTTCTGAGGCCGTGCCAACATGATATGATAACCTAAGCAATAGCTATTGATGAGCGGTCAAAAAAGCTTGTGTGCATTCTATCTCTGTCGCTGTTGGTTCTAGACGATGAAAGCAGGATGCGCCGATACGGTAGCTCCCGTGAGGCCAAGCAGCAACACACCACCACCTGCACTTGGCAACATGCCTCTGGATCGCTTGCCCGAGGCCATGCCTTAGCCTAACTGGAATCTCAACTAAATAAAAGCCCTCAGAGTTGGCCTACGTCAAGGTAGATGTTTTGCCTCGCTACTGCTCATCAGACACAACAGCATCTACCTACTCAAACGAAACAAACCTCATCATCGCTAGCATCGAGTTTGCTACCATTCAAACTATACCATGGCAGCATACTTTTCTTCATCAAATCATCTACATGACCCTGTTCATGACCCCACGCATGACTCTGTCCACCTCCTCAGTCAAGCCCACACTCTCCATGGAGACAGCCCCGTCTTCCTGACACCTTCTCCATCAATGTCTTTTACCGCAGCCCACAAATATCCATCTCCCCACGACCACCACCAAGTCGACCAAGTGGTACATTCCATCCTGGACCACCACGTGGAGAATCAACTGCCACCGTATCCAACCATCTCCACCCGCCGGCTCGCTTTTGAGCGTCACCGACCTCTCTGGCTGCGGGAGTGCATCGCCGAGGCCACCGGCGTCTTCTTCTTCGTCTTTGCCGGCCTTGCTTCCATCGCCACCTTCACCCTGCACCATGCTACCGACAAGAACTCCGTCGCCGGGATCGGCTCCATCTTCCAGGTTGGCTGGGGCATGGGGATGGGTGTGGCCCTGGCTATTATTACCTGCGCCCCGACTTCGGGCGGTCACTTCAACCCGGCCATCACCATCTGCCTTGCCATCTGGCAGCACTTTCCATGGCGCAAAGTGCCCCGTTACATCATCAGCCAGATCTTTGGCGCGTTTCTCGCCGCGCTGACCATCATGGTCCTGTACTGGGAGCAGATTCAAGACTTTGCCGCCACTCGTAGGGCTGCAGGCCTGCCGCTGGTCGGCTCGCACACTCCGGCGTCCATATTCTGCTCCTACCCGCACCCAGACCAGAACCTAGGCTTCGTGCTGACCATCGAGTTCGTCGCCGACGCCTTCATCGCCCTTGTCGTCTGGGCCGCTCTCGACCCGTCCAACCCATTCATCCACCCCGCCGCCATTCCCTTCATCATCGGCATAGCCTATGCCGACATGATTTGGGGCTTTGGAGGCATCACGCTCAGCACCAACCTCGCGAGAGACCTGGGTGCCAGAATCGTCGCCGGCATCCTCTTTGGCGGCGAGGCCTTTACATACCACGGCTACGCACCCATCGGCATGCTGGTCAACATCCCTGCGACTTTGTTCGGAACCGCAATCTACGAGTTTGCCTTTAGGGACAGTTTGATGATTGTCGGCAAGGGCCACGCCAACGCCGAGGGCGGCGACGCGGCACTATACGCATATTTCAAGAAAGCCAAGTTGATTGACGAGGAGCAGGGCATAAAGGCATAAGACACCGCTCACACTAATGATTACTTTTTCATGCGTCCTCGAACTGTTATAATATACTGGTTTTAATAAAGCGGAGGAACAGAACAACACCACTCGCATTTGTGACCGGAGTTTTAGGGTTAAAATTAGAAGCACCTTCAGGAATATAATACAAAAAGCCTTTTACTATTCACAAGTTTCCATGCTGAACTTTGGAAAACCCAAGCTCAATTAACAAGTATTGATAGAACCAGGATACCAATAAAGGGGTGTGGAATGTGAAATGCAAGACATTTGCCTGGCCTGCAGGAGGGCCTCTTCCTGCCAATCCTACGTTGAATGATGGGAGATTCCTCTGCTGACGGCAGAGAATTAAAACGCATCGGGCAGGCAAACGCGTAAAGAGTGATTGATCGTCGGGCTGCTCACTTCTAGTGCTGACGAGCGGACACCGCCCATTCAATTTACCCCTGCTACCCCCAGAGAGGTTGCCGGCTTGCCGGCAGTCGGAGACCTGTCTGTAACCCTTGAGCCAGTGCTTGCCAGTACTGACCTGTGGTAAAGAAAAGTAGAGGCAGAATAAATAATAACACTAGCACACCTCTTCCAGGTAATCGCCGTCACCCTGGGCAGTGTCAAGCCGCCAACGTCATGAACCCCCAAGGAATCCCATCCTTGAATCCGTCCAACCAGGCCGCGGCCCGTTTTTGCTTACAACCACACCCCGCAATCTCGGACTGTAAATTCCAGGCAGCAATTGAAACGCACCCTGCAAGAATTCTCCTCTGGACGCGCAGGCGGCAGATGCACCAATGCAAAACCCGGCGCAACCTTTTTTTTCTTTTTTCTTTTTTTGTTCCTCGCTTGGATTGCAGTCCAAGAGGGCTAATCAACTCGGCGCCTATACTTCTTAATTTTCCCCAGCGGACAATATGCTTTCTCGGCTGGCGCGGCATCTTTGCCCTCCATTGGATGGATGGTGGTGAGGATGCGTTTATTTGCGGCTCCGTTTCTCAGATAATTTGGGATCGTCGTTTTTTTTCTTGGTTGCCGTCAGATTTGGGATCTCGCCTAGAGATGGCGGGATGCAGGGAACAAGCCTTTTCTTTTTTAACAACCCATCCAATGTCAGCCTCAGCCAAGGTCAGGGGCTACAAAAACATGTGTCACGGGGAGGGTGTTATACGATATATTTATTATACTCGTCCCGCAACCTGAGAACTAGTTCATCGTCGTCCTTTCATCCGAACATTCAAAAGATCGTCCGACGTTCGTTTACTCCTGCAGACCCCCTAATCCAGCCACGACACTCCCTCGATAACACCCGCCAACGACAGTAAAACAAGGCCGCACGTCAGAAAAGGATCAAAAAAAGGGGCAACCATGAGGACGGACTGGTCACGCGCTCTTCCCACCTTCCTGCTCAGCCTGGGATGGCTGACGCGCGCGACCGTGGTGCCGGGCGACTTTGAGCTGCGCATCATGGTCATCGGCGCCTCCATCTCCGCCGGCCAGACCGGCGGCGGCGTCGTCAGCAACGGCTACCGCAAGCCCCTGGCGGATCTGCTCGTCAACGACGGCTGGGACATAGACTACGTGGGGACGAGGAGCAATGGCGACATGGAGGACAATGTAAGCATCTCTTCGTCCCCGATGAGAACACAAAGCAAAGAAGAAGAACAAGAAAATTCTCATTCAGCTAGCTAACACGAAGAACCAACGCTCCCCCGCCCCCCAAACAGCAACACGAAGGCTACCCAGGCATCCGCACCGAGCCGCTGGCCAAACAGACGCGCGAAAAGGGCGTCGTGGAGGAGTTCCTCCCGAACCTCCTGCTGCTCAACGTCGGCACCAATGACTGCTCGCAGCGCGTCAACGCCACCGAGGCCCGTCGCATCTACACTGCCATGATCGACGCAGTCTTTGCGCCCGCGGGGCAGGAGAATCGGTTCTTGATCGCGTCCACGCTGCTGCCGCGCCGGGAGCAGGACGCGGGGCTGCAGAACTGCACGACAACCTTCAACGAGGTGGTTCGGGATCTGGTACAGACCCACCCCATGAGCGCACGGCTGGGGCTGGCCGACATGAACACGGGCTTCATCACGGTCGACGACCTGGCCCCCGGTGACAACCTCCACCCGAGCGAGGAAGGGTTCGCAAAGATGGCTGACGTTTGGCATGATGCCATCCTCAGCAATATGGACAGGCTCACTCCCCCTGAATGAATGCATCATGGCTTTTTTATGTAAATATCAGTGTAGGATTGGAGATTGTTCTCTTAAAATAGCTAATTAACGATGATCCGAACCTTTGTCCTTCTGTGGTTGATAACAATACAAATCATGGCAGTGCAAGCCCATTTCGATGTTGATAAAGCATACAAATCAGGGCAGTGTAGGCCGATTGGGCTCAGTTAGAAGATGAATACTTTGATCTCCGTATCGCAAAGCCAGCTTGAAAATAGGCTGTAAACAAGATGCGCAATCCTCCATCAAATTGACTTCGCAAGCCAGCCTGTGAATATGATGTAAAAGAACAAACACGATCGTTCCATGAGATTGCTCTGGTCAATGTCAGAAAATACAGCTTCAAAAGTCTTCGCAGTAACCATGCTCATCGTTTACAATTCACGGAAACACAAAAGAAAAGATGAAATGCTGAAGTGTGTCGGTTTGTGGCCAACTTCTTCAGAAAGTAGTCTTGCAGTTGCCGTGACCACCCTGTGCCCTGCGTCCAACCGCAGTACCAGCATTGCGGATGACAAGGTCACGGTCGACCACATCCTGCGTATCGTCGTCAGTGAAAGCAGACATATCAAGGGCGCCGGGCTCGTTGATGCTTGTGGACTCCACACTGGCAGTGGAAGACACAGTCGACTGCTCCTTAGCAGTGGATGAAGCTGTCGAGGTCGACTCTCCAACAGGGGACGTCTGTACACCAGAAGACGACGTGCCAACAAAGGTGAGTCTTCCAACCACATTCGAGCCTCTAGTCGAAGACCGACCTCGGGAACGCTGCTCAAAGGTGTAAGATGGTCCGGCCAAAGGCGAAAGTCCGCAAGCCGCCATAAAGGCAGCTTCTCTCTCGCAGGCCTCGCGGTGCTGCCTTCTGAGGTCCACTTCAACCGCCTTCTCCATGATGAAGTTGGCAGCGGCAATAGCGCCGTTGATCACATTCTCCGAGTAGCCATGAGGATTGATGGGAGTGGGATGGAGCCTGGGGTCACGGCCGGCGGGCGATGGCATCCTGGTGGTAGGGGGTGTGAACATCACCTGCTCCTCATCGTCATCAACATCATAAGTGGGAGAAAGCTCGGGAGTAGGAGGGGCAGGGGTTCCCTGAGCCGTCGTAGCGTTCTCGTCATCCGTGGTCCAAGACGCAGGGGAGGCAGGACGCGTGGTCGTGAGTCCGGTGTCATTGTTAGCCGGCGAAGATGCAGAAGTGCTTTGCTCAGACTCTTGCTCGACTTGCTGCTGTGTCTGCTCATCGGTCTGTTGTTGAGCTGCCAGAGCCGCCTCTGCCACGTACTCATCCTCGAGCTCTTCTCTCATCAAAACTGTGAAAATACTCATATGCTCCCACAGAGAAGCGCTCAGGACACCAACCTCCTGCCAGGCAAAGCGAACAGTTCGGGCATCAGTGGGACCATAGAACTGCTCGGCAATGGAGCAAGTGACAAGGGCAAACTTTGAGAGAGAGCACTTCGCGGGCACGGCCCTGGAAGTCATTGCAGCCCACCAGATCTGGCCGGCCTTCTCCCATGCATAGCCGCCGTAGGCCAGAGCGACAATGGCAAAGGCACGGTTGGGGATGCCGGTATTGACGTGATTGCCCTTGCGATGGTCAATGATGCCAGGAGGGGTGCTATCGTGAATGTAGTCTCGCATGTGCATGGGCTGAGGGTCCTTGCCCTGTCAGGTTGTCAGCGCTGATCAGGATCTGAGATCATGATAAAAGACAAAATCACGGGCAGGAGGAAAAAGAGAAAGAGCAAAATACCAAAGAAGGACGAGCTGAACTTACCAAGCGAGGGTCATTGTATGCACTCCCCGGTGTTCTCACATCTCTGATGACAATCTCGTCGTTGCCAGGCATGAAGCATCTGCGACCGATACCCCAGTCGCCCTCGCGAGCAGTTTGGCGGTCCTGCCACATCTTGGCCATCACGCCCATCACGTCGCCAAAGTGCTCGGAAAGGCAGCCGGATTCGCCGACAGGGTCGAGAGGAGCATAAGCTTGGCTGATGTAGTGCTGGATCAGATGAGTGACGATCTCGATAGAGTTTCCGGGGTCGACGAGAATGTCTCCCATGATTCTTCCCTGACCCTTGTTGCAGATGTTTGTGCCCTCCTGCCACACTATGTCGAGGTTCTCGCCCTTAAACTTGAATTCGAGCCTGTAGAAGGCGCGGATCTCGGTCATCAGAGGGGCTTCCTTGATGGGATTGACGAGAGGATGGGGATAGATGGTGCCCGAAGGCTCCGGGAGAGAGGGATTAGATCGTCGCCGGATCTCATAAGGAGTTGGGTGGCAGATGTGAGGGTCTCGGTTCTGTCCGAGAGCCCTGCGAGCAGCCATACGAGTCTCTTCGTTAAAGCTCGCGCTGCCCGAGACGTTGGTGATGACAATCTCTGTGAGGCTGAAAGAGCGACACATGATTGCCTTTGTAGGGTTTGAGTTCTTTAGATGACAGTCTGATAGGTGGTGATGGAAGGTTACGACAGGACTTTGGATAGGTGATGATTGTGCAGATGTGGTAACTGTAGGATGATTTTTTTGAAAACAAAGAGACAGAAGTGGTGGGACGAGGCGGAGAAGAAGTGGCAGATTTTGATGATTTTGATAATGGCAGAGAGCCAGACTTGCAATTTGGGAAGGCGCTCCGTAGCTTCCTAAACGGATTCTGTGCCAGTCGGGTAGCTCAAAGAGACACCACGGCAGCTACTCGCTGCATGGGAACTCTGCTTGCTTGCAAGGAACTGAGGTACTGAGGTACCGGTCAGCCTGGATGGCCGGAGGGACCAGTGCTGTGCATGGCTGCCTTTATTTCACTATCGCCTCAGCTCCAAGTTTGCCATTAATCTCCATTACAGGTAAACATAATGGCCGATATTATCTTCAAGTACACCCAGATGATATGTCCTTGTCTCCATCACCCATGGATATCTCTCCTCGGCCAGCTCACCCTCAACTCACTTCATGCTGCCCACGCATTGGGCATAGCCTGGGCCCCACCTTGCTCCCAAACTCCCTCGACTGGATCTCCCCCAAAAGAGTCCACACGTTGTATACACTGTCCCCTGCTTGAGATACTGCAGCTCTTTCCTGATTCTGATGATCGTCAAGTCAGTCACATTTGCATCGAGACATCTCGTGAAGGCCTATCCATGACGGCAGATGGAAAGAGCGTACTGTTTAAGGCAGGCAGACATGATCATTCCGTCAAGATTGGTCCATTGTCTTCATTTGTAGTTCCTGTAGTGTAGTCTTGTGATGCAAGCTAGCAGTCCGCGCTCCTAGGATATCTTCTGAACGTCGGCAGGAACAGCTGGCTCGCGCACTCCCAGATCGTGGGATCATGACGTCCAGTGTCCTGTATGGTGAAACTTCTACTTGCCAGTTGGCTGGATGGCAGAAAGACGGCCTGGCGTGTCAGCTGGCAAGTCCATGATGGGCTCGCCAATGTCTAATTCTGGAATTTCGCCATAATCCAGGTGCAAGGGCTGTATTATGGGCTTCTTGGGCAGGACTGCAAGGTCCAGCGGTTCTATCGAGCTTTCCGGGGGATGTGTTGGTCGCAGGCGGGGCGTTCTGGCGTCTGAAGCTCGAGACAAACTGGGCGAGTTTGATTTTCGCATGGTGAATCTTGGTCGCCGCACCATCAATATTGGCGGCGATGATCAAATATTTAAGTCCAGACTCTTTCAAGAGCTAAACAAGGAAGATAATGCACACTTTTATGGTCATCAATGGGGTAGGCTTTGTTCTTTGTCTTCCAAACCTTGCCAGGTGTTTGGACAATGGCGCGTTTTCGTGTACCATGAATAACAACAAATATGTACAATAGAGTGGGCAAATTCAAGAAAACATTTGGATCCAAACCGGTGGCCCCGTGCTTATTTACGAAAAAGAAAGATTGATAATCACTTTTCCAGGTAGCTACAAAGACAGAATTTTGCATTTGCATTCTAATGTACACTTGAAGTCTCTTGTTGGTTTTCCCAAAATTTCAACACAAGCTTCACGCGTGCAAGGCCAAGCCACAGTAGCGCACCCCTTAGACTAACGGCATATGCAGGGTCGAGGCTAAGCGGGTACTAGCCCCAAAGCCACTTCCCAATTATCTCTATCTCTTCATCTCTCTTCGCCCTACAATCCGCCTTCATGACCTTGTCGAAAGGTGCCAAAAGCTTGGCCTCCATGTCGAAAGCATGCACCGCATCGGGCGCGAGCAACCACCTGACCTCACGTCCGTCTTTTGTCTTCTGTAGCCAGTGGTATGCCTCGTCGTCAAGGTTGAGCCGGTGTGGTGGCTGTAGCTCGGGCCGGCCAACCTCCTGATCATATCCGGGTACCGGCTTGCCGGCCAGTCTGCACGCCAACCTCCATGCTCCGTGCGCCAGCAGGTCCATCTCGGCCGCGATTATAAACACACGTTTCGGCAGGGCCGAGGCGGGGAGGACCTCTCCGCTGAGGAGTGGGTCTGTCAGATCATGGCCGACGGGGATGTAGCTCCAGTTGAAGCAGGCCATCATGTATACCAGGAAGTCGCTCTTGCGGGCCCTGAACCCTTTCAGCCCCTCTTTGTATCTTCTCAGCCGTACCTTGACGTCCGTCGGTGTTGCAAAGTCGCACGCTGGGTATACGGGCACAATGGCCTGGATCCTGGATCGGATTTGGGGTTGCTGCGCGACGGCCAGGGTGAGACTGCCGCCGGCGGAGAAGCCGGCGACGGCGACGCGGTTGGGGTCGATGTGGCGAGCCAGGTCTTTGTGGTCGTCCAGAACCGTGGTGATGAGGGCTGTGACGTCGTGGATCGGGGTGGGGAAGGGGTGCCTGGGGGCTTTTCGGTAGTTGAGGGCGATCACGATAGCCGAGTGGGTATTGCAGAAGTGGTGGTTCCAATCATCGTTGAGGTCTGGGATTCCAACGACGAACCCACCACCGTGTATGGAGAAGAGGCATGGCAGGGGGTTTCCTTGTGGATTTTTGTGGTCGTAACCCTTGGGGAAGAAGACCCTGGACCTCCCAAGCAAGTGTCAGCAACGCGCCGCTGCCATGACTGGGTCGGTACTTGAGGCAAGGCAGATGCGCTTCCTAGTCAGGATTACGCAGGTATGGGAGGGATTCTAGGCTATTTCCCGCATAGGAAATGCTTACCGAATCGGAAGCCCTGGCCGTGATTTATAGTTCTTTATCAAGGTCGGGTGGAACGACTGGGGGAAAATCTTGTCAACGACCGGCTTCAAGGTCTTCAAAGCGCCCATCAAGCCGGTGAAAATCGCTGCCTGCAACCAGCAAAGCATCCGTTTTACAAGCGGCAATCTAGGTTGAAAATGCCCGGGTGTCGCGCTTGCAGACGTTGGGCCACCGGCGGCTTTGGTTCTGGTTGTCGCCAACATTGTTGATGCGGTCCTGGGTTCATAGGCGTCTTCTACAAAAAAACTCAACAATGGACTGCTTGAAGCATACCTAGTGAAATACAATGAAAGGGAAAACAAAGGCAGAATCGAGACATGACTTGGGCTTTGTAGGCGTCAAAGCTAAGGTCTTTCAGCTCGAGCCCCGCTTGCTTGGAGGACGGCCCTTATCGGTTGGTTTCTTCGTCCGAGGTTTGACACATGCGGGCCTCGGAACAGGAGCGATTCGGCAATCGCGTTCAGCACACGATAAAACTTGCTCTGTTCACCCAATCAATCCATGCTACCGACAGGCTTGACAGCTTGACGCCCGTGAAAACCGTTAAAACTCTCCCCATACTGATTCGAATTAATCCACGCAGGCATTCAGATGAGCAGCAAATATACACGCTCCAAGGCAGTGACTTTTTCGCAAGACAAGTTTGGATTTTCGGCAGTTCAAGTTACTCGCTCTTTTCTCCTGCTCAACTGGACTGTTCCTGAACTCTAATCCCCACGAGATGCGCGATTTTCTATTCTGACCGGGGTCAGACAATAGTGAAAACTTCAGGTTCGCTGCGGCAAGCACCCTCTCCATCCATAGCCCCGTGGACGTACGCTTCGCCCACCAGCTCCATCGTTACTGAATCGGTATCTGAGCTCTGTCGCAGCAGGAAAGGCGTCCCGACACCATGGAAAACGCAAACCACGTCGCCGACAAGCGTCTCCGGCGGGCAGAAAGTTACCCACCCGTCCTCAGTCACGCATAATACCCGTCCAGCACAGCACATCATCCTCGCCCCATTCCACTCCATTGCCGTCCGCATTAGTTCATCCTTCGTAACCGCCATGTTTGAAGTTATCAGCTCGAGCAGCTGCAGCACAACACCTACCCCAGTCTCCTCTTCGTCACCATGCAATCCCTGCATTACATCCTGAAGCTTCTCCAGCGCCTCCACGGCGATCCTGTTGCCCTGAGCTGCCTCGGTGGACAAGTAGCGCATCATCATCACCTCCCAAACCCGGCATGCTGTCCCGAGAGAATCCGGCGCGGGACGCACAAACTGCGTGTCCCCGACGCAGGAACGCCAGAAGACGTCTTGCAGATTCTGGCCAGTGGGATACGGCCTTTGTGCCTTGGATAGTACCAAGATGCGGCACCGGAAGTGGTTTATGAGCATATCGGCTGTCGAAGTCACCTCGTCTACCTCTGGGCCGTAGTGCTCAATATATTTCAGCATTGGTCCGACGTGGGCGATGCGGTCGAACCGGATGCCTCGCATGCGCATCACCTTGGGGCTCGGGAAGAATACATCAAGAGCCGATCCGCCTGACGCGTTGAACTGACATGCATGTGAGGGGCGGTTAAAGTGTTGCTGGTACGTCCAAGTCCCCGCCCGCGTGCCCTGGCTTGTCAAGTCTGGAGCCCAGCTCGGCAACCCAGCCCCAAGCTTGTTCGTGTACCCGATTCCGGCGTACGACAATACTTCGTTGCAGCTCTTGCCTTGGTCCAAAGTCATAATCAGGCCCCGCGCGACCGTAGCGAATACGTCTTCCACACTCTTGCTATAATCTGGCTTCAGCCAGCCGTGAACGGGGTCTTCAGGATCCAAGAGCCCCAGCAAGGCATATACAAAATCCAGCGGCTCCGTGGCACCGTAGCTTTCCACCATGCCCAGCAGAGCCGGGAGCCGCCTCGAGGCGCTTTGTGGGTCCGCGGTCCCGAGGTAGCCCATAAAGACAGCATGCAGCAGCCCCAACGGGAGCTTCAGAGCCTCGGGTGCCACAACCGTGGTCTGCATAGCAATGTTCAAAGGCAAAGAGTTCAAACTATCGGCGACAAACACCATATTGGACCAGTTAAGCGTCGTCGTTGATGTGAGAATGGTGACGGCCTCCGGGTCAACAGCCGAAGATACTTCCTGGATCACCCAGATCCGGAAGAACCAGGGATGACAGAAGACGGCACACAGCTGGTCCCAGCCTGAGTCGCGCCACTGCTCCGAGTACATGCGCAACATAGCTGTCACGCTCTGGGTCGTTCCAAACTTGATTTCGTGCCACAAACCGGCAAGCATCTTGCGAGCCTCCCAGGGCTCTGGTATCCCATCCAGCCAGACAGTCACACCCCGGGCGTGGCGATATATGTCCCGCATTAGGGTGATCTGAGAACCCTTCTCATCCGTGTCGCGCTGGTTGATGCAGATGGAGTCGATCCAGAGATGGCGCGTTTGGTGGTAGCTGCTAAGCTGATAGAGAGCAGCCAGAACGGTGGGTGATACATGGAAAACTTTACCGTCGATGTAAATTGGCTCGGTAGGTTTGCCTGGTCCCCAGTGATACGAAATCGCCTCGTAATCTGGACATGACGTGGTGCCCATATCTGCTTCGACAAGCTCGCATCGTATCTCGCCCAGTGGCCAGCGTGGCCGCAGCTTCAATAGCCTGATCCTCCCTTGAAACCCTTTTGTGATGGGTGAGTGGACATAGGCTGGCGCTCTATAACGCCAGCTTGTCCAGGATCTCGCGCGCAAGCGCTGCTCTCGAACCACTCCACGGAACCAAGGCCAGTCCGCGTATGGCAACTCCTGCATCATGTTCCAAGTCGCCAGGGCAGAAATTGCCATGAAGAACGGCACACCAGCCAGGATCACTGCGGGTGTTCTGAGCCACCACTGCCGGACTTGCTTGGCACTTTTCAACTTTGTGCCGAAAAAGGTGATGAAGCCTCCAATGTACCGAAAGAGTCCCTGATTCCATCTCGACAGCACTTGGTTTCCCTGAAAGTACTCTCCTATAGACAAGAGAACATGCGTCGCGGTGAAGATTGCAAAGAGCGTGGTGAGAGCGTCCCATCTGGATAAAACGACGGACGTGACGAGGAAAACGAAGAGGGCATGTGCTGCTGCTATCGAGTCCACGGTGCGGCATTGCGGCCTAGACAGCGCAAAGCCAACCGATAGCGTGGCCACTGTCGTCGCAGCGAGGGTTTTCCATGATGGCCCCAGCAGCCGGGTCGTCAAGCTGCTGGCGGCACAGAGCAGCAACGAGGCCCTGGCACCACGCTGTAGTCCGATTTCTATATTTGATCGGGGCATTTGAGATCCGACAGTGGTGTTCTGAGAGGGCGAGAGGTTACGTATCTATATTGAAGTGACGCTAATATAATTGCTACATTTGCATTATGAATATTTTGACGCTGTGTTCAGTCCATCACTGTCTGGCAACAAGGCAAACTCCTGTCCTAGGCCACCCACGGGTTGCCTCATTTAATCCTCGTCATCGCTTCAGCCGCACCGGATTTGTACATGGTTTCGGGATACCCCGCAAACCCTCTTCCTTGGCTTAAATATACTTGTCAAAACGTAAGAACTGCTGTGATGGTGACCTATCCTGAATTCGACTTTTATGCCTATTGAAGGAAAAGCATCATGTGACCACCAGTAGAGACTGGACTAGGTAGTCTAATACATGAAACACATTGAGAATGGGGAATTGTGCCCAATTGATTTAGTGTAGACCAAGACTGCCTAGCTTGAACAGACCAAGGTAGCCCGAATCTCGGTCGATGCGGTACTCGACTCCCGATTGCGACTCCGCGTTCATTTTGCCAAGCGCGCATTTCATGCTACCCCGCTGTCTATCAACATTTTGAATCTGGTGCTCTGCTTCTGGCATTGCTCTCTCTTCATTGCTGCAAAATGCATGTATATAGCAGGCTTTCTGGTGTTTGCTCTCTTTCCCATTCGGTATTCTACCATACACCCTCCCACGAGCGAACCACTCCTCTCCCCGGAAGCCCATTAAGCCATCAATCGGGGACTTTACACCACGATAACCTCGCAGGTAGTCACAACTGACGATGGGGAAAACCAAACGACCAGCATAGCAGCTTCGCCTCAATAAGGATACTTGGCGAGAGTTCTACTATAGATAAGGTGTAGTCATCATTTACCTTCTGCATTCAGTAGTGCTAAAAACCCACCAGTGAGCCATCGCAAAGCAAAATCTTCGCATATTCTAGGCCCAAGTCCATACCTTGGTATACACGGACAATAAAGTGCTTGACTAATTGCTTGACTTGCCCAGAAATCTTCTCTTGCAAGTGCAGTCCTCCATGTGACCATGTTTTCTAGAAGCACAAGAGCTTGTTCCCATTTCCCATTCTCGACGACGGAACGGTTTTGTGCTAGATACCCCTGCTCACTGCTTTAAGCATCGCCCCCAACCTGCACCCCAGTCCGGGGGGGAATGTCTTGGTGTTTTTCCTCGAATGATAAGCCATATTCGCTACCAAAACCTCCCACCTGGTTGTCCCGAATAAATGAGCAGTTTAATCGTACCTGCATTTTCCGCATGAGGTCAAGGACAAGAAAAAAAATACGAAAGCAAAGATTTTGCCTCCACTAAGAAACGAGGATTTGGTCGTTTCAGTGCAGATTTGACGGATGAATTTGGCGAAAGTAGATACCTCCTGTGGGGAAATTCGATATCTTGCAGAATGCACTGCCGATTAGAAGCAAATGTCTTGGGACTTGCCGTGGAGAGGGCAGTTTGTACCGTGCAAGGGGGAACCGGCCCTTGGGGTCTAGTTCTAGTCGATCGCTCTGGCGGTTTTGTATAAAACGACAATGGTATCCTCATTGCTTTGATCCAAGGAAACCTCATCTCACCAGGCCATCTGAGACTCGCAATCCAGAACCCCATCTTCGATCTAGGTCCTTATCCATCACCGCCGAAAATCCTGTCCAAGATGCACGCAGCCTACCTCCTGCTCGCCGCCTTCACGGGCGTCTCCGCCGTGACGACGACTCTCCCCGCATCGGCCGGCACCAGCTCCGTGCCGACGGCGATTCCCGTCAAGGGCAGCTTCGATGGCGGCATGAAGCGCTTCGAGCGCAACCGTGAGTCCTAACCGCCTACAAACCAAGTCCCAAAAGGCAACCTACCTTTGACTCCCTCAACTAATCACCTCCCAAAAAAAACCCCTCATCCCACAGCCGCCGTCTGCCAGGGCCAAACCGAGACCGGGGAGAAGGATGCCATGTTCATCCTCGAGAACGGCGCGACGCTGTCCAACGTCATCATCGGCAAGTCGCAGGCCGAGGGCGTGCACTGCAAGGGCACCTGCACGCTCAACAACGTCTGGTGGGCAGACGTGTGCGAGGACGCGGCGACCTTCAAGCAGGGCTCCGGGACGAGCTACGTCCGGGGCGGAGGTGCCTTTAAGGCCTCGGACAAGATCTTCCAGTTCAACGGGCGCGGCACCATCGTCATTGACAACTTTTACGCCAACGACTACGGCAAGCTGGTCAGGAGCTGTGGCAACTGCAAGGACAATGGCGGACCAAGGAGTGAGTTTTTTTCCTTCTTCTTTTTTACCCCTTGTTTCGTTTCATTTGCCTTTTTGCGCCTTTCTTCTTTGTTTGTGTTTGTTTCAGAGCTCGATTCAACAGGACAGGATGCAAAAAGATTTTGACTCGGAATTCTTTTTTTCGCTAACCTCTGCGGGTCTGTTCCTACCTCTGTAGACGTCGTTATTCAAAACTCCGTGGCTGTAAAGGGTGGCGTGCTGTGCGGCATCAACTCAAACTATGGCGACACCTGCAAGATCACCAGCACTTGCCAGAACTCGAGCAAGTACTGCGACCGCTGTAAGTCGACTCCCTGTGCGGTACGGCCGTATTCTAATAGAATTTGGCTGACAATCATAACACCAAACCTTTAGACGAGGGCAACAGCAACGGCAGCGAGCCGAAGAAACTCGGAAGCGGTCCCGATGGCAAGTCGTGCGTTACTACCAGCGTCAGGAGTAACTGCTAGACAAAGTGTTGCAGCAGCATGTGGGCGGAATTGGTGGGTCAAAGTTGACTTTGTTTCTTTCTTCTTCTCTTCTAAAATTTCCCCTGTAGGGCAGTGCAGCTTGGGCACCTCGGTCGATGTTTGGCTTTTCGCCAGGAATATCGAGCCCCACAAATGTCATAAGGTGGCGGGCGGGTGGGGGCGGTGGTCCACTGCAACCAGAAGGGGATTTTCAGAAGAGACGGTCCAGAAATCCATAGACCGGCCATTTTTAACCTTAACTCACCTTTAACCTTTTCGCATTTTGGTCTGACCGAAGCTTTTGAGGTGATGGCTTTGTGATGGGATGATTGTTTGGCCAGGCTTTGACATGGGATGACCGTTATATTTTTTTTTTCACTTTCTATATATTTACACATATTCAGTGATCATCTAACACAAAACACCTTGGATTTTTACTCCCTGATTGTAGCGTCAAACACGCTCTCCTTTTTTAGCTCCCGGAGGCTGATTGATGGAAAGCCGCGAGCCAGCCAATGTCAAATTTTTGATCCTACCTTTCACTCTTGGCCCTCGACGGCGGTCAGGCCCCAAACAAAAACCCACGAAAAATAAACGTCATTCAAAGTCAAGTTTGAAGCAAAAATGGAGATTTCTTTCATCACGCAAAACGATTGATCCCTGAGATCTTCAAGTTTTCTCTTTTTTTCTCTCAATCTTTCCACATTTCATCAAGCAGCCGCTCTTTTGTTCTTTGTCAAAAACAAGATGGAGCTCGTTGAAAGATCCCAAACAGAAACGGCCGAGACCTTGGCATTCTGGATCCTCATCTCGCTGCCATCCCAAGCCAAGAAATTCCCGACCCCGCAAATCAAGGACGACGAGAAATCCCATTGGCCGGAGCAGCTGTGACCCGTACCGCTATCCCTTCCACCACGGAGGTTCCTGATCGTCGAGCCTGGAGCACCTTGGCTTGCTTGGCCCAATACATCCGTGCCCACAACCACAATGCCCGCCCCTGACCTTTGTTCGTGCTGTACGATTTCTTAGGGGGGGCTTGGGGGGGACAGTCGGGCTTGTCGGGGCAGGAATATTGGCAACAACCTCAAGAGCTGGTTCTGGCTGCACGTGCGAGGGTGCTGCTGTTTCGCCCAGTCGGCAGCCGTGCAGCTGAAGACTTCCCGTGCAGGGTTGCGTGTGAGGATGTGGATCAAATCTCACCTGGGCACGCCTTAACTGGGTGCCACTATTGAGAGGCCTGATCGCAGAATGTCTAGATGTAAAGGTCTTCATCGTCCTTTCGTCGCACTGCTTCCAGTTTGTTGTTTTCTCCTTCCTCTTCTCCCCCATCCTCTTCTCCATACCTGTTTGTTTTTGGTTACTATCCACGTTGACGTGGCACATTCGTTTTATCTTACCTTTCTTATTACAATCTCAGCAGTGCTGATCTAATATCGTTCATTTTCAAGAAAACAGTCGACTTTGAGTACGTTTTGTGCAGGGCACTTGGCAGAAATAAGCAGTAATTGCAGGAGAAAGGAACATCAGGTCAAGGACCAGATACAACACATATACAAACAGACAACATGCAGTCTATCTCGATAATCATGGCCCTGAGCAGCCTCGCCGCTGCGGGTCCCGTTCTTAGGCGCCAGGAGCAGGTTGGCCAGCCGCTTCCCAACGGCCCCTTTGCTTTCACGTCGACATACAACCTGGTTGCCACGCCCGACAAGGTCATCAACAACGACGGGCAGGTTGCTCCTGGCGAGGCTGGTGCTATTGGGTTTTACAACTACGGAATCAACGTCGACCTTGACATCATCTGCTACGTATGTGAACATCTTGCTTACGAACCGGATCTGCAATACAACGTTTACTGACTGAGCTTTTATCTACAGAACATCACCTTGATGGGCGTCACAGGTCCTTACCAGTCCCCAGCCACGACGGCAACCCACATCCACGAGGCAGCTGAGGGTGCCGCCGGCCCACCCCGCATCTCCTTCCCCAACCCGGAGCCTGCCGACTCTGGCCCCGAGGTCGTCAAGCGCTCGTCCGGCTGTCTGACCGGCCCCTTCACCACCGGCATCCAAGCCAACGGCCAGGACACCGGCACGGGTTTCACCCTCCGTCAGATCGAGGCCAACCCTGCCGGCTTCTTCACCGACTCCCACACAGCCGTGTCGGTTCCCGGTGTGGTGCGCGCCCAGATGGTCGCCACCGCAGCCGGCGCCGTCGCTGCTCCCCCGGCTCCCGTCGCAGGTGCCATCGACGCCGCTCCCGCCGTCAACCAGCCCAGCCAGGCCCCTGCCGATCTCGGCGGCTGCAGCATCCTCGGCTTCCAGGTCGCCAGCTCCCCGCTCAAGTACCTGTGCTTCCAGCCCGGTTTCGGCGGCGATGCGGCCCCGCCTGCTGCGCCAGTGGCTGCCCCTGTTGCGTCGGCCAGCCCCGTTGCTTCCCCCGCACCTGTCGCCTCGGCCGACCCCGTCTCTTCGGCTAGCCCTGTTGCGTCGGCCGACCCCGCTGCTGGCACGCCCGCGCCGGTTGAGAGCGCCTTGCCCACTGCCACCCCGGCACCCGTCGAGGCTGCGGATCCCGCCGCTGACCCGGCTGCTGACCCTGCTGCAGACCCCGCTGCCGCGCCTGCTCCGGACGCAGCTGCACCTGCTGGTGATGCCGTCCCCGGCCTGGCACCGCTGCCTGGAACCGAGGATGCTGGCGCCGCGGCTGGTGAGCTGCAGCCTCTCCCCGGAACCAAGAAGATTTAAATCTCCGGGCCATAATGTTTTTGTCGATAGAAATCTCAATACAATCTCGTTCAAAGTCAAAAAGATCTTGACAGCTTCGGGCGACAAGTCCACGATGTGGCCGAGCATGAAATGGTATCCCTAAGTCAGTGATAATACGTCAATATCGTGACGGTCGATTCTCGGTCTGCCTTGCTATTAAATGTCTGCTACTCGCAAATACAGCCCCCGAGCTTAGCATGGCATGACTATGCTCCTCTTGAGGAGCGGATCTGTTAATGGCCGCTTTTAAAACAAATCAACTACAAACACTATAGATCGCTTGCCTAGCTGTGATTTGATGCAGGTTATGTCTGTTGTACGATCAGTGATCAAACTGAGCTTTCGGTTTCTCCTTGACTTGAAATGTTTTGAAGCGGTGTTGTACCAAATTGCTGCTATTCAGGGAGCGATGCCAAGGTCTTGGGTTAACCTTGGATAATCGGCCTTGATCTTTGTCTTGGGACAAAACAACAACGTCATGAGTTGATGGATCATGCCAAGGCTGCTATATCCTCTCATCCGCAATCGGAAAGGTCATCGGTTGCCTCTTTGCACTTGCCTGCCCCGCCTATTTACGGAGGCTGTCCTCGGTGTGGGTGTACGAAAACAATTACACCTCGGTGAGCTTAGCATGACAGCGTATACTAACCCCCATCTTTTCTTGGTTATCCAGCGGATAAAGAGATGACTGACTGGAACAGGCCCAACTTGGAATTCGCATCAGTTTATCGTCTTCGATATGTCAAAAAGAAGCCAGACTTTGTGTTGGAACACAGAATGATACAAGGCGTTTCCTGCTGCCAAAAGTGCCGACGCCACAGGGAATGCTGTCCAGCTAGTGTTTTATCGATTGCCTGCGAGTTTCAAGGTAACAAGAGAGCTGACTGTCAATTTACCGACACGGACAACCAATATTGAAGCTTGAAGCAAGCTTTTCCATCCGTCCAGTATAGGTATTGCTGAGCATGCATCCGCTGAAAGGATGAAGAATCTGTCGTGAGCCAATCAATCTGTACACGCCCAACACCAGGCTGCAACGTTACGGGCGACTCGATACTTCACAACGAGCTGCCAGCGTCAGAGGCACAATCTTTGGTCGGGCCGACTTATAAATATTGCCTCTCGTAGAGATTTCTGGCTAATCTTATACCTACGTCGGCGTGCTGTCCGAGGGCAGGCTCTTATAGTGGGGTATCGATATGGGGACATTCGGGCTCGGCGCTGGCTGGGCATGCTCGGCGCCCACGCCCTTCGGAGCCGCAAGGTGCGGCTATACGGCATATGGGAACCAATGGTGCCCTGGAACGGGCCGCAGAAGGGTCTCGAGACGAGGGCTTTTTGTCAGCAGCCCTGCCTTGTTCAAGGTTCATGCTCCGGTTCTGGTGACGATTTACCTAATCGACGACACACTCTTATCAGGCCATGCGTGCCGTCGGCAAGCAGGCCAAGAACACTTGGTGCGTCGGCCAACCTGAAATAAGTGTAGATTGACAGCCGACAGAGGCGCACGCTGTGGATACTGACGAGAAAATATCGGATACTGGCCACCATCATCAGTCTTAGCATCCCCTCACAGAAAGATTACAATCAGGCGGGGAAATAAGAGAGGCAACCAAGCTCTGGGGAAGAAAAGAAATTGAGTCCTTGCAGAGGTCGGATGTCGGAAGTCTAGATGTTGGAGCGTGGAGAAACAGGATTTGTACCTGGCTCAGCGACCCAATCAGGCAAATGAAGTTGGTGATGACGCTCCATCTCGTGGTAACGCGACCCAGAGAAATGGAAAAGAAATGGCGGGGAGCAGCTTGCTTGCCACACCGACGGCGCAGAAGGCGGAGAAACCCCGGGTTGAGCATGCGTAGTCGGTCTGCTTCCCCGCGCCTGCTCCGGACTCTATAATCTGGGGGAACAGATCCACAGTCTGAGATGGGTATATAAGGATGTCTGCACATGGCAGTGCAGCTTCAAAGCATTCCTCGTGGTCGTCCTGCTTCCTCATCCCTATTTCCCCACGAAGCCCTGAAGGTCCCTTTTCAGAACTTTTGACCCTCCCGCGATCAAAAGTACTCGAGGAAAGGATGGCTGCTCAGCCGCAGTCGGGCGGCAATGCCCTCCAGCCCACCGCCAACGACAAACAGGGCGAGGAGGTCAGCCATGTTGAGCCTGGCCTTGTGGAGGCAAACGATGCGATCGATGGCAAGGAGAAGCACCTTCCCAGCGCAGAGGAGCAAATAGATGCCCTGGGAATCCCCAACTGGCGCGAGCTTGAGAGGAAAGTCGTCAAGCGACTAGACATGACGCTGCTCCCGTGTCTCTGGGTTCTCTACTTGTTCAACTACCTAGACCGAGCATCGATTGCGTAAGCCGTGACTCCTCCCTCAAAAACCATCCATCTTCCAAGCCCAAGTACACAATTTAATTGACACCAACGGAACAAAAAAAAACAGTCAAGCTCGACTTAGTTCCCTTGATGAAGACCTGAACCTAAAGGGCTACCAGTTTGGAACCGCCGTCTCCATCCTTTCCCTGGGCTACGTCCTCGGCCAGATCCCCAGCAACATGATCATCGGCAAGGTCCGCCCGAGCCTCTACCTCTGCTGCATGGCCTGGATCTGGTCCGGGGTCTCGGCCGCCACCTGCGGCGTGCGCAACTACCAAGGCCTCATCGCCGTCCGCTTCTTCCTGGGCGTGGTCGAGGCGCCCCTGTTCCCCGGAGCCATCTACGTCATGTCGTGCTGGTACACGCGCAAGGAGCTCGCCCTGCGCTGCGCCATCCTCTACACCGGCCAGACCCTGGCCTTTTGCGTGGCGGGCCTCATCGCCGCCGCCGTCTTTGGCACGCTCGAGGGCTCCTACGGCCTGGCCGGCTGGCAGTGGCTCTTCATCGTGCTGGCGTCCACGGGCGCCGGCCTGGCCATGATCTGCTACTTCATCCTCCCCGACTACCCCGACTCGGAGACGGGCAGCGCCATGTGGTCCATGACCACCGACATGCGCCGCGTGGCCGCCGCCCGCATCCTGGCCGACCGCGTGTCCACGTCCGAGGCCAAGAGCGGCGTCTGGCAGGGCCTCAAGATGTCGGTCCTCGACTACAAGATGTGGATGCTGGTGGGCATGAACATTGGCATCAGCGCCGCCTACGGCTTCAGCAACTTCTTCCCCAGCATCGTGCGCGGCTTCGGCTACAACAACACCCTGACCCTCGTGCTGACCGCCCCGCCCTACATCTTTGCCGCCATCGGATCCCTCGTCAACGCGTGGCACTCGGACAAGACCAAGGAGCGGGGCTACCACTTTGCAGGCCCCATCGCCTTTGGCTGCGCCGGCTACATCATCTGCCTGGCCACCTCCAACACCAACGCCCGCTATGCCGCCAGCTTCATCTACGTCGGCGGCATGTACACGTCCAACCCGCTCATCAGCACCTGGACCAGCAACACCATGGGCCGCACGCCCGAGAAGCGCGCCATCTCGGTCGCCTTTGTCAACGTGCTCGGCCAGGTCGGCAACCTGATCGCCCCCTACTTCTTTGACGACGCCGACGAGCCGCGCTACCGCATGGCCTTTATCCTGATGATGGTCATGGCCCTGATTGCCTGCTCGAGCGCCATGGGGCTCAAGTTCTACCTGTCCCGCTCCAATAGGAAGCTCTACCGGAGGGCGCACCAGGAGGGGACCGTGTACCAGCCTTATATTACCTAAGATACTGCACGATGCTGTCCATGAATTGATGACAAATGATCATGGTTGGGATTGCAAAGAGCCCAAAACACACTTGGCCTCATGAGTCAGCATCGAGGGGTGGGGTTCTTCAGGGGGCGAAAAGGGGTGAAAGCAAGAAAATAGATATTATGTTTGTATTTTGAGTCGGTCAACGAGCGTTTTCTTTCAATACAACCATGGTCCGGCTTTTAGATGAGACCACCGGGCAGTCCTTGACGTGAATTACGTGCACTGCCCATGAACCCGCTTTTTTCCTCCGCCTCCATCCCCAGCTCCGTGTTGATGCTGCCGTCGCTGGCGAGACGGTCTCTTATCGGGCCGCTGAACTCGGCATCAGCCTGTATGGACGTCACCGACCTCGACGGCAGCGGCCACACAAGCCTGTCGATTGGCAAATCTGGCACGGCGGGAACGTCGGGAACGTCGGACGCCACTGCCGTGTGGCTGGCGCCACCTTCGACAGTGGCGTCAGGGGCTACCCACGCGTTGCCAATGACGGAAAAGGACCGGTTCGAACGCGACGACGGCGCCATCGAGTACCGGACCAGACTCTCGACGACGGATTGGTGCAGGACGCTGGTGCTGGCGCGCCGCGACATCTCAACCACCTCGCCCGGGCTGTGTATCGGCACGCTCACCATGTCCGGGTCGTCTGGACTCGCACCGATCTCTGTCCTCCGCTTCAGCGTCTCGGAAGCGCGCTTCGTGTCCGAGCAGATGGTGATCTCTTCTAGATTGCCCATTCCATCCTCGCTATCCCGCTCGTTGATGGACGGGCAGCTCTTCCACTTTCCGCCCGACTGGCGAAAGTCCAGATCTAATGGATCGATCTCGGTCGTCAATCGATAGAGCGAGAATCGTTTTCGTCTGGCCGCTTGCGGGGCACCTCCGAGGGCCTTTTCGGATCGTGCAAAGGCGTTGTCTCTCTGTACGTCCAGGCTGTTGCCTACGTCTGAGTGATCGATCGAGGACCATATCCGTGGGATCCACGCGTTCACTATTGCTCGACATGAAGGGAGGCTGCCGCAGATGATGGCGCAGAACTCTTCTATTACGGACCACGTTATTGGGTCCACGTTGTCCCCTGAGAGATGTTTTAGCAAGTGCCTCGGGCTACCCTATTCCTACTGATGATGATACCAGTGACTTACACGGCTGATCATATGTAAACCCGATCTTGACCAGGTAGTTGATCCGGACAATGCTCGTGACCGTGGCGCTGGGGGGACCATGTTAGCCTTTTATCCTTATGGGTTGTCCGGAAGACCCACGCCTGCACTTGTCGAGACCACTTACACAAGACCAATGGCAAACATTAGCATCAGCCCCATCTTTTTCTTAAAGTTCAACCGCAGACTCCAGAGCTCGGGGATTGGTATCACCACCAGGACCACATCTTCAAAAACGCTCAATGCAGCACCCGAGTAGACGATTGGGTTGAACTCCATGCATTTGCCTTCGATGCTTCGATCGTAAACTGCGGCAACCGGCAGGCACTGCACAATGACGAGGACCATGTACCCCACACCGTGCAAGGCCATAAAAACCATACTGAGCTTGCAAAACATCTGGAACCATGGTGTGGTAAACAGTCGAATGTAAAGAATTAGAATGGAGATTTTGGCAAAGACCTGGACCACAATGTACATCATCTGACCGAACCAGAAGTACTGTACGACAGGAATGGTCAAAATGTCAGCATTAATTTCCTCCACATCTTTATTTGTATGTCAATCAAGAACAATACCTTTAGTAGTGACAGGCCTGGCATTTCATCGATGACCCAGATATGTTTGCCGAATCCAAGTCGCGCGCCTGTAGGGATTTGTCAGTGTCCTGAAAGAAAACACAAGGCGAATGAACCCTTTGCTAGGGGGCAGCTCACTTTCCAACTGCATTCCAAGCATTCCGAACAAAAACACAGATGCAACAAGACATGTGTAATCGTCCCACCAGAGTCGGCCTGAGCTGTATAGCCTCGACAATATCCTTAAGATCACAACTGGTACCGTGACAGCGAATCCGATAATGGCAATGTTGATGACGTCGGCACTGCGATTCTCAATGGGGTAGCCCTTGCACAGAGAAAATAACGTCAAGTTCCGTGCGACTGATGGATGCATCGTGGGAGTCAGTGGCGGTCCAGTATTTCTTGCAGCCCAGTTCCGGAGCGATCTGATACTCACTCAGCTGCTCCTTCCACTTGCAACTCTTCTGCACGCAAGTTGCCGCTACTGAAAGAGTCGGATTGGAGACGCAGATGCAATCTGCAACTAGTTGTGCGCTCGCAAGGCTACAGTTTCTTGATATGACTGCGTTGGTAAAACATGGCATCTGCAGTATGTGTGAAGCAAGTAACAAAGTCAGCAAGCCCATCACCACAACTAGAACATCAGGGGGTTTGGCGTGTGAAGATCGCCTCGGCAGAGAACGTACCGCACATGCTGGTGTCTTTGTGACAATGTCGATTAATGTTTGTTGATCGACTATGACTGAAGCCGCTCCGCATATCAGCGCCGCGGTGGCAAGCAGCAACCGGGTGAATGCAACCATTTTCGAGATGCCGTTCAAATGTGATATTAGTAAAATGATGGCCTCGAAAAAATCCTCGCGCTCCTGAAGGAGCGTCCCAGCCCCTCACTGGCCGCTTGGTTTTGTTTGTTGATGGCTCGTCTTTGGATACCAGCTCCAGGTCGGGTACGATGTTGGACAAACCAAGCAAACAAGAAACATACAGCCGCCGTTGTGATAGGCTTAAGAAGAAAAAAAAGAAGAAACAACAAAGATGATGCCACCGTCCAACAAACGAGTGTAGAAAGACTGGAGCTGAAAAAATGACCTAAGAAAGAATGACAAGTAGAAAAGGGTGTGGCGGAAAGAGCACGGGGCAGCCATCATAAACGTTCTGGGGGCAACCGTCAAGAACCAAAAGCTAAGGGGGGGCCGCTTCATCCGCCATCGTGAGTGATGTACGCCAACCCGATTTCGCCCCTCATATAACTGGCTCGAGCGCTTGCGCGGCGATGGAAATCTCGGGAACGGAAGGTTGGCACTTTGGTTGATCCCTTCGGTCCGACTTGCTAAACATTACACCCAAAGGAGCCCTGGAGGTGTGGAGATACCAAAGAAGCAACCATTTACTTCCGAAGTGCCGCCACAACGAAAAAGAACCAGCACGTCCACGTCGTGACATGATCCGGGGCTTAGATGGGCAGCAGGGGTTTGATCGAGCTAGATGTGCACTCGGGTGATATTATCGCCCCGACCAATATCAAATCCACCCTTCTTTGTAGCTCCCATCACTCATTTGTGTGAAGCGAAGCGGTTGCTGCAGAAGCGCTAAGCCGTAAAAAGTTTAATGCTGTGCGTCCAGGTTCCTGGTCGAAATGGCCGGCGTTTGGGTTCAGGGGCCCGTATTAGACTAGATCTAGTCTAGCTCTAGTCTTTGCTATCACGTCCAACAGCGCTTCAGGTCCAGTCAGGCTCGCAAATAACCATCCAACTGAATAACGATTAGATCATACGGGGTAATGACTGCCCAGAGATGCTAATGGTTCTAGGCGGACTTGCTCAGATGTGATGAAAAGAACAGGGTACAGTCAATAGTGGCTAGTTCCTTACGAGGTTGAGAATTAGAGCACGCCTCCCACCCCCATTCCCTGGCCGATGCGACGTTGAACATCTTCTAGGCTAGATATAAGATACTGCCGCCTCGGTTCCTTGTTGTGACATGCATATGGAATTACAAATCATGTCAAGCTGAAGACAGATTTCTTTTTTGAATCGCTCAATCGGGCTGGGACGTGTGAATGCACCCGCAAAATTATAACCGAGACTCCTTCAGCTGCCATAAATCAGGAAAATACATCAAGGTACTTCATCCTAGCCAGAGGGCTGTAACTATGGGGAGCACTTGCAAGTCAGTCAACCAAGCCAGGGACTAACATGGGTTTGTGACAATGGACGGCGTCTTTTGCCAAATGTCTCCAAATCTTGGAGATCTGCGCTATCTCTAGCTCTTACATGCAGCTTGCAGCGAGAAAGGCATCGTGGTGGCGAGACGGAAAAGTATATATTGTCCGCACCACGGCCCTAAAGATAAAAAGGGCATGTGCATAAATATATTTCTAGTAGGTTGCCTGGTAGCCCGGGAATTGCAACCGGGCCAGATGCATAGGAAAGAGTTGACGTGGCTGGACTGAGGCCAAATCGAAGCTTTCCCAACCATCAAGGAGTCCAATATACAAGAGGTGACTGGTGTACTGCAAAGGCAAACGAAAACATGGCTGGCTGGCCAACGCAAAGAAACATGTGGCAAACAGGGTACGAAACAAAATGTAAAGAGCTCATGTCTATTGAACATGTTGAATGACATTAAGTTTTGACCTGTGTTGGTGAACTACACAATGAACAGGAATAGCTTGCTGTGACTTCCACTCGAAAGTCTCAAGACAAGTTATGATGAGTAAGCCTTACCAACGCAAAGCTCCGATCGACAGGATTTCCATCGAATTCAACGACTGAATATGGCCTAACTGGACAACATCGGCTTCACCAGCTGTTGCGAGCGCCGAGATGCTGGACCTGTGGTTTCAGGCCTGCCAGGATGTCTGCGAAATGGTCTGCGACGGCAAGAGCCCTCACCTTTATGCCGCTTCCAAGAGTTTTCCCGGCCAGACCGGAAGGGCAGTACAGAGAAAACAAGATTACCCTGAAGTTTGCGTTCATGGCTCTGACTTACATCTTCTTCCGCAAGCGACTCTGCCGAGAAGGCAGCTGACGAGGAGAATGACGAGGGTAATGGCTTGCTCAAAATCCTCAAAATCCCGTTGATCAAAATTAACAGTCCTCTGCCGGCCGCCTCGCGTATCGACAGCAACGGAAGCAGGCTCTTGGCAATATTCGGAAGATGCCTTAGCAAAGACTGTCGAGTGCAGCAGGCTCGTGACACCGGGGCGGCGATTGTTGGTGCTGTTAGACGAGGCCGGTCGGGCTTTCACCGGTTACAAGGATGATTGCACTGCACCGCAGGGGTTGGAGAGCTACCATGTCGTCCGCTGGCTACATGACTGGCGGATGAATCGAGAGGGAAAACTCGACGAAGACGAGCTGATTTGGGCTCTGACGGGGAAACAAACCCGCTTCTCTGGCACCCTTGTGCAGATGATCAGCAACATGAAACTAGCCCAGGACAAGCTGCTCCGTCAATATGCATTGGCTGAGAAGCTGTACGGAAGTTTGGGTGCCATCCGCGCTGTTGCATCGAGTGTCGAGATCAGAAGCAATATACAAGACCATTTGGTATCAGGGCAGTCGGTGTGGGATACCGTTCTGTAATTTCACCAACTTCAGCTGCTATCCTCCGGCAAACGAGGTGCCCAAAGGATGGGAGCCACTGAAGAAGTACCAAAAGCTCAAGACCAAGCAGGAAAGGCTCACACGCAAATTTCAACAGGATCAGAAAACTGTCTCGTTCGTGACAGGACGCAAATCGAGTTTGACCGCTGGAGCGAGGATGTCGCCGCCAAGAAGGAAACATGGGCTGCCATGAAGGCCAAACGGAAAGCTGCTGAATGAGAGCGATCGTCATCCAGGCTCCTGCCCCACATAACGACCCTTTGAGAGTCGCCGTGCGTTCTTCTCGGATCAAAAAAGATGGTCGATTCTGAGAGCTCCCTAGCATAGAAGGCGACACAGTTATTCCGAGCACGGCGGCGGTTTCCATTATTTCCCCGTAGGATGCTACCTCTTCTGAGGACTCCCGTCGTGATCCGAGTGGCGACAGGGGCGACGATTGACAAGCGCGAACAAAACGGTGGGGCAAGGGACCAATGTAGTGGGTTGGACGAATTTGAATAGGATCAAAGAGATTATTGAGACCGAAGGAGAATGTACCTACTTTCTTCGTAGGGTTCGAGGAAAACGAGAAAGGCAGCTGAAACTGAATAACTGTTCTCAGCTTAGCGTGATGTCACAGCCCTCTAGCAAAACGCGTCAAGTGTTTGACCAGCCCAAGAGGGCGTAGTCGCGTCAAACAATCAAATTGACTGTTTGTCGTTACCACAGCAGCAACTAAACACTGACAGGACTTACCCCTCCAAGAATTCGACAGGTGGACCCTCGCATTAATGAGCTTATCTTATCAGAAGAAAAAAACACCCCGCATTGGCCCAGATTTTCCACACTTTTTTGTGCATGGACAGGCGCGGCCTTATAATTTTCGGATTTTTTTTTTTTTTTGCCTGTTTGCTCCCCTCCTGCAGCCCAACCCATCAACCATTCTCGTGACGGTTGTTCTACAGGATCAAGATGGACCGCCTCAAGCTGGCTGCGCTGCTAAAGCAGTGTCAACTTCGTGAGTGATTATCCTCTGCTGATCATCGTTTAATGCAGGCCCTATGTCCTCAACTAGCGCCCTGTTCGCAGTGAGGTCATGGCGCATCGACCCTAGTCGGCGTCCTGGCACAAAAAGAATTTGGACATGATCTCGCAAATAAAAATTTTCGTCGCTAACAAACATTCTGAAAACACACAGCCGACACTGAACAGGTCAAATCCGCCACGGCAGACCTCCAGAAAAACTACTACCCTCACCCTCAATCCCTTCTTCTCCTTCTCGAGACCGTTTGTGTCGACGAAGATGCGGCCATCAGACAGCTCGCCGCTGTGCAGGCTAGCCGCCTTGTCAACAAGCACTGGCCCAAGGTCGATGCCGGTGCCAAGGGCAGTGTGCGCGAGCACCTGGTTCAAGCCGTCATGAAGGAGCAGAACGCCAAGTGCAGACACTCTGAATCTCGCCTGATTGCAAACATCGCCAGCCTAGACTTTGCCAAGGGAGAGTGGAAGGAGCTGTTTGACGGAATCTTCCAACTCTCTGAGAGTGACAATGTTGCTCAGCGCGAGGTTGGCACGTACCTTATCTACAGTGCAGTGGAGTCGGACCCGCGCCACTTCAACGAGCATCTGCCGCAACTATTCAAGACCCTGGAGAAGTGCATCCAGGATGGACAGAGCCTCGAAGTTCGAGTCAACTCTCTCATGGCCATAGGAAGCGCCCTCATGCTTATTGATACCGAGGATGAGGAAGACGCAGACAAGGTCAAGATGGTGCAGTCGCTTGTGCCCGCCATGGCCGGAGTGCTCCGTAGTGCAGTCGAGGCTGGCGATGACGAGAAGATCAAGCAGGCTTTCGAAGTCCTGCAGTCCTTCCTTGCGTACGACTCATCCTTGCTGGGCAACTACCTCAAGGACTTGTTGGAGTTCACCGCCACCATTGCTGCGAACAAGGAGGCGAGCGAAGATGCCCGGACCCAGTCCTTGGCCTTTTTGGCCCAGGCGGTTCGTTACCGCCGCATGAAGCTGATGGGAATGGGCGACTTGGTCAAGGGACTCGTTGAGCAGGCCTTGCAGATCCTGACCGAGTTGGACGATGATGATGATGACGACACCACACCGGCTCGCTTGTCTCTTACCTTGATTGCCCAGCTTTCCAGCGACCTTCCCCCTCGTCTGGTAATGCTCCCCATTCTCGAGCAGTTCGCCAAGCTCTCATCCTCACCCGACCCTGCGCAGCGCAAGGCCGGTGTTATTGCACTGGGCATCAGCTGCGAGGGTGCACCCGACTTTGTCAACAGCCACTTCAAGCAAATTCTCCCCATCGTCATCAGCCTGCTCAACGACTCCGACATCGAGGTCCGCCACGCTGCATTGGTTGGACTTACTCGTTTGGCCGAAGAGATGTCCGAGGACGTCGCTGCCGAGCACGTGCCCCTGATTCAGGCCCTTCTGAAGAACCTTGAAGCCGCTGAGAATTCGAGCACTGACGAGGCGACCAAGAAGAAGAACACCAACATTATCCGCTCCGTCTGTGGCGCCTTTGACGCCATGTGCGATGGCATCAAGCCCGAGGTCATGAAGAAGTTCGGTCCTGAGCTGCTTGAGCCTATCGGCAAGTTGCTTTCGCACGATGACGCTCGTGTCAAGGTCGCCGCTGCTGGCGCCGTTGGAGCCATCGCCACGGCCATGGAGCAGGACTTTGTGCCATTCTTCCAGAAGACTATGGCTGCTCTGGGCCCGTACATGAGTGCAAAGGAGACCGAGGAAGATCTCACCCTTAGGGGCGGAATTAGCGATGCTATCGGTCGCATCGCAGCAGCCGTCGGCCCCGAAGCCTTGAAGCCTTATGTCCAAGACCTCATGCACTCTACCGAAGAGAGCCTTCACCTTGACAGCTTCGAACTTCGCGAAAGCACCTTCATCCTGTGGTCGCAGCTTGCTAAGGTCTACGAGCTCGACTTTGCTCCTTTCCTTGATGGTGTCTTCAAGGCACTGCTCGAGGCTCTCGAACTCGAGGAGGAGGAGGTCACTCTCGATCTAACTGAGGAGGATCAGGCCATTGTCGGCGATGCCAAGGAACTCATCACCGCCGGCAAGAGGATCAAGATTAAGTCGCCCGAGGAGGATGACGGTCTTATGGAAGACTCAGACGATGAAGACCTGTTTGAGGACTTCCTTGATTCGGCCGCTGCTATGGAGAAGGAGGTTGCCATTGAGGTTTTGGGTGACATCATCGCCCACAGCTGCGGCACAGCCGAGATCTCCAAACACCTGGAGAAGGCCCTTGAGCTCATTGCTCCTCTCGTCCAGCACGGATACGAGGGCTGCCGCAAGGCTAGCGTCTCAACCCTGTGGAGAGCATATGGCCGTGTCTGGCAACTGACAGAGGAAGAGACGGGCGTTAAGTGGGAGCCTGGCTTCCCTCCCAAGCAGACTCCTAGCGTCACCCTCCAAAAGCTTGGTGAGATTGTTGCAACGTCAACACTGAGCCTGTGGGGCGAAGAGAGCGACAGGCAAGTCATTTCCACCTTATTCCACCCCCTCTGTGAAGTGATGAATACAATGCGTTATACCCAGCTCACTCAGACGCAAAAATTGCGGGTGCTGAGAAAGCGTTTCTACTTTCTGATCACAATCTACATCAAATGTTTACTCGTGGACACAGTCAGCTTTTTCGAACTTTGCTAACATGCCTTGTGAGTCTAGGGATGTTGTCACTGAGATCAACCGCATGGTCGCGATGATCCTCAAGAGCTGCGGCCCTGCCATTCTCGTCGGCCAGGACACTTTGTCTCAGGTGATCACTGCCTTGACATCGATCATGACCCGCTCGCACCCTTGCCAGATGGACCTTGGAGATGAAGACGAGGACAACAACGTCGAGGAAAGCTCAGAGTACGACTGGCTCGTCATTGATACTGCGCTTGACGTTGTCATCAGCCTCGCCCTGTCCCTTGGCCCGGCCTTCCAGGAGTTGTGGAAGATTTTCGAGAAGCCCATCGTGAAGTTTGCTAGCTCTAATGACTCCACTGAACGGTCTACTGCCGTTGGTGTTATCGCTGAGTGCATCCGCCACATGGGTTCGACTGTCACCCCCTACACCGAGCGCCTCCTCAAGGTCCTTGTGCACCGCTTGAGCGATGAGGACCCCGAGACCAAGAGCAACGCAGCCTACGGCGCTGGTCAGTTGGTCCTGCAGTCCAACGCCTCTGACAAATACCTCCCGAGTCTGCAGGAGATTCTCAGCAAGGTCGAGCCGATGCTTTACGCCCAGTCGCAGGAGAACAGGATACTTGACAATGCGTGCGGCTGCTTGTCCCGCCTCATGATGAAGCACCCCGATCGCGTTCCGATTGGTGACTTCCTGCCTAACATGGTCTCGAAGCTCCCTCTGACGGATGACAAGGATGGTTTCGAGGAGAACGCGCCAATTTACGAGTGCATTTACAAGCTCTGTAAGTACATTCCTTGGTTCGCCTGACACTAGACAGAATTACCCTGGCTAACATTTTTGTTACCTACGCAGATGACCACAGCGAGCCTACGGTCATGAGCTTGACGCCACAGCTCATTCCTGTGTTCGAAAAGGTTCTGAGCCCGCCGAATGAGCAGCTCACTGCTGAGACTCGGGTTCTTGTACAGAAGATTGTGCAGCAATTGTACCAAGCCAAGCCTGATCTTTTCCAGGCACACCAAGGTGTTTTGGCTCTTGCCCATGCCGGCTAATTGGTATAGGTTGCCTTGTTGGTTTCTTTGCACATAATCTCTCTACATACATGGTGCTCAGGATATATTTGTCTCGGGACCCATTACGCGATGCATGACAAAAAAAAAAGCGATTCCCCATTTTACACCTCATAATGACCATAGACTTTTTCAATGTTGATTTTTCTATATTGAATCTTTTTTTCCAACTCTTTGCTGGAAAGTTGAACATGCGTGGTCAATTTCGAGATCCTGCAGGCAGATTGGCAAATTTCAGGAAACAAGGCTCTGCATTTCAAAATTGGTAATCTTGAAAAACTGAACGAGCAGGTTGTACGCCAATCGCCATAGTTCAATTTGACATGGTTCACACTGCGTCATTTAGTGCCAACACCATACCTAGGTCCACAAATTCTGAGATGAGATCGAGGGCCGAATCCATCGATCGGGATAAGGTTTGCCGAGATCGCAGAGCCAACCTTATGCAAGGGGCTATTGACGGAGTACCAATTATTACGTCGTCGATCTAGCAGGATGTTGCTTTTGGCGATAAAATGCACTTTGCAACGGTCTCAAAAGAGGAGAGAAGTCAACACCTGGGATTTGAGAGGCCCACTAACGCTACATGCCAATGACGACACCACTCATGAGAGACGTCAAAGCAGCTCCCAAAGGGCTGGGTGGCCTTTTGAGAAACGTAGTAGCCTGGACGTAGGAGCAGAACGCGCAAATCGTACTGCTCACCATTAAAAGCCCGCGGTCGGCGTTCACTGGAATATTGACGGCCTGTCCTGAAATAAACTACTTTTTTTCTTCTCGTTTGTAAACGTAATCTAATCACAGCCCAAAACTTGGACTTGGCAAAAGAACCAACGCAGCAACAATGAAGGACCGCAAGGATGTCATCACCGAGTTCAACTCGCTCGTCAACATGACGGCCTCTGACCTGGAGTCGTGGCTCAAGTCGGACGACTCCAACTCGGCCGGGTGGCCCAAGGACGGCGGCGAGGACAAGAATGGCGAGACCGTTGGGCACGACAGCGGGCGCAAGATTGTGGAGATCCTCGAGGCGAACCCGGACAAAAAGGAGGACGAATACACGGATGAGCAGGTCGAGCACATGCGCAAGGTCGTGTCTTATTGGTAAGCCCGTCCTGTGTAGCTAGGATATGAATATACTGGTTGTTGTTTGGCTGCCGGTTTTGCGCATTCGATACCAAGCGGCAAGGGCTTTTGTGGGTCGGGATGCTAACACTATTGAACCTGCAGCAAGCGACATTTGGCACAGGAGTCCAAGGGCAACAGTGAAAAGTCCGAGGAGGAGTTGAAGAAGACAAAGTCATATGCGTCGCTCAAGAACTGGGGCCATGATATCCTCAAGGCTACGCAAGGAAAATCGTCTGCAAATGGCAACTCGGATTCAACTGACGAGAATGAGGACGCCAGCGACGAGAAGAAGGGTTCAGCCAGCAACGGCAAGTCCAAATCCAAGTCACCCTCTCAAACCCCAAAACGCCAGACTCGGTCCGCTGCGAAGGATGCCGAGGCAAATGAGGAGGAAGAGGAAGAGTCCAAGGAGAACGCCGAGGAAGAGGAGGATGAAGAATACAAGGAGGAGGATGAGGATGAGGCTGGCGACGAGGATGAAAGCACTGCCAAGTCTGGCCAGAAGCGCAAGGCGGCCGACGGCGAACAAAACGGGGCGCACAAGAAGCAGCAGACGAGCAAGGGTGCAGGCGGGAAGAAGCAATCGACCGAAGACGAGGCCGAGGATGTCGACAATGATGAAGATGGCGATGAAGAAGAGGACGAACAGATGGCTGATGGCGACGAGGACGAGGAGGGTGGAGAAGAGCAGGCCAGCGACAAGGATGGCGAGACGGAAGCGGGTGAACAAGAAGACAAAGAAGAACCAGAGGAAGAAGAAGAAGAAGAAGCAGAAGACGAGTCTAGCGGCAAGGGCGACGCCAAAAACGGACCCAGCAAGGGAGACACGGTCAGTTGGAAATGGGGCAACAATCATCCGGAAGGGAAAGTTTTGGATGTCAAAGAGGAAGAGTAAGTTTCGCCATTCTGTCATTCTGAACGTCTCTTTTTTTGGTTTAGTTTTTTTTTTTTTTTTTTTTTATGTTTTCATGGTTGCTGACATTTGACAAACGCTCCCCCACACAGCACGTCTATAACAACCAAAAACGGCAATCAAGTCAGTCGAAAGGGCACCAAGGATGACCCAGCAGTGGTTCTGGACGCAGGAAAATCCAAGGCCATCAAAAAGGCGCATGAGCTAGACTAGAAAGAGATAAAAACAAGGTAATACTGTGGAGGCTGGCATTTAAATTTCGATGTTTGTCTGTCTTTGTTTTACTCGCCCTTATTGGTTTGGCACACAAAGTACTTGTTGCATGTCCCGAGCTGATTTCGGCACCAAAGATAGACGCAGAGGGAGAATTTCAACCGCTGTGCACGTGGGGCGCAGCGGGGTATTTGAGCTGTCGTCCGCCCCAACATTTACTGGCAATTGGTCCTACCAACCCGAACCTGTGGGCAGAACATAACCATTCCTCCTTGGGGTGGGTTGGTCCGTACTCGTCGAAACAGACAAAGTGATTGGTTTATCCTTACTTGTGGTTTCTTTGCTTTAATTGAGAATGCTGCATGATCAATATACAGGTGAGCCAAGGTGTGTCTAAAACATCTGCATGGCTTGGGTCGACGTCTCACTACGTTCCAGCTTGCCTTATTCTTGATGTGTAAAGTATGACCGCACACATCGGAACATAACGCTCCCTATCAAGCTATATACCTTCGCCGTGGTCTCATGCCTGTCTTCTGCTATCGAGCACTACTCTTGACAGTATAATTCCTAAAGCTCTTCACGATTTGGAGGATAGGAGAAGACTGACCCCAAGGAGATAGCACTCCAAAAGCTCGGTAGATGGATAATGGTATGTGCTTGTCAGGCAACTTGCCAAAAGTAGATGTGGCTAGCTTTTGCTGACACCATACTGTACGCTCAGCCAATGCTTTGGACCATGTACTTCCTCAACTACTTGGAGCGCAATGCCATCGCCGTGGCAAAGATCAACAAGATTGAAAAGGACATGGGTTGAGTGACAGACACAAGTAGCCGCTCGTCCTGAGCATACAGTCTTGTCAGCATTTTGTTCGTCGGGTAAATTCTGGAGACTGTCTTGTCGAACATGTATATCAACAGAGTGAGACCGGGACGTTACATGGTATGTTGATCTCAACGCCTTTCAACTGTGGTTTTTGTCATGCTTCAGGCAGTTGAGGCATTTGCGGTGGCTGTTTTGAGCTATTTTGTCTTGCCAGACTCCCCGCTCGAGACAAGATGGTTGACCCCGGAGGAGCGGCAGCTCGCCCACAATCGGATAGACGCCTCCATCACCAAAAAGGGGAAACACGAGCACTCAGGAGGGTCTAAAGCAGGCCGTCGAGGATCCCATGGTGTGGAATTCTCCCCTCGGTCGTCAACACACCAGCGCTCGACAAGATGGTCGGCCACATCCTCGTCTGCCCGTCCCACCGCCTCGCCTGCATAGCCACCATGCTGGTCTCGTGGAGTTCGGGGCGCCTCAAGGAGCGCACCTGGCACATGACCATCAGCACGCTGGTGGCAGTGGCGGGCTTCATCGTGGCAACGTCGGTGGAGAACACGGCGGGCCGGTACGCGGGCATGATCATCTTCTGCAATGGCACGTACGGCGTCAACTCGCTCATGCTGGGTCGATGCGGCAGCGTGTGCGGCCAGATGCGCGAGAAGAAGTCGGCAGGCCCGGGTACATACCCGTCATGGCGGCGAGCGCGGCGTTCAGCGTGGCCACGTTTGGGATTGCGTGAGCGGGCAAGGTGGTGCTGAAGAGGAGGAATAGAGTGCTGAGGGCATTGGATGTCGAGACTAGAAGCTTTTAGGTCTACTGAGAAGATGGTAGATTGGGGGTAGGGATTTCTTTTTTTTTTTTTTAGGGGTTTGGAGGTGGAATTTTGCGACCAAGACGATTGGCCCTTCACGCCACCGTTCGTCGACATTTCAATGTCATCTGGTCAGACTTTCCTTGTTCCCGTGCCAGTCCCGGCAACAGAACGCCTGGCCAGAGCTGGGCCAAGCAGATTCGCTTTTGTCCCTCGGGAACACGGCACACTGGGGTCATTTGGAATTCTTTGTTTCGGCAGCCAGGAAAATCGCCGGCATACACGGTTGCGGTGCAACTAACCCCAATTGGAATGCAACAGCAACAGCATCTCTATCGTCCCAATCCAGGGACTCGTCATTCCTTCCTCCCTTTGTTGTTTTCAAGGTCCAGTCTTTCCGAGCTTTTGTTTTATTTATTTTTTTAAGTCCCCAACATCACGTCAACAAAACCATTCTCTCGACTCCCTAGCCATCATGGCATTTTCAGTTTGTATCACAATATATAAACAAAAATCGGTTCAAATCACACCAAAAAAAGAAACCTATAAACCTTGGCAACGAATAAAACAAGATGGCTAGTACCAGAAACATGCGGGCCAGGGCCAACCTTGCCCCAGTCCGCAGGGCCAGTATCAACTCGATGGATAGATTAGTGCGCCTCCCCCGAGAGATGCTCGACATGGTAGTTGATCACCTGGATGACGACAGCGTCGACAGGCTCACGCAGACTAGCAGGACGTTGCAGAACTTGGTGGGGTCTCGGACCTGGCACAAGGTCGAAGTCGCCTGCACAAACTTGAGCGACCAGGAAAAGTTGATCTGGCGGCTTGAGGCCTGCGTGACCGGCAAGCAAAAGAAGATGCTCACCGAAAATGGCGCCTACCCTGAGCACGACTTTGTTGATAACGACGACATACCGTGCTGCGCCAGCTATGTCCGTCAGTACATCATCAACGGCAGTGATGATCAAGCTTTGTACGAAGAGCGTACATGCAGACAATGGGTAGGGGTCACGCTCAATAATTTTGAAAATCTCAGGGTTTTGGAGACTTGCTGTCTGGATAAGTGAGTCTTGTCTTGCCTCTTTTCCCACTTTGGCTTTCGTCCCTGGCCACCTGGCAAAAGTCACCACTTGACATATAATTATGCTTGTTGTGCTAACCGCCAATATATTTTTTGGTTTCTTCTTCTTTTTATAGACACATCGCAAGCCGAATAGCAAACTTGAAGCAATTACATGCACTAGCTCTGATCAACTTGTATGGCCGCGACACGATTCCGGTCGAGATGGTCCAAGTCACCGGGCTTGTGCATCTCTGCATTTACAATGTAGAGTGCGCAAGGTTTGGAGAGGACAACGGCGTGACCTTGAGAATGCTGGGCGGTTCAGCCACGACCCTGCGCAGCCTGGAGCTGTTCCACTATCACGAACAGTGCAGCGAAGAAGTTGAGGTCCAGATGGACGGCATCGACTTTCAGCTCACGGCGCTCGAGTTCCTCATCATGTGCAGGTTCTGCCTCCGAGAGGCCAAGGCCATGCTCCAAGTGGTCGACTTCCCGTCCCTCGCCGAGCTGCACATCTACCAGCCCCCCGACGAACTCTCCGCCTTTTTTGTGACCCTGCAAGCCAGGTTTGGCGCGGTCCAGCAGCCCACGCTGAGGTTGTTGGAGCTCGACCTCAACGCCACCAGCGACCAGGCAATGTTTGACGCGCAGCGCCGCTGGCTCCGCTCCTTCACCACGCTCAAGTCCCTGAGGCTGGACCGGTGGGCGCCGCAGGCTCCCGCCCTCGACTTCTCGCGAGCCCTGCCGTCCATAGTCGGGCACCAGGGCCTGCGCAAGCTCATCTTTTCCCACCGCGACAGGGAGAGGGACTCGGAGGGAGGCCCCCAGTTCTACATACCCGTGCTCAAGACGGCTTCGGTCCTCACCCTGGCCCTGAACCTGCCGGAGCTGCGGTGGCTCGAGTTCGCGCCCGACCGGGACGACCTGTTTGAGACGGGCCGCGCGCTCTCTGGCCTGACGAAGCTGGAGTTTATGCGCTGCCGGCACCAAGAGGACGGAGACTTTAATTACGTTTTCAAGATGCTGACCAAGATCATCCAGGGCTTCCTCCGGGAAATGCAGCCCGATGAGACGTGGGAGGGAAAATACAGCCTGCGGTTGGTGCAGGCCGAGGAGGAGGGGGTTCAATACGATGTCGCCTCTCGGTTGCCAGAGGCTTGGGGCAGGAAGAGGATAATCACGAATCCCACCACGAAAAAGGCCGTTAGGATGCGGATGGCTCGCGACGTTGATCCGGCTTTTGTAGAAGATTCTGATCCTGTGTGGATCGACAAGGTCGGAAGGGACTGGCGTGTTGCCGATGAATGACATTATTATAGTCTTTTATTATTTGGTTGGAGATCTATGGATCGCTACTTTTTTTTAAAAAAAAGAAATTGTAAACTATTTCGTTGACCATTTTTTTTTCCAGGAGAACTTTTAGCAGCCGCCCGCCTGACGCTGGTACAATCGGCAGACAAAGCAAGTAGCATTAGATATAACCAAGGTTATACAAAAGAAAAGAATTATTAACAAGTTATCGTCCATCAATTTTGCATGATGAGCTCCGGAAAAAAAAAGAATTTGCCTTTCCAGTCTTTGAAGAAAAAAAGAAATCCCCCCCGCCCCTTGATAAAGCCCAAGAAAGCCACCTAGCACAAAAAAAAAAAAAAACTATCCCCTCCCATACAATCATGCGTTAAAATTGCCTAGACCTAGTTGATCATGATCTGTTGGCCGACGCTGGGAATGCCGTCAGCAATCACAAACAGGATGTAGTAGCCGGGCGGCGTGATGTTGTTGCTCGGGGGCGGCTGGACCATGAGGTTCTGGGCCGTCTTGCCGACGGCGAAGCCCGTGTGCTCGAGGTAGACCATGCGGTGACCCATGTGCACGCTGTGGGTGACGTAGCCGTTGTAGTACAGCGCGACCTTGACGTCCTTGACAGTGGCGCTGGGGAGGCCAAAGCGGACGTTGAGGACGCTGCTGCCGGCGGGGCCGGGGGTCATGTTGGTGCCGGACAGGGTCATGTTGAGTGGCCGCAGGTTCTGCTTGCCGTTGCTCAGGTAAGGGGGCGTGTAGCGCTCGACGCGGAACTCGGTCGCAAAGGGCGTGTCGGCGCTCACCTCCAGAATGGGCTGCTGGACGGGGTTGCTGCCGGCGATGAGGACGGTGGCGTCCTCGAGCATGATCGACACGGAGTGGTACATGCGGGGGATGGTGCTGGTCGCAGCCGTGGTGAAGCGCTGGCCGAGGGGCTGGGCGGGGTCGTAGAGGAGCGAGGTGAAAGCGGGCTTGTCGGCCACGCCAAAGCCCTGGGCTCCCTGGTGGGCGCCGTTGACAAAGAAGACGGTGCCGTCCAGCATGAGCACACCCTCAGTCATGACGCGTCCGTCGGGCATGGCGTCCATCTCCCACTTGGGGTTCGCGTCCAGTGGCTTGATGCGGCCGCAGGAAGGCTCGGTGGGCGCGGTAACGTCCTGGTAGGGACCGCCTCCGCAGATCAGGATGTCTGGGGTGTAGCCGTTGGCCTTGGAAAGAGGCAGCATGACGGAGCCGCCGGTGTTGGGGTAGGTGCGGTAGTCACCGGGAAGCTCGGGCATCTCCTTGACAACGGTGCCAGTGGTGGCGCCGCTGCCGACGCTGAAGATCTGCGAGATCTGGGCGGCGAAGATGAACAGGTTGCCGTCGTTGAGGAGATGGATGAACGGGTACATGTAGTATGGCTGCGCCCTCTCGAGGAGGTCCATCTTGACGAACTGACCAGACGAGACTCCGTTGCGGTCGAGCATCTCGTAAGTGGGGTTGTTGTTGGACGCATTCTCGGGGGCGAGACCGTTCAAGCTACCGGAAGCGACAAAGACGCGACCATCAGGCAGGGTCTGGGCGCTGGGGTACCAACGGGGAGACGACAGCTTGTTGCCCGGCTCATCCCAGCCTTGGCCATCCATTGACGAGTTGTCCAGCGGGCGGGTGAGGTAGCGGATGCCGTCGAAACCATCACCAACGTCTGGCGCCAGCCAAGGCAGCGGCGCGTTGCCACCAATCGACATGAAGCGACCATTGGCGAGAGGGGCACCGCCAGAGCAGAAGGAGTTGGTCTTGTACGACAGCGGTACGGCCGTGTTTGTCTCGGGATCATACTCGGAAGAGTAGGCCCAATCTCCGTTGGGCAGCTTGAGCTGGGTGAACGACTCGACCTTGTCCAAGAAGAAGACCTTTCCGTTGGGCAGCAGACCACAGTGCATAGCAGGAACACCCGACTCGCCCACAATCTTGAAGGAGCCAGGGTTGGCGTTGGCGGGAGCAGCCTTGGGTCCAGGAGCAGGGAGATGGGGAGGTCCAGTGCAGTTACCGCTCTGGCAGCCATCTCCACAGTGGGCAGCGCCGTTGCCGCAATATCCGTACATGGAGCAGCAGTTGCCCGCTGCCCAGTTTCCACATACCGTCTCGCCGTACTGTTGACCGCAGGAGCCGTCCTTAGTGACCTGGACAGAGGGGCTGGGGGTTGATGAGGCGATGCTGCTGGTGCTGCTGCTAGAAGAGCGAGATGCGGTAGACATGGTGGTAGCCTGAGAGCTGCTCATGGATGATGAAGAGGAAGAAGAAGAAGAAGAAGAAGCAGAAGCAGCCGACAGAGGGGGGTAGGCGCAGTTTCCACTCTGGCAGCCATCGCCACAGTATGTTGCTCCAGTACCACAGTATCCGTACGCGGAACAGCAGTTTCCACTGGGCCAATTGCCGCAAACAGTGTTGCCGTTCTGCTTGCCACAAGAGCCATCAACAGTTGACTTGGCACTGGGAGTAGAAGCGGCGGCGCTGCTGGAAGAAGAGGAGCTGCTGGAAGAAGCCGTGCTGCTGGACGAAGTAGCAACAATAGCAGTGTTGCCGCCGATGGCAGAGCTGCTGGAAGAGGAACTGCTGGAAGAAGCCATGCTGCTAGAAGTAGCCATGCTGCTAGAAGTAGCCATGCTGCTAGAAGAAGCCATGCTGCTGGAAGAAGTAGCAACAACAGCAGTGTTGCCGCCAATGGCAGAGCTGCTGCTGGTGGCGGCAGCGCCGTTGGCGGAGGAAGAAGACTGTCCAGCGGGTGGGTTGACGCAGTTTCCGCTTTGGCAACCAGAACCGCAGTGAGCAGCCGTGTTTCCGCAATATCCGTAGCTGGAGCAGCAGTTGCCCAGAGCCCAGTTGCCACAGACAGTTCCGCCGTTGGCGGCACCGCACTTTCCGTCAGTGGTTACCTTTTGAGTTCCCGGGAGTCCTGTGGCAGCAGGCGACGAGGAGCTGGACGAGGAAGAGCTGGGCGATGAAGAGCTGGAAGACGACGAGCTAGAGGAAGACGACGAGCTAGAGGAAGACGACGAGCTAGAGGAAGACGAGCTTGACGACGAGGAGCTGGATGACGACCTGGAGGACGATGTAGTCGAAGATGAAGAAGCGCCAGCCGCCGAGTTGGACGGGGCCGACGAAGATGAAAGAGTGGATGCCGACGAAGTTGACGAGGCCCCCGCATAAGAGGCCGACTGGGCGTTCAGGCAGTTGCCGCTCTGGCAGCCGGTACCGCAGTAGACATCAGTCTTGCCGCAGTAGCCCCACTCGGAGCAGCAGTTTCCGCTGGGCCAGCTGCCGCAGATGGTGTTGCCATTCTGCTTACCGCAGCTTCCGTCCTTTGTCGGCACGCCGGTCTGCACGGCCGAGACCGAGCTGATGGTGCTCGAGGTCAACGACAAAGCGCGGACCGTAGAGCTCGAAGAAGAGGTCGTCGACTTGGAGCTGGCACCCTGGGCGGTCAGGCAGGGGCCGCTCTGGCAGCCATCGCCGCAGTAGGCGCTGGTCTTTCCGCAGTATCCGTACTTGGAGCAGCCTAATATACTGTTTAGCCAGGCATACTTTTGCAACAGTTGAGCTAACGGTCCCCACTGGGCTGCCAACTCACAGGAACCACTGGCCCAGTTGCCACAGACTTTGCCGCCGTGCTGGGTTCCGCAAGAACCGTCAGTGGTGACAAGGCCTTGTCTCTTGCCGAGGCGGAAGTGCGCGTGTTGTGCCGGTGCCAGCCTGAAGCCGGCCGCAAGGTACTCCCTCTTCTCCAGTGCCTCATGGTTCCAGTTGTGCTCGGCCGGCATTTCGATGTTGGCGTAGCATTTCGTACCCTCGCAGTGCTGGCCGCGGAGACACTTGTTGTAGGTGTCGGTAGGGCTGCAGCTGGGCTGCACCCAAGTGAAGTTGATGTTGGCCGACGCGAGCGAGGCCGCCGCGGTTAGAAGGTAAGCCAGGCGCAACATGGTGTAGAGAGCAAGCCTCAGTCCCTGGGATCGGCGAAAGATCGACACGAGATCAATCAACAGCGAAAACTGGGCAAGGTGAGAGTTGGAGCTCTCAAAATTATATATAAACAAAGGATTTAGAAAAAAAAAAGAAAACGAGTGACTATTCACGCAGAGCCAGATTACCGTGCGTTTGTCAAATGAGTGGCATGCCAAGAGTAACGGACCTGACGATGGTTTCGTTTCTCTGGGCAGATTAAAAAAAAATTGTAAAGAGCGCTAATGAACCGGGAGCTGAAGCCAAGAGCCTGGTGTCCTGTACAACCCAGTGATGAACAGAAGGGAGTTATTGGGAGATTTAATAGGATCGGAGCGGCGCGTGTGATGGCACCGGAGACATGCCGAGGAGTTGCGCAGAGCGGCTTGCAATCCGAGCAACCACGAGCGGGAGATTAAACAGGGTACGTACTGACAAAAGACGCGTAAAGCTCTTGTCGCCCACCGGCGCCGCCAGGGTCGACTATCTCCGCAAGGTACTTCTTCAGCGAGCGGGGTGCGGGCAAAAGGCTGCAGTCTTGGAATGGCGTGATGTACAAGTCAACGGTAATAGACCCCTGATCCGCCTTATTCCTACTGCCTCATGGATTCGAAACCAGCATCCCCAGCTTGCCAGAAACCCAATGGCTAAGGATGGGCGTTACCAAGCTTTGCCGTTTAACCCAAAGTAGCGCGCTTGCACCATGGTAGTCAGGGGCTATCCAGCCTCTAGCCTCGTAACGCTGGTATACCATGCGACAATTTTAGCAGATGCATGCTCGCTACTTTAGTCGCTCAGACTAGCGCGTGGTTTGAACTGCCCCAAGCTGCAGAAAATGAGTCTAAGCGGAAATTAGGGGCAAAGAAGAGGAGAGGGATTTTTTTTTCTCGGTGCGGAGGTGTCAAATGCCAATTCCTTCTACCAGAGGCTTCTGGTGGGTTCAGATGCGGAAAAACAAACTTTGGGATGAACACGAGGTGGCAGATCCCCTTGTGCACGTAGGGCTACTCGTAGGGCTTACCAGACGGTAGACAAGGCTGCATGAGGCCAGTATCCTCGTAATTCTTTCTTGACACCAGTGGAGTTGGCAGCGGGGGTCTAAACCACCCAAAGCTGAGCTTCCAAGACCCCTAAGACACGCAACCTGCCTTAGGCAAGGTAGGTAAACAGCTCAGGTCGCGACAGCCCAGCCGTACGCATTCGAGTGCCAACTTGGCAGCACCAAAGTGCTAACCCCAGACCTAACCTCAGCCATCTTCAGCTACGAGTGCTTACCCCTATCATGTAGCCCCAATAACTGGTCAAACTGGCAGTGGTTCACAACTGCCGAGAATCTTGAGGGCTGCACATTGGTGTCGGTTTTGCTTACTGTTTTAGGCCGAAGGATCTGTAAGCGAGTGGCTAACACCTAGCTGCTGAATTCCCCTGGTGTGAAGAGTTTTAGAAACGAACTATTCATCCCGTCGGCATATACTCGTGGCGATTCCCTGCCAGGAGAAGAAACCGAACCCGACGGTATATGGCTTGCCTTGCCGGCTTAGTTCCTTCGTGCTGCTGTGTCAAGATCACACCGTCGACACGTTTCACTTGTGATTTTGTACCAGCTGGCTCGCCTGCTTCGGCACGCATGGCATTTGTGACCCGCTATTTCCGTTTGGCAGGCGCCATTCCACGGGGATCAGACCATGTTGCCCGCGCCACGGCTACACGAGAATGTTCAAAAAGGGTGGTGGACAGGCGCTGGAAGTTGCTGTGAACGGTAAAAGATGGTATAAATATAGAAAAAGAAAAAACGCTAAAGTTTATGGTCTGTGTCCAAGAACTGTTTTATGTCCAATGCCCCAAAAAAAGAATTTCATGGCCGGTTGCTCTTGCGCTGGTGGACCGAGCGGGCTGGGCCCCTTTCGGATCCGAACGTCGTGTTCTTCAATGTAATACCCGGATCAATCGAATGCAACCGTTATAGACGCCACATTCTTGCCGCTGACCTCAATACTCTTCCCCTTATCTGCGCCTTCTGTGACTTCCAACTCGAGAGTCTCCCCCGGCCAGAGGGTGACGTAGTTGTCGGACCATATTACCGGGTTCACATCAGCCCCCGTGGCGTCGACGAGGTTAAGCCTCACAAATACTGCAGGCACAGTTGCTTTGTTTTCGACTATAACAGTGCGGGCGCCGTTACCCTTGGCAGAGGCCTTGGTAGATACTTGCACTTCCGCCTCCTGCATCTTATTCAGCGCGGTAAAGTCGGCATACTTGGTGACCGGAGTGTGATACCATGTGGAGTCGCTCCAGTCAAGAGTATCGGTTCCATTGGCAAGCCAGTAGACGTTCCGGCTCAAGGTCGTATTCTTGTCATCCGCCAATGTTAGTCGCACCAACACGACATCCTTAATTCCTCGGATGGCGCTCGCGAGAGACGCGACAACCTTGCTCTTGTTTGGCTCGGTGTCAACCTTGCCCCCCGCCGATGAGATCAGCTTGCCATCGAGGGAAATGATTTGAACCGCGACATTGCGTGTTCCGCGCTTGTCCAACGATTTGTTGATTACGTATACGGATCCCTTGACATAGTCGTAGGCGACATGCTCCGTTCTCGCTCCGACCTTGGCGCCAAAGTAGGATCCCGCAGGGTGGAGGTAGTAGTCGAACAAGTTCCAATGCAAACTAGGCCAGGCATTGTTGAGCATCCAGTATATAAGACCTGTAGCTGGTCGCTCGGCGTTCCAGCGAGCAGCAAAGCCCTCAAACTCGGCTCGCGTCGCCTCGTAGTCCATCATCTGGGCTTTCAGGAGGTAATCGTCCAGTGAGTCGGCCATGGCAGAACCCTGGCCACTGCCACCACCTTGTCTATTGACCAAGGCCTCGTTGTAAATTTCGCGTGTGAAGAATTGTGATCCCTCGTTGGACATATGGTAGAGTCCCTTTTTGGGTTGCTTCCAGAGATCGTCCATGTCCTTTGGAGACAGAAACTTGCGTAGGCTGCCTTTCTCTGGTGTGCCGACACCGGCTCCAAGCTCTGAGCCGAAGCCAAAAGCAGCGCCCTTACGGTTTTTGGAGTCGTCCGTGTCGTACCAGTAGTTTGGTGGAACCCAATCATACGGACCTTCCATCTTCATGCCCGACGGCCCCAGCAGCTTGGGGTATCCACGTTTCGATGCAGAAGCAATGATGGGCAGTTGCCAGTCTGCCGCCTTGAAAGCATCGACGTAGAGTTTGGTTGCTCTGTCATCAGGCCAGTAGTCACTACCAACCAAGAAGGTTAGCATGCTTGGATGGCTCTGCATCATCATGGCCTCGTGACGCATGCTGGCTGCGGCTATGTTGTAGTCGGCATCGCTATAAACTGGGGGCGGTTGGATTGCAAGGTCTTGATTGTAGCTCCATGCCTCCCATTTGTCGCAGCACTCCCAGCCTGCCATCACCATGAGGCCTAGGCGGTCGGCAATGTCGTACAACTCTGGGTGCTCCTGCTTGCCCTCGAGTCGGACGGTATTGTGGCCAAGATCGAGCATGTACCGCGCCTGAGCCTCAAACTTTGCTGGGTCCCAGCGCAGGAACATGTCGGCGCTGTATCCTCCACCAACCACCTGGAACGGCTGGCCGTTGACGTAAAAGATGGTGTCGTTGAATTTGTTGACCTGCGAGGTGACGGTGCGGAAGCCGAATGTCCGTTCGGATGAATCTGCGAGTTCGCCCTTGACGGACACGCTCAGGTGGGCCGAATACAGAGGCTGTGCGCCCCAGGTCTTGGGCCACCATATCCGCGCATCTTGAACGGGAATGGTCAAAGAAAATTCGCGCGACTCGAGAGGGCCGATATCGAGGCTTTGTTGACCTTCGTACTTGTTGCTAGTGGAGGAGTTGCATGTCACGAGTCCTTGAACGTCAATGGTAGCTCGCTGGTTCTCAAGGTTTGTGACAACCGCCTTCAATGTGACATTACCGCCGCCTTGACCAGATGGTGAAGCCATGCCAGTGACGACGCGGTAGTCGGTCACTGAGGCACCGCGTGTTTGGTGGACCGTTACATCGCGCCATACGCCCGTGCCGTTGTCGGCAGGGTAAGGATTCCAGTCGACAAAGCCCAGGGCAAAATCGTAGTTGTAGTTGGTGGGGTACACCCGGATGGCGAGCACGTTGTTGGTACCGACGAGGTTTGTAATGTCGAATCGCTTCCCAACATACGAGCCGGCGTGCTCCGTCTTGTCGGCCAGCTGGTTGCCATTGAACCAAACATCTCCTTTGGGGGTGATGCCTTCTGTCTGCAGGAAAAAGTGATTACCGCTGCCTGACGCGACGGCTGCAGCATCAAGGGAGAACTCTTGGCGGTAGATCCAGGGCACGGAAAAGCGACTTGCGTCGACCTTCTTGAGATTGTCGGAGAAAAACAGGTCAGTATCATTGTAGACGCCGGCCTGGATGAGACAAGCCATGAGCGTGCATTTCGACACGTCAATCTGGTACCACGAAGATACGTCTGCCCCAGACTTGGACAAGACCGAGAGGTCATTGCCGGCTTGGGCTGTCGACTGAATGCGCCAAGCAGGCACTGGAGCGGCAAGGCCCATAGCGGTTCCGATCATATTTGCCGACCCATACCCGTACCCATGGCCCCTGGTCAGCCCGACGGCCAAGCCGGTGACCAGCGCAGCTGTGAGGACTAAAACCATTGCAGTGATAACCCACTTGTGATGGGCCAACTTTGCACGAAATGTGGCGTGGCTGGCATCGGGGAGGACTGCTTCGGAGCTGACGGGAGGAACCTCCTCCGCCTTTGTATCTGGCGTGTCATGATCGCTTCCCCGCTCCATGGCGGCGCGCCTAGTTGCACGAGGCACCTGAATGTCACGTTTCTTTTCTTTGTGCTTTCCAAGACACTGGACCAGAGACCAGACCGTAGTGGTTCCAGTCGGGCCGGTGGTGCTGAGACCCGCCTTGAGAATTCAGGCCGCTGCGACAATGCGAACAGCCAGCCACACGGTCCCTGCAAAGCGGCAGAGAAGGTCAGAAAGGTGCCTGGAAGAGCGATACCTCAGGAAAGCGATAATGTTCACCCCGAGTCTTTACTTTTTTTTTAATTCGAAGTGAGCCCCTCGCCTAGCAATCTGTGGCGGGCGCCGATCTAAACTTTGCCAAGTAAATGGGCGGGGTTCAGGAACCGAGTGAAGCCTATAGAGGCAGCACAGGGGATAGCGCAAGGAATGGAAAAAAGGGAAGGAGCGACGAAGGGTGAGTATAACGATGATGATGAGTGTCTGAGGAAGATTTTTTCTTTCAAGGTTCAGCGACGAGCAGCCAGCTAATTAAGAAGTGACGGGAGGCCGGCGTGAGCCGACACCATCTGCAAAAGGTACCCATTTCGACTGTCGTACTGACGGCTCGATTTTGTGATGTTACGGATGGTCGCGGTCGGGCCCGCAGCAAGAGCTTTTTGCGTTACTTTAGTCTTGGGACGGTTGCAAGACATCGAAATTGCTCGGAAGGAGCGAGAGTCGGCTCAGGTTCCCCCGCTAAACGAATTGGGGCAAGCTCGCTGCGCCTAGGGACACTTACCGGCTGCATCTCGGGCTAATGGGGCACGTGAATATCACGTGAGTTCCCTCGATGGTAGTAATGTGACAGGCAGGGACGGCATAATATCTTCCTGTGTAGGGTATAACAATCTTGAAGGTTTTCGTCTGATGCTGATGGCCAAGATTGATCAATGTCAGAAATTCTGTAGCTCCAGCCACGTACCTGCATATGTATGATGTGCTCTCCTTTGCGCTTTAAACCCGCGTAATTTATCCCGCTCCAATGAGTTACAAGGCTGAAATGAGCCATCACCACTATTTCTAAGCTTGTACCGATAATTCTCCCTCTTGTCTTTATTTTTCAAAGCTAAAGGAAAGGAAAACGTGGGAAACAGGATATCTCAGCTGTGTTAATCCGCCAAGAGCAAAATGGGACATCGTGTCAAGCTCCGCGTCTTGTTAGTCTATATCCGGAGACCCATGTTCTTGGCGGCAATCTACCGGTACTCTCAGGTCGGGGTTCTCCACTCTCTCATACAACGTAACACCAAATGCCGTTGCTACCCCATTGTTGTTGTTTTTCTATCGTATGTTGTGGACAGCTTCCGACATGCTCATCACTTGGACAGAACGTGCATTCTCACAAACCGGCTAAAATGGATCTTCAAATTCAGTGCTTGGGTTACCATCCGAAATGATCAATGCGTCTATTTCTCGAAGGGTCCAGGGACTCGGACCAGCTTGGCAGGTGTCATTGCGCTCATTAGTGCCTCTCAACTCTGCACCTACCCAAAGCCCAGCCAGCCCTTGGATTGATGCTCAGCTACCCCGCTTGCCCGTCTGCTTGCTGCGGGGAGACAAGGGAAAATGCTTGTTGGCCAGTCTGAAACCCGGCACAGCTTCAGACGAAGACACCATCTCGTTTATGTCCTGATCACATCTCAGGAAACCGCAGACTTTTCGTTGGCCGATGCAAATACCGATGGAGGGAAATCCAATCGGCTTATTGACTGACCGACTTGGCCAAGTTGGCAGCGTCACCTGAGTGCTTCTCCTCGACCATTGTTGCAAATCGCTGCAACTACATCCAAGATCACGATTCGAAGCAGTGGCGGGGAAAAGCCCATGCAAGCACTTAAACAATTCCTTGCATGGCCCCCAAATAATACGGCATTTTCGGCTATGCTATTTATTTGCAACCAGAGTTCTGTGTTCCAGGGAAATACATTAAGCCCATGCGTCTATCAATCGGGCGAATCCGTAGAGATAGTCGATCAGTCGATTGCGACGGCAGAGTGATCTCGAATTGTTGCATACCTTGCATATGCATGTGTGCGCGCCCAACAACGGGAACAAAACCCCGTGTGCAACCCCTGACAGCTCTGCGCGGGAACCTCAAACCCGACCGCGACTGCACGCGAGCCCCTGATTGACCGTGCAGTAGATTTTCCCGCGCCTATAGCCGTGACGTTGCGGCTCAGGAACAAATGTGTTGTAGAAGAGACAGTTCGTCAACGGGGCCTGAAGATGATTGAAAGATGATAAAGCGCGCGTTGGCCCTTGCGGTTGCATACAACCTCATCTCGGGCTGGTCCTCGATGTTGTCGTCAACTCTTGAAACAAAATTCTGGCACCATCCGTACCAACAAAGGTAGCGAATAATTGACGCCAGTTATCATGTCGAACTACACATTAACACCCAAGTTCTACTCGAATCCGGGGGTGCCTCCCAAGCCACCGGTGGAAAAGTATCTTCCGCCGCAGAAGCAGAATGAAGACCCGATGCAAAAACTGCGTAGCGCGAATACGGTCAACATGTCGGCCGAGCTGTTTGAGAAGCTCTATCTGCGGGAGGCAAGGCACACAGGACTCAAAGATAATCATCAACAACAAAGAGTCCAACCAAGAAAATTTGGGGACCCGACCCCAATGTGAGTTGCCCCTGATTATCTTTGCGGGTGGCCTTCGTGCGTATAAGATACTGACGACTGAGCGAAAAAAAGAGGATATATCGGTATCGTCATTGGCCTCACGCCACTGTCGTGCGATTTGATGGGCCTTCTCGGTGCTGGTGGAAGCGCAGCAGGCATGTAAGTATAGAGAGTAGTTTGTAGAACCACTACATTTCAATGCCCGCCACTCGCCACAAGAACCACGGGCTGACGTGACCACCCGGCCAGCGACTCATACTACTTCTTCGGCGGTCTTCTCCAGATTCTTGCCGGGCTGGGCGAGTGGTTCCTCGGGAACACGTTTCCCTCCATCTTCTTCACCACCTTTGGCGCCTTCTTCCTCTCCTTCGCGGCGACCCTGACGCCCTCCTTCGCCGCATTTGCCACATATGCCCCGGACGGCGCGCCATCCTCCGCCGGCATGGACACGCAGGCCTTCAACGCCGGCTTCGGCTGGTTCACGCTGTGGATGGGGGTGCTGTCCGTGCTCTTCCTGGTGTGCTCGCTCCGAACCAACGTCGTGCTCGTGGTCCTCTTTGGCGCCCTGGTCGGCACCTTTACGAGCCTGACGGGCGCGTACTTTATGCTCGCCAGCGCGGCCTCCCGCAACGCCGCCGCCGCCGTCGCCGCCGTCGCGTCGCGCACCTCGGCCGCGACGGGCACCGTCGTGCAGGCCTCCGGGGCGGCGGGGCTGGCGGCGGCCCGGACGGCGAGCAGCTTTGTGCTGGCGGGCGGCGTGTGCGCCTTTGTCGCGAGCATGGCCGTGTGGTGGCTGCTGCTGGCCGCCATGCTGGACACGATGGAGTTCCCCATCACCATTCCGCGGGGAGACCTGAGTCGGTGGATCAAGCCGAGGCAGGTGGGCAGGGACGAGCCGAGGGTGTATGTTTAGTCATCATTTGTTGTTGCTCGCGCGCTTTTTTTCCCATGTATTCTTTTTCTGGTATGATTATCTTTATGACTCTTGATGAGGGTGCCGTGTCCTAGTATCGGACTATACTTACAAATCTGTCAGTGTACTACCAGGCAATACTATGACATCACTGTGATATTTTTGCAAGTTGGGTTGTTTCTAAGTCTGAACATGGGTGTCATCTCGATAACACTTTTCACTGGATGACTGCCATAACTCTATGCGAGATTGGCTTTGGGGTGCCCACCCATGCCAGCAGTTGTCCCATCTCGCTTGCTGTCAAAATCGATGCCTTGACACCCCGTTGGCGGATGTAGATGGGACGACAAACGGTCTTTCAAATGTCAAAAAGTGATGAAGTCAGTGCGCCGTTTTTGTCTCCTCCAAGTCTAGCGTTCCCGGCTTTTACCCGGCTTGATCTGTTTTGTTTATTTTGCATGGCCTTTCTTTTGCTTTCTTTGGATATTGCTTCCTCCTCTCCCTGGAGCCTGGATCTCGGCCCGCTTCCTAAAATAGCAGGGCTCTCCTGAAGACAGCATGTCTGCCTTGCCGTTGCGCCAAAAAAGGCTGTGTCGGCGCCGCAAGAAAAGGAGTGCAGGAAAAGAAGTACGCCCAAAAAAGACATGCGAATCATCCATTCACCCGTTTGCCACAGACGTACCTCGTCCTGTGAAGTTTTGTGGCGTAAATTCTTTCCCCCGGGATCATTACTATTCGTGGAGGCATCAAGATGTCATTTGTCATTTGGCCTTTGCACGTGTTGAGAACGGAACAGACAAAAAAAAAAGAACGACAGGCTTGGGAATATTCGGTGACCTCCAATGGAGATTTCAATTCTCCGCGGTGCCGAAGTCTCGGTGTGGCTGGTCGACTTGCACTGTTGCCTCCTTCGCATTGCTTTCCGGAAATTTATTGTGTAGTGCGACAAAAAAGGAAGGCTGGGAGTAGTACGCGTCCTCGAATGCTTTAGCTCTCCCGTCTTTGTGCCGTTTTCCCCTATTCTTTTTCTTTCTTTCTGGTTATGTCTTTTCATAGGACCAGGTTCGATTCCAGAACTAGGCCTAGACTCACGGAACGCTTGCCGGTCGATGATCATTATGCCATTCTGCTTGTTATTTTTGGCGGTTGATCGGCGCTGTCACTTTGTCTTAGTAGATACAACGGCGCGCGTACCTTGTTGTTACATGACCTCCGCTCCAGAACTGCATCTTGCAAGTCGTGGCTCGCGGCTTTTTTTGCCATGTTGTGGCTTTCGGTCTTTTTTTGCACATGGGAATTTGTTTTCAAGGCGTATTCGTAGCCAAAAAAAAGGGGAGGGGGAATGACTGCATTGGGTCTGAGGTCTCACTCACTTCATCGGAGTGGAGTGGGGAGCGCTGCTGCCACTAACACCAGGGCTGATGACGATCATAACTTCATCCCATCCACAATTTTGGGCGCCCTCGGGAGCCAGGGATCATCTGCGGAGGGAAGCCTAGTTGAGACGAATACGAGTGTGTAAGCCATACCTTTCTGCCCATCAAATGCGTAGAGGTGAAGCAGTTTGGTTGATGGAGTGCACACCATGATCCATTAACATCGATTGACAAATCCGTACAATCCGCAACACACACAGGACGAGCCCGACGAGGCGCCGGAATCCTTTGCACAACTGCGGACAACCCGGCTGCCCGACGAGAAAAATTCGGTCAAAAAAAGCAAAAGCAACCTGAGCATGGCTTGAGGGAAGGGCAGAATGCGCGGAATTCCATGACGATCTTCCCAATACTAGGAGATGTCTATTCTGGGTGTGGAAAAAAGAAGAAAGAAGAAAGAATTGCCCCTTGGTGAGGGTAACCCCGGCTTGGCCCAGGGAACATGTCGAGAAGAAACATGTCTTATATCAATGCCCTGATCTTAGATCTTGACCCTCCAAGCCCATAATCATTGCCATAAGCCGTGTGTCTAATCTAATCGTGAAGCCAGATCCAGGTCCCCGGTTCGGCCAGATCTATTACTAAATTTCCTCGAAGCCGCGCACCACCTTTCTGGTCTTTCAGGGGTCCGAGAAGGGAGAAAGAAAAAAGAAAAAAAGTAAACAGGACATGGTTCTGCAAAACCGCGCTTCGGCATTCGAGTCTTTATTCCACACCATCCTTGCATAGGTACCTGGGTGGCCTGGGTTGTCCTACTACACATAACACATTCTCTTCCTCTTTTGTCTCTCGTTTATACAGGCCCCCATCTTTCGGTTTTTCCCCCCAAAAGGTCACCTCACCCACACCTCAAGTCAAAGGGCCGAAGGGAGTTGCGGGCAAAGAGGCAGCACAGCAAAAGACAAAAAAAATACACACAGCAATCATGCGCGTTTCGGACGTCTTAATCGGCAGCGCCGCGTTGGCCAGCGCAAAGCCATGGGGCCCCATCCGGTGGGACACGGACCCGACGAAACAATTCTCGCTGGAAAAGCTCATAGACCTGACCCCCTTTGACGTGAACCGCTTCAAGCTCAAGTCACCGTCGGAGCTCCTCGCGCAGTTCAACAGCACCTCCCGGGTTCCTGCGCCGGCCGCAGACAAGGCCGACGCACCAGTACCAATAGCAGCGCCGCCACGAAACTCGACGGGCAAGGTCGAGCACAACGCCGACAAGACGAGCGCCGGCGGGCCCTGCACGCAGCCGGCGGTCCGGCCCGAGTGGCGCAACATGAGCGAGCAGGGCCGGCGCGACTACGTCAAGGCGGCCAAGTGCCTGGTGGACAAGCCGAGCGAGGGCAGGTTCAAGGGCTCGCACAACCGCTACGAGGACCTGGTGTGGGTGCACCACCAGATGACGGACCAGCTGCACGGCTTTGCGCAGTTCCTGCCCTGGCACCGCCGCTTCGTCAACGTCTACGAGACGGCGCTGCGCGACGAGTGCGGCTACCGCGGGCCCATGCCGTGGTGGGACGAGACGCGCGACGCGGGCAACTTTGCCGGCGCTCCCGTCTTCACGCCCGAGTACTTTGGCACCGCCCCCGTGCGCACCCGCGACGGCCGCGGCGGCTGCATCACCGACGGCGTCTTTGCCGGCATGCTGGTGCACATCGGGCCCGGCACCACCTTTGAGGAGCACTGCCTGTCGCGCGCGGTCGACGAGTCCCTGACCAGCGAGGTCAGCCAGGCCACCATCAACCAGGTGCACCGCCAAAACAACTTTGAGAGCTTCGCCGGTCTGATCGAGGGCTGGCCGCACGCCTATGGCCACAACGGCGTCGGCGCCGTCATGTCCGACGTGGGCCCTGCGCCCGGCGACCCCATCTTCTTCCTGCACCACGCCTTTATCGACCGCAACTGGTGGCGGTGGCAAAACGAGGACCGCGACAGCAGGGTCTACGAGCTTGCCGGCAGGGTCAACAACAGGGACAAGCGCATCACCCTCGACTACGTCTTGACCATGAGGGGGATCCAACCCGACGTCACGGTCCAGGATGTCATGGATACATATGGAGACACGCTTTGCTACACTTATGACTACTGAGCTTGATGAAAGCATATTTTAGGCATTCTTTCTATTTACATTTCTTTTGTTTTATTGGGTTCAAGGTTTCCTTTGTCGTTTTGTTTTCTCTCTCTCTCTCTCTCTTTCATTTTTTTCTCTTGTCTTGGGAGTGATGGGGCCCAAGACTGTTCGCTTCATACTCGAAATTCCTTTCTTCGTCCATATATAGGTATACTTCTTAATACCCCATTAGCCTGCCAAGTCAGCCTTGACCTACGGTTAATCTTAAACTCTTTTTTATTTTATTTTTTTTCTTCCACTACAAGAATACATGTGATGTGCCTCAACTTGCGCTTCCCTCGATAAGAATTCGAGTCCTTCGGGATCGACACACGTGCTCGAGTACGGGGGAAGAAACCTTCATTGAACCTTGTGATTAACGTCAACCTGGCTTGCCTGGGAACAAGGATTACCGGCCCGAAAGCCAAAAACTATCGAAAGAAAAAGCTACAACAAGCTTATGTAAGGAGAGCAAAAAGCAACCGCAGTGGCTGCCTGATGCGGAATATTGCCATTATGCATCAGGCATTCATAATCCAAGCATCGCCAAGCAAGATCCTCGCTTTTTCTTCTGGTAAGCCCTCGCTAATACTCGGGGGCTGGGTTCAGCCTTCCAAATAAGCGTGAAGCAAGCTGCCATGAGAATGGTTGCCGCTTACCCCTCATCCCAAGTCCCAAGTCCGTTGGTTCACTCTTTTGCTATCCGATATATGGCACCTCCAACGTGGCAGTCTCTAGAATTTTTCAGAGTTTCGATTTAGGTGGACCTTCATCTCTACTGAACCTGGTTACCGGTGCTTTGGCATTTTATTTCCGTGGAGGTTTCTGGCTATTTTGATGAGCATGTTGATGGTATCATTTCTGATGATAGCATGTTATGATACTGTGCCAGGTATTTCTATCTCCATGGAAATTCCGTGGAGCTGTCGGCATGTGCCAGCAAATGAGATGCTGTAGATGGAACTTGTAGGTGGGAGAAGGCCTAATTAAAGTTGTCTCATAGCATAAAGTTATCATCAGAGCACAAATAATTATTGCAGGGCAGTGAAAATAAATCAAAAGGAGGCCAGAATCAAAGAATTCGATGCCCAGATAGATTTGAGCGATTTGAGCTGGCAAAAATTGCTCAAATTGCTCATGTCTGCCACCAGTTTCGTGTAAAATGATTCAGACTCACGAGTTACAAGTGCGTAAAGCCTGCAAGTAACAATGAATTATACCTACAACAGGCTCTTATGATATGGCTGTTACATGCGTAGACGTAGAGACTGGAGGAACTCTTGATAACTTCAATACGTGTCTGTCTCGTTTGTCTGCATATAGTCTAGCTACTGAATATTCTTGCAACTCAGTGATATATTCGCTGACCGTGGCCAAAGATCCTCTGTCATCACCGACGCAACGCAATTTGACTGACAACACCATCCCATGGCAATCCTTCAACCACCAAATTGTTCCAGTCAGTGACCCCCCACTTCTCAAGCTGTGCAGCTGTAGGAATGTGCACCTTGCATGGGTTTATCAGTTCGACGTCCCTCAGCTCAACCTCCGACCCCTGTCGGATCTTCCTGGCCATGACCCGCACGTTGAGCTTCTCCTCCCCGTCCACGTTGTCCAGCTCACCTAACTTGATCTCAAACCCGCCGTGGTCCCGAAACCCGAGCCGCCTGTACAGCTTCGCCGCCGCCTCACTGCTGCTGTATAGCGCCGCCCACTTCGTCACCCCATCGCCCCGCTGTAGCCTGATCCCCTCCTCCACCATCGCAGCGCCGATGCCCTTGCCTCGGTGCTCCGGGTGCACGCACAACATCCGCAGCCACAGCATCATGGGCTCGTTGCCCCCTTTTGCAAGGCTGTCTTGGCACCGCAAGTTGTAGATCCTAAAAGCCGCGTCACGGAAAGCGTCGCCGGCGTCGTGGTCACCATTCTCGGCCCCGCCGCCGTTCCGCTTCTGTCTCTTGACCTCCGCCTTTAACTCAGCTAGCTCCTCTCTGGTGACTGTGATGTCTCCACTGCCCAGCTCACCATCGACCGAGGCGTTGTGGTATGACCACACGGCCAAGCCGACGACTTGGTTGCCGCCTGGGAGCACAAACACGAGCACGTGCCCGGACTCGACATACCTCTGGAGGAGGTCGCTCAGGTAGCGCTTGCGAGTATTGGCTCGGTAGGCGGCGGCGTGCGCGGCGCTCTTGCCCAGGTGGGGGTTGCGGAACGTCATGACGGGGATATCGGGCGTCGCGGCCACCACTAGATCAACGATGCCGTCCAGGTGCAGTGTGTGGTCGGCTCTGCGTATCGTGCCACAGTGGTTTGAGGGCGGCGTTGGATCATATTTTAGGTGGCTATAGTGCCAGGTCCGAAGGATCCCGTCGTCCCTTGGCGCGGCCATGTCGCTGGCTAATGGTGGTGCGTCTTTTCCAGGGGTTTCGTCTGTGTCTTTGCCGCCATGATCTCTCCCGTTTTGAACAAGGCCTGTGGCTGTTTTATGGGGCGGAGTGAACTTGATCTCGGGACTGTGTTTGGTGAAAAATTTCGTTAGCTCATCCGCAATTCTGTCTGCCAAGAAAACCGTAGCAACGTAGGACTTTCTCCTACCTTGTAGATGGAGAGTGCAAGAGGTTCCTCCGGACAACGGTCATCTTTATTTTCCCGGCCCGAGCCTCGTTCTGCGAGTGTTCCATAGGCAAAATCTCAGTAATCCCGAACTCGTCAAAGGGAAGAGTCGAATCAGACGTAGAGCTACCCTACAACAGAGGTCTGTCCTAGAAGGCATGTCGTATTTCTGCAATCTCGTCTGCCTCAGCTGGGTGCGAGATTATCCTCAAGGTATTTTTAAAAGCAGCAGGCGTGACTACAACATCTTACGTTAGCGCCTTCCTAATCAGTTTGTTGTCACATCGTGCTGTGCTTGGTTGTTCAAACATGGAAGGACCAACCCAGATAAAGTAGCAAGACAAGGAAAGGGTGTAATAAGAGTGCTTATATAGGAGGCAGTCAACTTGGCTATAATGTAGGTGCTCAAACTGTTCAGTCGTTCTTCAGGATCATCAATAGTATTGGTCTCGTGAGGTAAGCTGTCTTAAGTCAAAATCCGTTATGCCCCAGAGCCATCAAGGAGGGGGTGCGGACACCTCCCCGAATCATGGCTCCACCAATGATAACAGCTCGTTTTGAGTGAATTCTTTTGCTTCGTCTTTTTCCTGTAAGCACCTCCAAGTTGGTTCCATGATGCGTACCCAGCCAGCCAATAATCCAACATTTCGACCTGGATTGACACCTAGATTGCCCAAGTGTTGATACGAGAGAGGGAGGGTGGTTACGCGTGAGGCAAGGTCATGTGCAATCGCTCGTGCTGACCGGTGTACCAGGCGAGATTTAAAAGCACGAGTAAGAGTCTGCGGGGTATGTGAGAGAGATAGGTACCACTGCCGTACCAGAGCACTATAGATGCGAGAAAACACGGGTGCCAAGGGATAAGATAAAAGAAGTAGATATTGACGCGTCTTTTTAGAGATGAATAATGTAGCATTACGTTACTAGTATGATGATCTCCTTTGAGTAGAGACGAATCTTTTTAGGGTGTAAACGCAGTGAGGCATGATGGATATATAACAGAAAATGCAGTTTCAAAGTTCATGAATATAGGAAAGACGGATTGCTAGCCTTGGGGAAAGCCCACATCAACCCGCATGATAAAAAAAAAGAAAGGAGAATTTTATAACGTTGTAGATAACAATCGCCGAGTACAATCAGTATCGGCCTCTCATTTTGGCCGATAGGGTTGCCACTGCTGTTGAGACCCCTGCACCGGTCTGTTGACAGGCTCGGCGTCTGGCAGTTCTACCGGTGGCAGACTGGGGACAGCTTGATATGACTGACGCGACGCGTAGTAGGGCTGTTGGTACTGCGGCTGTGGGGACATGGACCGAGGTCGCGGTTGTGGTGGTGGTGATTGCTGACGCAGATCCCGTCGCTCGGCTCCCATCTCTGGGATCGGGCCGAAATTCGGAGACGGCTCGGGTGAATCCACCATCATGTTGTTGACGCGTGCATACTGGCCGTGCGAGTCGGAAATGGCGCTCATCATGCTGACCCTGTTGGCGTTGGCGTTGGACGTGATTGGCGACGTGGGTTGCGAGACGGATCTCATGGACAAACCGCCGCCTGCGACCATGTTGGGGGCGAGTGTGTTGCCGGACAGGTAGTGGTCTCCCCTTCCCTCGGGTTGACGGCCGTCGTCTTCTTCTTGAACGATTGTCTGCGTCGTCCTCGAGGATCGTGTTGACGTCTTGGGGCCCAGAGCGGGCATGGTCTTGATGTTGTAAGCCTCGGGTGAGAAGTGGTCTGGGCTGAAGCTGTGATGGGGGTTGTTGCTTTGGTATTGGGATTCAGCCTCGCCCATGTCGGGCAGGGCATTGTTGACGTACGTCGCAGGAAAGTCTGCGATGACCCGGCTGTCTTTTTCCTTGTTTCGTAACCGCCATCCCATCTTCCAGCAGACCAGCAAAACGATCAAGGCGATGAGGATGAGCGCACCGACGACGATGCCGGCGATAATGCCCGGGTGCAAACCCTTGTCGCTACTCTGCGCCGGCGGTACTGGTATGGAGGGCGACACCGGGGGTGGTAAGGGTGCTGCTGTCGGCTGGTCCTCGATAAAGACCGAGGCTTCTGTTGCGTTGTCGCTGAGGCGGGCGGGGATTAGACTGTTTTGTGGGCAGCCTGTCGGTCTGCACGGGTTTTCTGAACAGCAGCCCAGAAATGGAATGTTGTTGTTCTGGCAGGTGAACCATGACTTGCTTCCATTCGAAGTCGAGCAGCTCTGCGGAGGCACTTTGTCGTAGGAACCTCTGTTGAAGGTAGCTGGTCGTAGGTCTTTGCTTTCACAGACGCCGCCATTGTCGCATGGGTTGGTCATACAGCAGCCGATGAACTTGATGGGAGAGTCATTGCAAACGTAGAATGAGCCGTCCACAGGACATGACGGCCCTAGTTTTAAGACCATGGTTGAGAGTGACTGAGTGGGTGGGGGAGCGATTTTGGGCTTGGTAACTGGCAATGATATTCCAGTGATCGTCGTGAAAGGCCAGAGATGCAGCAGAGAAGGTGAGATGGTGATCAATTGGGAAAACGTAGGAGAGAAAAAAAGTTGCAGCAGATGCCAGAAACGAGCAAGAAATCTCGTGGAACACGGTGCAAACGGGTATACAAGCAAGCAAGCCGTTTGTCGTTGGGGGCCGCTTGTGGAACCCACCAAGGATGGCGCCGCGCCACAAGATGCTGAGTTGTCTCTGGTTGTTATAGGGGAAAAGATTTCCTCGGGTAATATCAATGTCGATAACGTTTCTTTTTAGTAGCACCCAAGGGTAAACTGAGTTGTACCGTGGAGTAATCGAGGCACACAGGGTGGTGGACGAGAAAATCCGGGTGCTGTTTGACGTGGGGAAGTTGAGGATCCGGTACAGTAAGTACAGATCAAGTCTGGCTGGAAAATGGACTCGGATGACGATCGAAAGGATGATCAGTATCAGAGCTGAAAATGGACTGCAGACTAAACAGCTGGTGACGAATTGTCCGAGAGTGAAGCAACCCTCAAAAATACAGAGAGAATTTACGCGTTAGATTTTTTTTTTTTTGCCTTGGCCGGTTGCGGGCAGGTGGCTGCCCGAATACTTTTCATATCTTCTGGCCGCCAAGCTGGGGGTGAGATGCAATTCCATGCTCGTCGCATCCCGATTCCCAAATCCATCGCGGCTATCAGCGCCAAGTGTCTGCCGCCCAACAACCTTACCTATGGGGCGATTTATTGTGGATGCACTGCCTCGAAATTGGATGAATTTTGCGCAGGCCTGCAACCTGTCGGGCCCTGCTTGCTGGGTTATTTTTCCCCAGGTATTTATTTGAGCACAGCAGTGGGTGGCTTGGTGGGCAGGGTGAGCTCACCATCATTAAAACTCTCGGCAGCCTGCACTTCGCCCCCACCGTGCACCGTCTCCGGGTTTCTGCAGACAAATGACAAGAAGTCGTGTGTCTACAGAAATGTAAGTGGATCAAATTATCTACTGCGCGCGTTTACTGCAGCGTGCTCAAGCCGGACGCCGGTATGCGCAGGTTGACGAATCTTGACAATGGAGCAAGACACGGCAGGTTGTCAATGGGTAAACCCGTACATCTGCACTAATGCCAACAGCTCCATTCCACATGATATCCACAGCAGGTAAGCTTACCTTGAATCTCTCGCCCCATCCCTTCTTCCCATCTGTGTGACGGCAAGAAAGGGTCCAACGTTGCGAGTCGCGACTAGGACCAATCAGCTTCACCGCTATATTTTGGAGGTCCACCAGGCGCAGTCAGGTTGCAGCAGCACAAGCGCTCGTTACAACAGCAGCGCATCCGAGTTGGGCAACAGACCGGAGCATACCTCCACTGCTAAATTTAGCTCACATCACTTAACCTCCGATCAAGGTGCAACTTTGAAGGCGGCGCTTGGTAATGTGGCATCGCATCTCAAGTCACTCTTCTGTCGCGTGCGACTTTTTGTGGTGGACCATCTTTAGATACACGATGCTTCGAATTTATCAATGCTGTCATTTTGTCTTTGAACCGCGAGAACCCAAATAGTTAGCCATACCCATTGAGACGTTGCGCTCATTAATGTTGGGCATTGAATATGGAAGATAGAGAAAAAAAGTACTGCGGACTGGGCGCGAGCTACAGGGGCTCACTAGACCACATTCTCATCTAGTGCTAGAGCTAACAACCATTGAAAGTTTGGACCAAAAGGCGACATGTCCTTCAGCAGCTCTTCGGACTGCGCCGCTAGGGTAGAAATGACCAATCTACAGGGAGAATCCCTGAAAGTCAATAGCACCAACTTCAAGACCAAAAACGGTCACTTCAGGTCTGACAAAGGAAAAGGCAGCTTGGGCAGTCAAGGCAGCCAAGGCAGTGTCGCTTGGTGTGCATGGTGCTTGGAATGTGGCTGCATTTTAGCGCTCGCTCCCTTGCTTCGGGCTGCCGGTAAAAGGCTGATTGCCCCATTTTTCTCCCACTGAATTGAGTTCAAATTCAGTTCATCTGATCTTGCCAACAACCAAAAAGAATTTCGATCAGCTATCATCCATGCTTGCCATGCAAGAATGACCGAATAGGTTTCTTCTGTTGCTTCTCTTCTTCTGTTCTTGCGTTCCTCCTCACAATTCATCTCCTCCCTGACCTTCAGACAATGCGTTCAACGACTTTTTTCGGGCTTATTGTCCCCAAATATTATCCGTACTGTACACGTTCCTAGTTTGAACTCTTGGCGCTGCCGCCTAGCGTTTACTACTCCCCGGTCCCGGCGACGCTTTTGGACTGCAACCCCCCGAAAGCCAGTAAGCCACACCGCAAGCTGCTTTGTTTTGTTTGTTGTTGTTTGTTTTTTGTTTTTTTTTTCTAGTGCGCGCGCACGCGCGCAAAAGTTCTGCGCCGTTCCCAGCTGTGCCCCTCGATCTCGACATCATAGCCGCACAAGGCAGCAGTAGCTCGTCGCTGCAACCCCCCCACATGGCTCTACAAACTTGGCTCGACTTGCTAAGCCTGAAAGGGAAGTTACCGGTAGCGCGGTCGATTGTTTAGGTGCAGAATCGTTCGGTCGAGGCCTAATACTGTAATTCGACTCAACTTTAAACATGGACTGCGTTGGCTGGAATGCAGGTGCTGGAACCTAGTTTCAACGCATGCGTAGAGCTATTGTTCATTCCATCTCCTTTGTTCCCCATCAATTGGCGGACACACACTGCGCTGGCTTGCGTAAGGGTGGAATGATGATTTGATGCATGGTTCCTGGGCGACGGGAAAGCACAGGAATGTGGAGAGATCATGCATGTTGAGCAAGTCTTGATTAACTAAAATTAGGCAAGCAGTGACTGACGTGAAGAAAGCATTCCCCGCCTCTTGGCGAAAAGATGGCCTTTGTCTATACATCGAGTCTTCAACCACCAAAGGCACTTAGAACTTGTCCAGGAACTCGTTGATCTTCTGCGCGACAACATCACTGGCCTCCTCTGGCAGATAATGCCCATACCCATCGCCGACAGCCACTGGGGTGTAATCCACCCCTTCGGCGATCCAATCCCTCCAAATCTCAGCCACGTCCAACCTGGCGCCTAGCTTCTCGGCCGAGAACATGACCAAGGTCGGCACGGTGATCTTGCGGCCGGCCTTTTGGTCCCGGACCTGCTCGACGACGTCCTCGTTGGACCCGGCCGCGTAATCCTCGCAGGTCGCGCGCAGCACCTCCTCGCTCTCGAAGAAGCCCGCGTGCACGTCGATGGCGCCGTCGGCGGCGATCCTCGCGCGGCCGGCCTCGTTGGAGCCGGCGATGAGCGCGTGCGAGCCGCGGCACCAGCGCGCGCCCCCGTACGCCTGCAGCACGGGCACGGCGAGCGCGACGTTGGCCAGCAGCGGCCAGTGGAAGTAGCCGCGCGACACGGCCGGGTCCGCAAACGCCTCCCACTGCACCTTGGTCGGCACGATGTCCAGCAGCACGGCGCCCAGGAGGCTCAGCCCGCCGTCGGCGGGGAACAGCGCGTCCTGGGACGCGGCGAGGCGGTGCGCGACCCGCGCGCCGCGGTCGTGTCCGCCCACGATCAGGCCGCGGCTGCTGGACTTGTCGATGGCGAACGCGGCGCGGAGGGATTCGAGCAGCGCGCGCCCCACGTCGAGCTTGGTGTGGCTGTTTGGCGGGGTGCTGATCCCGTAGCCTGGCAGCTCGGGGATGAAGAGTGAGACCTTGCCGATGAGCTCCGGAACGATCTGATGTCGTCTTGTCAGTGGGGGTTATGCTCCAGGTAGGGGGTCCGTGAATGCACTCACGTGGCGCCAGCTTTTTTTTTTTGTATTTTTTTATTTTATTTTATACGAAATATCAGTCAAGGTCCAAAAAGTCTTGTTCGTAATTCGATGTTCAATGTTTGCTTACATCAGGGATGACTGGGGGTAGCCGTGGATCAGCGTGAGGATGGGACGCCCGGGTCCAGCATCGGACGTGTACGCCACGACATCGGAGCCGGAGGCCGTGGGGGTTGTGCTCCGCTTGAGGGCAGGGTAAAAGTTCTTTGGATCGGCGGCCATTGCGACGTCGGATGATGCTGTATCTCGGTTGGATATCTGTGTTATCGTCTATATCTATATGTTATCGTATATGGCTCCTTTTTTTGGCATCCGTCTTGTTACGATTTAACGGCATCATATATTTGATATTTCTTAACCCGTCAAGTGAGGGTCATGACTCCGAGGTGTTACCCCGAACCTCGGCCGAAATCTTCGGAACAACACCGGCAGCGGGGTCTGACGTCAGCTTACTTTTAGATCTAGCTAATCGCTACGCGACAAGCGACACCGCGGTTGCCTGAACAGTTCCCGTCGGTATTAGCCAAGAAAGGTTGGGATTAAATTGGGCGTTTTCTCCACACATGGTAATCCTGCACGATACTACCTCGGAGCTTCGTACCAAGTGGTTCCAGAGAATGAGGGGAAATTAAGTGTCATTATTCAATGCGGCATTAAACTATCAAGAGGCATTAAGTTCCTCAGCCAACAGATGCTATTCCCCGCACTGGCCAACTACTTCCTACTCCAATATTCACTCGTCTATGAACAACCCTTCCTCCGAAAAGGACACACACTCAAGCATCCTTGCCATAGGCGTAGGGGACACCAGTGTTCTCAAACACGCCGAGGAGCTCGTCCTGGGCGGACAGAGGGAAGCAGTCGGGCACGGAGACGCCGTTGGTCTCGGGGACGACGCGGTCGACGCCCGTCTTGGCGTTGTAGATGATGGCGTTGGCCAGGTCGGTGGTCAGCTCGGCGTCGCCCCAGTTCTGGGGGGCAAAGGTGAGGCTCGAGTGGGCCTCGGACATGAGGGTGTTGGGCATGTCCTCGGAGCGGGTGTAGTGGTGCATGCCCAGGTTGACCCAGGCGACCAGGTCCTGCTGGGCCAGGCTCTCGTCGTCGTCGAAGAAGCGCCAGAACTCGACCAGGGGGGCCTCGGGCACGTTTTGGTTGAGGGCGGCCGAGGAGCCGGGCTCGGTGTCCTTTTGGCGCGACACGGCCAGGAACTGCTTGGCGAACTGGGCGGACTTGAGGAAGAAGGGCGAGCGCTGCGAGGCCAGGTGGATGTTGCTCAGGCCCGGCACGATGCGGTAGCCGCGGTCCTCGCCCCACTTGTTCTTCTTGTCCTTGTTGACGATGGTGTACATGGACTGGCCGTTGGCGGGCAGCGGCAGCAGGGCCTGCTTCTCCGAGGCCACGTCGGAGATGTTGTAGCGCATCATCTCGAACTCGCCACGCTCGGGGTACCACGGCTGGGTGATGTTCTCGACGACAATGTCGGTGCGCACCAGCGTGTTGGCGGTGCCGCCCAGGTCAAAGTCGGCCTTGAAGTTCATGACGTGCGTGTGCAGCGTGCCGGTGATGGTGTCGTGGATGCGGGGTCCCCACTTGCCCTTGTCCTCGGGACGGTAGTAGTTGGCCTGCACGTAGCCGGAGGCGTGGGCATCGACGCCGATGGTGCCGTCGACCCAGAAGCTGTAGTCGAAGAGGTAGTCGTAGTTGCCGACGGTGGCGATCTGTCGCACCACCAGCTTGGAGCCCTTGGTCGCCTGCATGTAGAGGCCCGGGTCGGTGTGGCGGGTGATGGGGGTGCCAATGTCGGTCTCGAAGATGCAGACCGAGTTGTTGGTCCTGGTGGCGGCGGTGCCAGAGGTGAAGTCGCTGTCCCAGTAGGTGGCGTGGTAGGGGCAGTCGTAGCCGGGGATCAGGCGCCCCACCTGCGCACCGATGCCGTAGTAGCGGTCCATGTAGGCGGTGCCGGCCTGGAACGGGTTGTTGCCGGCGTACTGCGCGATGGCGTCCTGCAGCGAGAGCTCGTACATGATGCGCTCGCCCTTGAACCGGATGTCGTAGAACTGAACCCCCACGTCGCGGTCGAACCGCGTGTAGAAGCTCCAGCCCAGGTACTCGACGTAGCGGTTCTCCGTGTCCACCGCGTAGCGCTTGCCCTCGGGCTCGACGATGGTGGGTGCCATGCGCTCCTCGAGCTTGCGCTTCTCACCGATGCGGTCCTTGCGCAGGAAGCTCTCGTCGGCCGGCGGGGCGGGGGTCTTTTTGATCTTGCCTGCCGTCCAGGCCTCGCGGAACTCGTCGACCGACTTGTAAATGACCAGGTCGTACACGATCATGCGCATCTTGTAGAGGCTCGGGTCCGTGCCGCTGATGTCGATGCTCACGTACAGGTTGGACGGCTTGTCGTACGATGCGAGACCCTTGCGGCGGAAGGGCAGCCACAGCACTCCAGTGGTACCGTCGGTCGACGAGGGGTTGCCGTAAAAGGTCTCGGCCGTGGTGCGGTTGTCAGACCCGCCGTAGTAGGCAAAGCCGACGAGGTCGTTGGTGATGTCGGCAATCTCGGCCATGAACTTGGCCACGAACGGATCGACGGCCTTCCTGCGCGGGGTGTCGTAGAAGCGTCCATTAAACAGGATGCTGGCGCCGTTGGCACCATTGTACATAAAATCCAGGGGCTGGATCTTGGTGGTGGTGTTGTCGACGGGCAGTGGTCCGACATAGTACTCGGCGACACGCGGCACGTCCCTTCCGCCCTCGTTGATGACGACACGGGCGTGGCGAGGCACAGAGGAGGCGCCGCCGTCGAGGTAGGCCAGCACATCGGTCTTGTTGGGCTTGAGAACCTCGACGTGCCACACATAGTTGTCGGTCTGGGCGAGGTTCTCAGCCGTGGGGCTGGTGAGGTTCAAGCCCAGCGCCGGGTTCGACACCCAGCGCATCACGCTGTCGACCTCATCCTGGCTCAGGGCCGTGAAGGGGTTCGCCTTGGCTGCCTTGGTGCGCACAGTCTTGGGGGCTGGGCAGGTCGATCCGCTCCCCGTGCTGTTGTTGTTAGTGCGGCGGGAGACGGTGTTCATGCCCTGGCCGCCGCTGAGGTCGCGGGGGTGGCGAGTCTCAAGCAGCGCGTTTGCCGCCGCTGCGAGACAGAGGGAGATGACAGAAGGCTTCATGGCTGCTCAACGTTTTCAGCTTGCGGAGGCTGGCTGCTGGCTGCTGGCTCGTCTCGGTTGAGGAGTCTTTGCTTGCCTGGTGATGAGATGTCGAGCTATCATGTCGAAAAAAAAAGCAGGCGAACAACGTCCCCTTTTATAACCAGATCATAGCTGCAAGCTTCTCGCCGTTGCTGGCAGCTCTCGACACCAAAGATTCCGACATCGCCAAGATTTCAGCATCGCCGTCGTCGGACACCAAACTTGGCTTTCGTCCGACACATGGTTCGCTATCCCGCCCTACAGGAAAAAAGAGACCCGCTGGCTCTTGGCATCAAGTCGACTGAAGTACACATTTTTTGCCGTTTTGGTAACTTGCATCCAGACTAAATAAGCGGCTCGTTATCATGGTGTCGTTTTCCGGCGAGGTTGGAAAAGTTGCCTACCTAGGTAACGCAAGCAAGGAACCTCTAGACGCGGTGCCGGACCCCGTCCGTCCATATCAACCAGGTCAACCTACCTACGGTATTTGCCCTTATCATCCCAATTTATCTCTGTTTGATTTTTCGGCGGGTGGAATGGACCGATAGTGGCTATCTATGGACCCCAACCCACACCAGCCAGTCCACATTTTGCGCTTGTGGATATCCACTCTACCCGTCCAGTGAATCCTGGTTCTTTCGGGTGACGGCGTCCGGCTGGCTGATCTACGGGAATAATGGCGCAGTGACCTTTTTTTTTTTTGTTTTTTTGCTCCTTCTCCGTCCCCCAGGTTCATGACGCAGAGGGCTCTGGGTGGGTCGGAAATTGTGCTACGTTGTATATATTGCACCCCCACGGCTGGCCTTGAGCACAACGTATTCCAACATGCAGCGCGCGGCGGAGAACGGGGCCGCGCGCGGTGAGTACTATAGTATATATTAACGCTCGGTCGTTCCGCTACTATTTTTACCTCTGGGTCGCACGAGTTCTTCCCTGGACCCTTAATAATAAAGACTTTGGATTAAAAGGGACGCGTATGTAAATGAAGCAGGGTCTACATAGTATCAATCAGGTAATTTATTGAGGGCGAGACAGGGTGGCTTAGTCAAAAGCCTAGTCCATACAAGCAATTGCATGCGCAAGCCTCTGCATACTTCGAGGCATTAATATAAACCAGTGGGTTGGGGTTATTTCCTTTGTCATGTAGACATACAGTGCAGTCGACGCAGCTTTATCATCGGATGACATTTTTGACGCATCCCAAAAGTCAAGGGTCAAAACCCTTGATGGGAAATATCGAAGCTTAATATGGTAGCCATGATATTAACGCACGAACTGCCAGTCACCTTTTCCTGAAGGGGCTCTATTTGTTCTTGTGCTGTCAATTGAAACTTACAATGTGCAACATACTGTGGTGGATCGCTGCAAGATGGGGATCGATAGAGAGAGAAAAGGAAGCGATCAACAACAAAATAGCAAACAGTCAGTCAGTCAGTCACCAAGGTGCAACGTCCGAGATCAGCAGCAATTTTTATTATGCTTATTTTTGCCTCCCACGCCTCATGAACCTACCAAACACCAAGACTGCCTCTCACGATGGTAGCATTCAAAACACCACCTTAGCCACAGGCTCTACAGTTTTGGTTGACCAGGGCCCGTACCTGTCATACCAAGACAAGAGCAAGCTGCGGAGAAAGCACGGTTCGTAATTGGTGATCATATTCCCCACACGGGTTGGTATGGACTGAGCCCCGGAGGCGAGCTGCCTGGAAAATGCCCCCCCCCCTCGTAGGCGGGAGATTGGAGTAGACAAGGATAATGATCCTGGCAAAAGGCACGCGCAGCTACCGTGGTTGCGTGGATTTTCTCTCTTTTACTTAGCATTGACAGGGCGGCCCGCGGTATCCTCCCAGTCCCTCGTCCACTGGGCAAGGTTTCTGGTTGCATCTCCGAACAGACAAAAAAAAAAGAAAGAAAGAAAAAAAGAGCCTCCAGTTGCTTTCCGAGTCATTTTTTCTTTTCTTCACGCCCCTCTGGCCCATCACCGCGTCGCGCGCCTCGGGGAGGAAAATAACCTCCACAATATAGCGGCCTCCAGAGGGAAATAGAAAAAAAAAAAAAAAAAAGTCAAATGAGGACGGGGTCGATCTGGACGGCGACCTGCGCCGCCGCCCTGTTCCTGCTGCGGCCCGCACGATGCCAGGACACGGGCGTACCGGGCGCACCCGACGCAGCCCACTACAGATATCGCATCGGACACTCGGTTGCCGTCGCGGGCAGCAATCTGTACATTGAGGGCGGCGAGGTCGTGTCGGGGCAGGGGAACGAGACGGAGCAGTCTGTGATATGTATGTTTTTTTTTTTTTTTTTTTGACATGTTGGCTTGCTGCGAAAAGGGGGAAATGATTCAATTCACGCGACTCAATTGGCTCGAGTCACATACATGTACGTTTGTTTGTCTCTGACGTCAATGACCCAAAATCACAGCAAACAAAACCGCCATCATCCCCCTCGACAAGCAATGGACCACCACAGACCCGGGAATCCACGTCATCGACAGCGGCGAGTTCGGGCTGCGAGTGACCGAGACGACACTATGGCCCACGGAAGACGGCCAGACGCTGTTCAGCTGGGGCGGCAGCGTCGGCGAGGCGGCGCAGCTGACGCAGGACTCGCACCTCCGCGAACTGCGCAACCGGTGGTCCAACGACAGCGCCGTGCCCCGGAGCGGCGACGGCGAAAAGATTGCGCGCACGAGGAGCGGCAGCTGGACCACCTGCAACGGCATCGGCTTCCTCCTGGGCGGCGTCACGCCCCTGACCGCGGCCGAGCTCAGCCCGCCCGGCACCATCAACTCCTTTACCCAGTTCGAGGCCCAGTTCGCCCCGGTCCCGGGGCTCGTCACCTTTGACATGCGCACCAGGCGCTGGGACAACGTGTCGGCCGAGGCCTTCGGGCCCGGAGGCCCCATCGTCGGCGGTACGCATTTTGGCGGCGCCGCCGTGTGTCTGCCCACGTTTGGCACCGACGGCGGCGGGCTCGTTGTGTTTCTCGGCGGCAAGCAGGCCACCAATCTGCGCGCCCCCGCCACCTTTTCGGATATGCTGTTCGAGGCCGTATATTTCTACGACATTGTCACGAAAAAGTTCCATTCGCAATTCGCGACGCTGCACACCAAGGACGCCCTGCCCGCTCCGAGGACCGAGCTTTGTGCCGTCGCCACGAGCTCGTCTTCCAACTTGTCATACGAGATCGTCGTCTTTGGCGGGAGGAACGGGAACTCCACTTCCGACGTGCACATCCTCACCGTACCCGGTTTCAGATGGTTCAAGGTCCCCGATGCCGAGGGCGGTAGGTACCAGCATGGGTGTGCCGTCGTCGGCAAGGGAAGGCGACAGATGCTCAGTGTCGGGGGGATCGAGTCCTGGAATAACAAATTCGGCAGCGGCATCTCGGATCCGTGGAAGAGCGGGCTCAAGGTGTTTGACATGACGACGCTCAAGTGGTCCGACACATACGATCCCGACGCCCCGCCCTATGAGACGCCTGCCGATGTCAAGTCTTGGTATGATGCTGGGTGAGTAAAAGCCAAAACAAATTTTTCTTAGACTCCAAGGGGAGAGCTGTAGCTGACTTAATTTTGCAGTGGACGCGCATCCGTCAAATGGGACAAGCCCGATACCGAAGCTCTGTTTGCCTCATCAACTTCTGGACAGCAACCAGTCGACTCCGGCCCACAAGGCGGGCCGCCCGCCCCAATCGGCGTCATGGTAGGCAGCATTCTCGGCGGCATAGCGGCCCTCGTGATCGCGATCGGCGTCTTCATATTCCTCCTCCGACGCTCCCGCCGAGCCAAACAAGACAAGGCGTCGTCCCAAGAGGCAATGTCAAACCACAACACCGACCCAGACGACTCGAGCAACACGCTGGTGTCTCCAATGTCGTCAGAGCTCCCGACTGTTGCTGGAGAGGGCGCCTGGAGTCCAACCTCGCCCTACGAGCTGGGAAAGGGTGGGAAAGTCCCTTTGGTGACCACCTTGCCTCCTTCGGCGCACGAGATGCACGCCGCCGACGTTCCCAGGGAATTGCCGAACAATGAGATAACTCCGCCCCACGAGATGCCCGCAAATCATGCGAGGTCGCGTCCAAGACAAGAGGAAAAGACGCTGGGTGGTTTCATCGCCCCAGACGCTATCCAGGCGAGAAAACCCAGGGACCAAGCAGGGCCACCGTGGGTAGACAAGGGCTATTTTTGATTAAACTTGTTAAGAGATTTTGATCGCTTTACATATAGAGCTCGAACAATTAATGAACACATTTTTTTGACATCCTGACAGATAATGATAATGTTGCAGACAAGAAAAAAAAAGATTTATTATAATTACAACGACTGCCGAAAGGGCCCCGAGGCCTGCGCCATCGAGTTGCTTCCGTTGCGACTAGCCGGACACGAGGCGCGGCTCGTGTGTGGCTGTCCATTGCCGTTCGTGGCAGTTTGCCGCCGCGGCTGTTGGAACCTCTGCTTCAGTTTCTCCGCAGGGGTGAGCCTCACGGTACTGGCCGATTCGGTCCGCGTCGGCATCGAGGTCCTACTGCTTCCCGTCATCGGGTCAACCGTCTCGACGGTGGGTGGGCTGGGCTGCCAGTAAGGATTAGAGGGCTGGGGCACAGAATGCATCGAGGGACGGACGTCGCCACTCGGTTGAAACCTGCTGTGCAAGCCCGCGGCGGCAAACCTCTCGGATGCTTCGGGGTGAGTGCCGACGAACGAGTCCCAAAATGTCCTGTCCATGACGGATGGGATCTCGGTTGGATTCAGCGGCTTGACGTTCTCCTCACCCTGAGCGAGACCTCTAGCAATGCGCCACAGGATCCAAAGGATATCGCTGCTGATGAAGCCCATCAGCTCGGCATCTTCCAGTTCAAGGGCATCCATGTAGCTGACGGCCGTCTGGTTCAGAAGCTTTGACAGACGCAGCACTTCTGCGAACGCGCCAATGCCGTGGAGCTGCACTCGGTTGGTCTTGAAGTAGTCCTCCCACACGCCGTCGGCAGCGTCCGGGTACGTGATGTTGATGCGGACGATCGTGCCGTCGCTGGTCTGGACGCCGATGACATCCGGGCGGGAGGCAAAGGTCTCGAACTGGGGCACGGTCTTGGCCCAGCCCGTCATGGTATCGCGGCAGTACGGAGGGACCATGATGGTGATGTGCCGCGGCTTGTCCAGAGTGTATCCCCAAGCCGCCAAGGCCGCCATGCCGCAGACTGCATATGGCATGTTGCTGGCCTTGTCGAATATGCCGAGGACCTCGTCGATGATGGAAGCGCCGAGGAACTTCCTATTGAGACGTTCAAACCGTTCATCCTCGTTGGCCGACCTGCGGGAGGAGGATTTTGAACCGGCGGTGCTGGAGGACAGACGGCTGCTGCTACGGGAAGCGGCGCCGTCGCGCTCCGCAAAAAGCTGCGAGGGCTCGATGCTCGAGCGGATCTTGACGGGTGGTTCGGGTAGCGGGAGAGGGGGCAGATCTTGTGAGAGACGTGGGTGTGTTGGAATCATCACCCTGACCGGCAGGGCGCTGAGCTGGCTAGGTACACGCATGTTAGAGCTCGGCCGGGGTTGCGTTTGGACGGGCCCTGCTTCAATGGGCGTGCAGTCGAACCTGCGATCTTTGTGTGACCAGTGAAAGTTTTCGGGGTTGGGCCAAAGCTCACCTTCATATGGCTTGATGGCCTTGGAAGGCCTACAACAGTCCAGTACCAGACAGCCCCCGTATCGCTTGATGCGGGAAAGCCAGGACGTCTTGATATTCGTCTGAGGAGACATCTCGGCGTATTAGCAATGTGCTTAGGAAAGGGTTACTGAGGTATGATGTTTTGACGATCCCGGGTTTTTGTTCTCGGTTTGGTGTTTCCTGACGAAATCTTGTCTAGACTAGTTGGTATTAGCAAGGTTGACGGCTATTGTCCGATTTGTGTATGAGCAAACCGGACTTGTCGAGCTGTTGCGGAGTTTGTTAATGTCGAAATATCTCTAGATCAGGAAAATGTTGAAGCGAAGAGGACCAAATCCCTTATTTTATGCTCCATTCGTCTTTGACCGCCCACAATGAGACAATGGCCTTGTACATTGGCTCGAGGTCATCAAAGAACCCGCATACTACGCCTTTGTGTTGTCACTTGCCAACATCCAGACAAAGACGGAACTTCTGTAAATCTTTGTGGCTGCCAAGCCAATGAATCCGACATAGCACTGGCACTGCATATTTCAGTGCACCTAGGGCATGATTCATGAAGGTGAAAGAGGTGTTTCCGGGACTGACCGGAACATGTTCGGTGCGCATCGCGATATGCTGGCGCTATCTAATAGGCTGTGTCTAAACCAACCAAACGCCGCCCACCCTACTAGTACATGCCGTCATAATTGGACGTCGTATCTGCCGCTCAGGCGGCCCTGATAGCTCGCATATCGAGATGGTTGGCATCCTTTTGTGTGCGCCTCTAATTTGCCTAGCAAACGTCTTGATGCCTGTCAAAGAAGCTGGTAATCCCAAGGGAACTCATAGGTCTTCCTCGACATCCATTTGATCGTCCTCTGAACGCCCCTTGCCGCTTGCTCCAACAGCAGACGCCTTCTTCTCCAGCACCGCAGCCTCCTTGTCAATCATCTGCCTTGATACGGCGACAATGTTGTCCTCGATGAGCTGCTGACCAACATCCTCCAAATGCTTCTTCGGGTCTAGCTTTCCGACGTAGCGCGTCTTCAGCTGGTCCTTGGTAAGCTCCGTCTCCTCCTTCACGCGCTTCTCGTAACCTTCTGACAAGCTGACCAGCCGGTCCAAGCGCTCCTTGTTGTTCTGTCCTTGGGTACGGAAATCATCCATCTGCAGGGACTCGGTCCATACTTGCTTGTGAAGGTTCATCAACATGTTCTCCTCGAGCGCTGTCTTGCGGTAGTTGATGTTTATCGAGTAGTAGTGGCGGTTCAGACCGTGGATCAATGCTTGAATCGAGGGTTTGTTGAGGTGGCCAAGGTTGGATGTGCTTTGGCGGGGCTCCTGTCCGAGCATGAGAGATTGCGGGTTGATGAGACGGAAAGCGTCTATGACAACCTTTCCTTTGACGGACTGAATCGGGTCAACGACCACAGCGACGGCACGTGGTGTGAGCTGCTCGAAACTCTGCTGAGTGTTGATATCCACCGACGACAACCAGCAGCCGAAACCGGGATGTGAGTGGTACCAGCCCACGACGGACTCGGGCCTGTAGGCGAGCAAAGAAAACCATGTCAGCAAAAATTCAGCCATTCCCCCGCACATGGCAACTGTCCCAAGCTAAGCTAGGGAGTGCCTCACCTTCCTGTTTGCCGCAACATATCCATCATCTTCATCTGGAACACCGGGTCGACTGCCTCGACACTGACTCCAGTACCGCTTTGTGGCATGGCAAAAACATCAACGACGCGTACTGTGAAGTCATCGACAAACTCGCCCAGCATAAGTCCCATGACTTCCATGGGCACACCGGCGCGGCCGTGCCGCAGCATCTTTAGGAGGGCAAGGGAAGAAATATAGACGGTCTCGGCGTTGTCGATCAACTGGAGGTTGTCCTGGTGTCGGGCGAATCGTTCAAGTTAGTGATGGCTGGTTGGGCAGCGTGAGGAGCATCAAGTGTATCAACTCACCGTTCCGGGGGCAGCGCCAAGCTGGCCGCCCATACCGTTCATCATACTTCGGAAGCGTTCCATCTTGGCTGCGAGGGCACAACGCAGCTGTTGTTTGGATTCACGGACTCTTCGCTAGATCGGACTGTCGGTTGGGGGCGTAAATAATTGCGATCGCGCTGTTTGCGATGGGAGTGGCGGATGAAGTGGTGGTTTGAAATCGTGTTTGTCAGGTCGCACATTCAAGATGGCGGGCAATGTCCAGTTGACGCAGCTCCTACGCAGCCTGGAAGTGGAGCACGGACCAAAGCCTAAATTCAACCTGAGCTTCTTCGAGGCGGGAGCTGGAGCAAGGGTGGGCTGTTATCTGCTCGAGCTTCTAATCAGCACGTGCCGGATCTTCACCACCTGCCCAAACAGAGCTAGCGTGGCAGTATCGCATCAGAAGCTCGCTCCGATAGCAACTGCTTCTCCACGCGCAGCCGCCAATTCCATCATCCCGCCGCCTTTTCAATTCGTTAACGAGGTCATTCATTCCATATACTACTCACTTCAGCCTCACTCCACAAAGCATTCCTTGCGACAACCACCCAGCTTATTCAGAGAAGCCATATGACTTTCAAATTGACATAGTCAGAAACGTTGCTGTTTGTAGCCGATCGAACCCATCCCAGACAACCACAACCCGACACCCCACGCGAACCTTGGGCGCATCGCAAACATGACGGACAAGGCGGGCGTGGACCGCTCTGATCCGCTGTACAAGGTCGTCAATACGGATAAGAAGCGCGTTGCCTACTTCTATGACTCCGACATTGGCAACTATGCATATGTTACAGGCCACCCTATGAAACCTCACCGAATCCGATTGGCGCACAGCCTAGTTATGAACTATGGCATCTACAAGTTTCTCGAGGTTTACGTATGTGCATTCTCTGCCGTTCCTGTTGTTCGATATGTGATCCTTTAACTGCCCTTTGAATGCGCGACTAACGCTTCCAATCTCATTAGCGCGCGAAACCCGCTGTCTTCACAGAGATGACGCAGTTCCACACGGACGAATACATAGAGTTCCTCCAGAGGGTGACACCCGACAACATGGACTCTTATGTTAAGGAGCAGAGTAAATACAATGTGGGAGACGACTGTCCTGTATTCGACGGTCTGTTTGAGTTTTGTGGCATCAGCGCCGGTGGAAGTATGGAGGGTGCCGCCCGACTCAACCGGTCCAAATGCGACATCGCGGTGAACTGGGCCGGTGGTCTTCACCACGCCAAGAAGAGCGAAGCCAGTGGTTTCTGCTATGTCAATGGTATTTATTCGCTCGGATATCACTCGCCTGTACCGGAATTCGATCAGCTAACAGCAAAACCTGTACAGATATCGTTCTCGCCATCATCGAACTCCTCCGCTTCAAGAAACGCGTTCTGTACATCGACATCGACGTTCACCACGGAGACGGCGTGGAGGAGGCGTTTTACACCACAGATCGCGTCATGACCGTCTCATTCCACAAGTACGGCGAGTACTTCCCGGGAACCGGCGAGCTTCGAGACATTGGCATCGGCCCTGGCAAGAACTACGCGGTGAACTTTCCGCTGAGGGATGGAATCGATGACAACTCTTACAAGAAAATTTTCGAACCCGTCATTGACGCAGTCATGAAGTACTACCAGCCCGAGGCGGTGGTTTTGCAATGTGGCAGCGACAGTCTGTCGGGCGATCGGCTGGGATGCTTCAACCTGAGCATGCGTGGTCATGCCAACTGCGTCGACTTTGTACGCGGATATGGCCTCCCCACACTCGTCCTGGGTGGTGGCGGTTACACTATGCGCAATGTTGCTCGCACTTGGGCATATGAAACCGGACGCCTAGTGGGCGTAGACATGGACAGAACACTCCCGTATAACGAATATTATGAGGTTGGTTGGCTGAATCACTCGCTCATTCAACAAAATCCAAGCTAACAGTTTATTCTGCAGTACTATGGACCTGACTACGAACTGGATGTTAGATCATCCAACATGGAAAACGCAAACTCGAACGAGTACCTAGAGAAGATCAAGATTGCCGTGATTGAGAACCTCCGAAAGACAGCACCTGTGCCCTCGGTCCAGATGCAGGAGATACCTCGCCCGAGTATGGGCATGACAGATGAAGAGGAAGCCATGCTTGACGACATGGACGAAGATCAGAACCCTGACGCACGAATCACACAAAGGCAATGGGAAAAGAGCGTTGCAAGACAAGACGAATTTGAGGATAGTGACGACGAGGACATGGCACGGTCAAACGGTGCTGCGGCAGTACCAAGGACCCGGCCATCGATAATGAACCACGAGAACCCACATGCAGACATGGAAGATGACTCAGGGAAGCCAGTGACAAACGCAAGCAAGGAAACTGAAAAGGATGCAGATGACACGGTTATGGAGGACGCCGACCCAGAACAAGTTGAAGCACCCGAGAAGCCCAGCGAAAAGCCAAACGGCGACGCCGAAGCTGAAACAGCCAAGGAGGCCGAAGACGTGGATATGATGGACACGGACGAAAAGGCTCCGGCAGCTGAGGATCCCTCGCCCGCCTCAGACGGCTCCAGCAAGGACAAGGAGGCTGAGATCAAGAAGGAGGTGCCAGAAACCTCGCGACCGCCAACGCCAAAAGAGGGTGAAACTGCGGATAAGAAGGACAAGGTCGAAGACGAGCCGATGGCAGAGGCAGCGACCTCTGCACCTGCTGCCGAGGAAAGTGGGGGAAAGGAAGCAGAGCCTGCGGTCAAAGAAGCAGAAGCCCCCAAAACTACCGACAAGACAGAAAGCAATGGTGACAAGGACAAGGAAGCTGCCGAGAGTGGTGACAAAGAACCAGAACCAAAGCCTAAAGACACTCCAAAAGCCACAGAGGAGGCAGAGCCATAATTAGGCCAAGTCTTGTGTCGAACTTTCAAGTAGACATGGTCCTATCAGATACTTTCAAGCTGATTCATTTAGTAATGGGATTTGTGGGGCATGATCGAAAAGGTAACAAACGATTGCATGTGGGTGGTGTCAACGTTTAAGCGGCGATTTTGGCTGAAAGATCAAGTGGCACACAGCAAGCACTCAGCGTCCGAGACTGGCCAGAGCCCAGTCGGAACTTTTCTTTGCCTTGCGTGGTCGCTATGGCTCCTGCCAGATCGCTTCTAAGCAGTGAAGTTCGACTGGATACACTATGAGAAACATGTCTTAATGGTTTGCGTGTGCTGAATAGGGTGTTGTTTGGCGTTTGGGGCGGCAAGCTTTTAAATTTCAATTCTTCATTTTCCTCGTCTGGTGCATCCGGTGATTTTTGGTCAATTCTGTGAAACTAGACTAGTCTAGTCACGGGCGCCCCGTGCTGTCGTATTTGTCTATTGGCAGTCGGGTGTTCAGGCTTTTATGCCAGTCCCCTCCGGTCATGTGGTGGCAATCTTGGGATAGCGGCTGATGGTTGCGAGCTAGGAGGACTTCTCATACGGAACTCATACAAAATGAGGTGTTTAACTACAGCTCAGCTCTTTTTACCACTGGCCTCAGTCGGCAATAAATTGGGAGCTTAGATCATAAGGAAGCCAAGAGGGAAGATATTATCAAGTTTTTTTTCTCTTTCATTCTATATTTGAGCTTGTATTAACGGCAGGGAGAAGAAGCGCTGATTTGCGCTGTTTTTCACTTGTAGCTGACTAATAAAGTAATAATACAGTTTACAGCGCAATAGACTATCTCGAACCATTGATACAGTTAGTGTCTCCATACCTCAAGAGATACTTTTTGTGGGGGTTGACGAGCAAGATTTGTCACTGGAAACAACCGCCCCAACGATGACAATATTATTTAATTCTTGCAACATACGAATGAGGAAATTGTGTACATATTGACATCCGTCCTTTAACAGGTGTCATTAGTTGATCTGACATATTCCGTATATAATATAGTGAATCGTCTGAGGCTGTTGTCGTGTTCTCGGTGCAGTGCTTTTGGCAGCCGGGCATTTACCAACGGCCAGCACGTTCCCCGCAGTATCGCGCCCTTGGCATCATCCTTCCGTTTCAGGGTGTGGCTGTGTGTAACCTGCAGCTTCCACAGCCCGCTTAGGGTGTGATCTCCTCGCTGTTGCTTAATTGTTTTCCCAATTAGGCAATATTATATCTTTGTAAAAAAAAAAAAAAGTGGAAATAATTTTGGAAATACCTTTTACGCAGGGGTAAAATTAAAAAGTCGATTTGTAAATCACGTTTGTCCATTTTGCCGCATTTTGCTAACCGCCTACTCCTTTTAAAATTTTAACGACGAAAAACGCAATTTAGTTTTGCGTTTTATACAAATTAACAATTCGCCCAAAAAGGGTATTTAAGCGAAAATTTGGCATTATTTTAACCCATTTTTAAAAAAATACATTTGTTTTAACCCATTTTTGCCAAAGGTACCCGGCTAGTATAGCTTTGGCATTTCTTGGTTACCAAAAACGGTTAAAGCCATCGATTTTTACCTTTTTGGGACGGTTGAATAACCAAACAACAGCGAGGAGATCACACCCTTACTATGGAGCCTATGGCGATCAGGTGGTGGTACGGAAGCGCCAGCCTGACCTACCGAGACCACATGGCCCTTGGCAAGGCTAGACTCCACTGTCTTTCCCTGTCCCCCACCTTTTGCCTCGAGTTTTCGCTTGTTGGCTTGGGAGATATCTTGTCGCTTCCCGCCCTGTCGCAGACGAAATAAAAAAGGTCTTGTTGAAGACTGCGCAATCGGTAGCTTGCTACGGAGTACCACGGAGCAAAGAGGCCATGCACGTCCAGCTGGCGCAATCTGGGGTCATGTCGCGACTTGGCATCAGCATCAGGGGGGACCCGCCGAAGTACTCGGATGCGGATTCGGCTCCTGGTCTCTGGGACCAAGCCTTTTGCGGACTGGCCGACGACGACAGGAAGGAGCTGGAAAGCCTCAAGTCCGACGACAACCACATGGATCCGTCCGAGATTGCGCGGATAGCTCAGCGAAAACGGGACGAGTGCGTAAAGAAGCAGTGGAACCTCTACACGAACAAGGCGGGGGACCAGGTCAAGGTCCGGGATTTGCTGTCGTCGGTGGTGAACTGGCTGAACCGGTTCAAGGAAGTCTGCGACGCGGCCGTGCAGTTCGATCCCGTGCACGCGGCGCTGCCGTGGGCGGTGGTCAGGGGGCTGTTGATGGTAAGGATGTGACATGTTTTTGCAACCCTTTCTTTCTGCCCCTTTGTCGGCAGCGTTTGACTCTCTTTTTCTTTCTTGTCTTTTCGCAGATAGCCGTAAGCGATGTGCAGACGTTCGGCACCATGGTCGAGGGTGTCGATCGAATATCAGCCTTGATCACACGATACGCAAAGCTCGAGTCGACGGTTCTCTTGCGGACTTGCGACCTCACCAGTCAACTGTCGTCTGCTTTGGTCAAGCTGTACGGTTCAGTGCTCAAGTATCTTGCCAACACTTGTCGCTATTACCGGAAAAGCACCCTGAGTGAGGAGCCTTGTCTTTGCCCCCCCCCATGCGTCGGGCTTGTTTGAATTCAGGCATAAAATGCTAATCAAAGTCACACACTCGCTGATGCTTGTATTTCACAGAGAGGGCGCTGAAAAGTGTAGTCAACAGCACCAAATCAATGGTTGACGAGCCCCTGCTGCGCATCGAGCACGACGAAGAAGAAGTTTTCAAGTTGGTTCAGCTTGTTCAGAATGGGCTGATTGGGGTCAAGCTTGACGACATACTCGCAAGCATACAGGAAAGCGTCAAAGCAGTACAAGTGACAGCCGCCAGCATGCGTACCAAGCTCTCGGCGTGGTTGAACGGACCAGAGAGTAGCGGTACATACGAAGCTTTGATTCAATATCACCACCCTGGAACTTTCCAATGGGCATTGCAACTCGCCCAGTTCCGACTTTGGGCATCGACCAACGAGTCGAGCCCAAAAGTTCTTTGGGTCCACGGCCCTGCTGGATTCGGAAAGACGTTCATGTCAGCGCAGATGATCAAGCATCTGAAAAAGACCATGACGCAGCCGCCTTGCTACTTTTTCTGCCTTGCAGACAATCAGCTCACGCGCGACCCCTACCAGATTCTCAGATCGTGGCTGACACAGATGCTCGACAACGACAAGGCCCTGCACATTCTCAATGGTGCGTCGGAGTCGCGCAGTCAGTCCGCCAAGCTGTCGCATGTGGGTCTTTGGGAGTTGTTTGTGGCCGTCGGCTCTGCCATTCCGGGCTGCACTTTTGTGATTGACGGGTTCGATGAGTGTATCAACATCGACATTGGGGCACAGTACTGCGACAACATACCTCGAGAGCTCTTCTTACGGGATCTAATGATTCACCTGGCAAAGACAAAGTCTCGGGTCTTGGTCGTTAGCAGAGACACCCCAGACATCAGGAGGTTCCTAGGGGTAGAGTCCCAGTCCGTCGCATCCCCTGGCGTCTTGAAGCTCGAATATCAAATCACGGCCAAGGACACGGGCGAAGACGTCAAGTCGTTTTCGGAGCACATTATCAACTCCAAACTCTTCAACAGAAACGCAGACCTGCGCCACAAGATCGCGGCACAGGCGGCCGAACGGTCAGAGGGCATGTTCCTCTGGATCAAGCTTCTGGAGCAAAAGCTCTCGGGCGGACAAAACGCCAAACAACTGGCCAAGACGGTGACGCAGATGCCATCCGGCATCAGCCAGGCTTACTCGCGGGAGCTCGACAGGATAGTCAAGCTCCCCGAGGACGAAAAGAAGCATGCGGTCATGTTGCTCCGCTGGGTCATGTTTGCCATTCGTCCTCTTCAGGTCAAGCAGCTTGCCGAGGCGCTGGTGGTGTCTGGAGAGGAGGAGCTGGACGAGTATCCCGAAGACGACCTTCCAGATTGCTGGCAGCATGGTTTCGTCGACGAGAGCTTTGTGCAGGATATGATTCTAGCCCCTTGCGGGTCCTTGCTCCAAGTGAAATCAGCCTCAGCCGATACGCCCTTGGCTGAGCACACTGTACATTTTGTGCACTTTTCCGTCAAGGAATACCTCACCAGCCTAGCAGGACACGACAAGAACCAGCTTGGCTTTGACAAACCGGCTGTGGAGGAGTGGCGCCTGGCCAGCATCTGTCTGCGTTATCTCACCCTTGAAGTCTTCAAAGACACCGACTGTGATTGGGAACAGTATCCTTTCCTTTCGTATGCCGGCTGGGCCTGGTATTTCCCCAGCTTCCAGGCCAAGTCGTCGCCCCCGCAGGATGCCATTCAAAAGGCGAGGAGAATCTTTGATCCGTCGACGCCCAGCTGGGGTATTTGGACACCCGTCATGGACTCGGTCCTCGACTTTCACAGCGCGGCAGACGGCCTCGCTCTGCGGGCCAACCTGACCGCTACGGAAAGCAGGGCAGGAGACGTCGAGCCCGAAACGTACGAGACGGTATCCGAGTCGTACTATACCGAGGGCGAAGCCGAAGACGAAGACACGGAGGGCGAGTCACACACGATGGAGAATCACACGCTCGATAGTGGAGACGGCAACGACGACCAAGAGGACGAGTTGCCCAAAGATTCAAGCCCACCAGGCCAAGTCCCCAGCCCAGTCTACTACGCAGCCCTCCTAGGCCTCGAGGACATGCTGAGCTGGCTCGAAGGACAAGGTCTCGACTTTGCTGCACCAGGCGGCCTCTTTGGCTTCCCACTGCAGGCCGCTGTCGTCGGGGGCAGCGAGAAGGCTGTTCGACACGTCCTCAATTCGCCCGGTGTGCAGGTGTCGCAGCGGGGCGGAGTGTGCGGCACGGCCCTCATAGCCGCCGTGGCAACCTCGCGGCACAAGATGGCAGAGTTGCTGATCCAAGCCGGTGCTTCTACGAATGATGTCGACGACATCGGCGAGACTGCGTTGCATTATGTGACCACGACGAGATCTGTTGAAACTGCAAGGCTTTTGCTGGACAATATGAGCGAGGGACAAGACATCGACTCGGTCAATGTTGAAGGTCGAACGGCACTGCACTGCGCGGTGGACAATTCATGTGGTGAAATTGTCGCCTTGCTGCTGGAGAGAGGGGCCAACGTAAACACCAACGCCGCAAGCTACGGCCTCACCCCGCTGCACACAGCCATCTACAACAAGGACGCTGCAATGGTCAGCAGGCTGCTCGACTCGGGCGCAGACGCAGCCTGGAAGGACGAAGAAGGATGGACCCCGCTGGAGGCAGCGGCTCACACGGGCAACGTGGACATTGTGAACCTTGTCATCGGAGCGGGGGCCAAGGTCGACGGAGACGAGGGCATCCTCAGCGATACCTCGCTGACCCCGCTCCAAAGGGCCATAATGGGTGACCACCTCGACGCTGCGAAATGTCTGTGGGAGCACGGTGCCGACCTGAACAAGAAGATGCGGTCGGGCGCCACAGCCCTCGAGGTTGCGGTCCGGTCCAACCGCGTCGGGGTCTTGAAATGGATCCTGGAGCAGGGGGCATCCTTCAAGTTTATAAACACAGAGTCGCTCTGCTCCGTGTTTGAAACCGCTGCTCAGCGTAGGTTCGTAGACGTCATGCACGAGCTGGTCGCGGGGGGCGTCTTTCAGATCTGTCCCAGGGGCGAACCCGGAACCGGCAGAGCTAGAGCGACCAAGTGGGACGACGACCACCTCGTCATGCTGGCATACAGCGGCGACGCAGACAGAGTCAGGTACCGACTGGCCGAGGCGTCCGGGTGCACCGAGCTCACAATCGGGGAAGCTCTGCACGCCGCCTCGGCCATGGGCCACCTGGAGACGGTGCGAGCGCTCCTGAACGGGCGACGACGGGCCCGCATCAACGCGCGGGACGCGACCGGCCGCACCGCCCTCCACTACGCCGCCAACAGGCTGCATGCAGCCGTCGTGGACCTGCTGGTGGACGCGGGGGCCGACGTCTCGCTCGAGGACGACGCCGGCTCGACGCCCATCGACCTGGCCGTCAGGCACGGCACGCGGGCCCTGAGCATAGCCCAGAAGCACATGGACAACCACGGCCTCGCCATCAGGCGCCGCCCCACCGTCATGGCCGGCGCGGGCGGGCAGTCTGCCTCGGCGGTCCGGGACATCCGGAGGATGCTGTCTGGGTCGTGGGAGGGTCAGTACGACTACCTCACCTGGCGGAGGGGGAGGACCGATCCCACCTCGATCGAGATACCTGCCAAGTCGGCAGAGGGCTTTGCCTTTTCGGGAGACGGCAGCGACGTGGTGGGGCCGTTCAAGTACCATGGATTCGTCGACCCCCTCGGCTTTGTCTGGTGGGTTAAAATGTATGAGGAGCTGGGGTGGCTATACAAGGGCCGGCTGAGCGGCGATGGGACCGTGCTCAAGGGGACGTGGGGGAGCAATAGGAAGTTGTGGTATGGGACGTTTGTGTTGAGGAAGCAATCATGAGTGGAGTTATTAAGAGTTGGGCCGAATATGATCGGGATGAGAAACACTCGAGCAAACAACCAGTATTCAGGCACTACCTTCTACACTGAGAGCAGTCCATGTGCTATTTGAAATATTTGAACATCCTATTCTCCCCATCTTTGGTGCCGGTCAACTTGGATGGTCAAGGCAGTGGCCAAAAGACATAAAGTGACCTATAAGTTACCGTACCCACAGTAGATAAGGCTGATAAAAGATTAGGATGTTGTGCATAATTGCGGCATTCAGAACAGACTACTGCCAGCTTTGGATAGACGATAAAATTAGGGTAATAGAATCAATAGTGGAATCCACCGTTGTAGAAGCTTCTTGGCAAGTCTATTACAGTTCAAACGCCAGCCAACTCGGGCTGTTGGGTGGGCAAAGGTCTACTGAAGTTATCCTGACCTCCAATTTCCAAAGACAACTGCCTTTATCTCTCTCTTCTTCGGCACACAGAACACTCCATTAACCGCATATCTCACAGAGTCACAGCGAAGAAAAAATCCAGAATTTGTCAAAAAAGCTCTTGCATGCAGCATTAAGGTCCCTGACTATTCCAGCACCCCGGGTGCTCCCATCTGGCAGGCTCTGATTCAAAACTAAAAAACACATTTAATATCAAGTATAAAACATGACCAAATGTAACAGCGAAGCTTTCTCTGACCCATTCCGTTTGCATCATGACATCTACGCCTGTTCATAGAAGCCATTCCACTATAATTAGGCAGCGCATCCAACAAAACCAGGTAGTCCACCGGAGGTGCAATCACCGTTGATGGGATCAACAAATGTAACATCGCGTCCTACGGGGAAGCTCGATTGCAACGGGTCGCATCCACTTTGGCCCTTGCCGGACCGCTTAGTATCCGACCTGAAGTGGCCACACTAACAAGAAAGAAGATGGAATCATTAGTTTTGCCCGACCGATAATTGAGAAGGTTCCTGTCGAATGAGAAAGAACGAAAAGAAAGATCAAATGGGTAACTCACACAATAGGAATTTTGGTTGAAGCTTTTGCAAATCTTGTCTGGTTGGGGTGTGCCCCGGTCGCAGCAAATCTTTCCTGTCTGAGATCCTTGAAAATCGGGTGCTACAGCCGCAGCCAGGCCAGCTAAAAGATAGAGAGGAACGATGGAAACCGTGATTGAACGCATGTCGACGATGAACCGTGGTGGGAAACGAGGCAAAAAGAACAGGATAGTGACAAGGAATTAAAACATACGCACAGCGTGAAGTAAGCAAGTCTGATGGAAAATCACGCGTCAGAAAATCAAATGTTGTGCGAGCGATTGCATCGGTTTTGAACCTTTGGTCAGATGCAAAGGACGTCAAACCGATGTCTTTCCTTTGTCTACCTACGCGTCTTGATTTCTAAATGTGGTCTGGTTGATTGACGTGCAAAACACAAGTGTAACATTGCAACCCGGGGAGTGGGTTTGGACATCTTAGTCAATAAGCCCAGGTACATGCCCTGCTGTTCCACCACCAGTTTTAACCGGAGAACCGACTTTTGATTCGATTAAAGAAACAAGGCCAACCCTGACCGCCATGTCGACTCCGAGGTAAGCATATAAATTTGTGGGACTTGATGTTTGAAAAGATTGGGAGTGGTAGCTAATTATAACGTCAACCGAATGCGTGCGTGTGTGGACGACGGGAAAGAAAAGACAAAAAAAAAAAAAAAAAAAAAAAAAAAAAAAAAAAACACGTTCTTGCATCAAGTCGCAAAGCAAAAGGTCAGCTCCGGTGACTCTGGCTACCTCAGTCACTCAGGTTGCTGTTTTCCATGATAAGTGCGTCAAAACGCGAAGAAAAATGTTTTGCAATTGAGGGGACGAAGAAATATTGTTTTACTTGTGCAATATGCTTTCCTTCTAGCTCAACTCACAACCTGCCCTGGCTTTAACAATAGCAGTGTTTCCCTTTGCATAAGAGTGTGCATCACCTGCACCTACGTTGCAAATGCAGTAACTTGCCTAGGTAGGTAAGACTGGGCGCTTGGTATACGACTGCGGTATTTTGGGTAAATAACGTTGAGCTCCACATCTCCGACCCCCCTAAAGTCCGGCCCCTAAAAATATCTACTCAGCCACGTCAACCCTTTGTTTTATTTTATAAATATCTAGACGAATTTTTCACTTTAGAACTTGATTTTTGAAGATTCTTGCTCCAAACCTTCCAATGAAACAGTACACTGAAAATCAGCTTCTTGCTGCCATTTCTGACATAAGAAATGGCAAATCAGTTCACAAAACCTCGCAAAAATGGGGTATTCCTCGGAGTACCCTTCACGATCGTTTAAAGGGGGCCCAGTCAATTCAACAAGCGAAAAGATTTTGTCAAAGGCTTTCACAGGAGCAGGAAACCTATTTGGCAGATTGGGTACTTGCGCAGGCCGCGTTAGGCCTTCCGCCAACGCATCAAGAACTACGCTATTTTGCGGAACGAATTCTTCAGGCCGCCGGAGAAAGAAAAAGCCTTGGGAAACATTGGGTTAGCCGTTTTATAGCCCGATATCCAATTTTGAAAACCCAAAGACCCCGGCGAATAGAAAATGCCCGGGTTAATGGGGCTACAACCGAGGTAATTAAATCTTGGTGGTCCTATTTGAAAAATCCCGTTGTCGATACTATAAAACCGGCCAACCGTTGGAATATGGACGAAACAGGTATAATGGAAGGCAAAGGATCTAATGGCCTGGTGTTAGGGCGTAATAAAATCCGGCCATTACAGCGAAAAGAGCCTGGAACGCGGGGTTGGACGAGCATAATCGAATGTGTATCAGCTACGGGGGCTGTTATACCTCCCCTCGTTATATTTAAGGGGAAAAACGTACAGCAACAATGGTTTCCAGCTGATTTAAGTCCTTTCGATACCTGGCAATTTCATGCAACCGAAAACGGGTGGACAAATAATGAAACAGGTATCGAATGGTTAAAAAAGGTGTTTATTCCGTATACCCAACCTTTAACCCCTGAAAAGCGGTTATTAGTTCTGGATGGCCATGGATCACATATAACGGACGAATTTATGCTTCTTTGCTTGCAAAACAATATTCAACTCCTATATTTACCCCCTCATTCGTCACACGTTCTTCAACCGTTGGATTTATCGGTTTTTGGGCCGTTAAAGGAAGCTTATCGACGTCACCTGGGATTTGTAAACCAGTTTTGCTGTTCAACGGTTGTTGGGAAACGAAACTTTCTACTTTGCTATCGAAAAGCCAGATCAAAAGCATTTATAGCAAAAACCATTCAATCTGGTTGGCGTACGACGGGGTTATGGCCGGTGAACTTGGCAAAACCACTTTTAAACCCTTTTTTATTAGAAAATAGCAACGCCAACGTCGAAAAAGGTAAAAATAACGGCTTCCAAAGGGATAAAACACCGGAAAATCCAACCCAAAAAATTAACGACCAGTCTTTACTTATTTGGAAAACCCCTAAAACGACCCGAGATATTCGACTTCAACTACAGGAAATTTCCCGGTCCGAAAAAAGTAACGCCACTTCACGGCTTTTGTTTGCAAAAGTCCAAAAAAGCTTCGAAACCAAGGATATCTTATTGGCTGAAGCTCAGCAAAAAATCAGTTTGTTAAAAGCAAAATTGGAGGCGGTACGGCCGGTCAAAAGGAAAAGGGTGATTCCGGATCCCAACGAGCTTTTGGTCAGCAAAAAAAACGTTTATGAAGCACAGGAAAATAATAGGGACTGTTTAGAAGCTTTGAACGATGGAGAAGAGGTTAGCGAACCGGGAGAGCCTGACAATGATTGTATTATTGTGCGTTGATAGGTTTACATTTAAATCGGTTTATAAAAGGGGTATTTCGTCGTTACATTTTTCAAGGGGGCCGGACTTTAGGGGGGTCGGAGATGTGGAGCCCAACGTTAACACGACGAAAATAAATTATCACCAAATTTAGATCCTCAAAAAATACTGAAAAGTAAGACGAACAACGATAACTTATTAAATTAAGTTGCTTTAGCAATCCGCTAGAGTCCAAAACGGGATATCAAGGTTAGATGAGCGATAAAGTCATTATTTACATGCTGTTTTCTTTTTCAAGACAATATCCTCCACCACTCTCCCTTTCTACGCCTACGCCATTCGAATACTCCAGCCCCACGTGAAGGATTGAGTAGTTGCCGAAAGAAGACCCGCCCAAATCCCGTGTAAGATCCGTCAGAGTAATCATTATAACGCAACAGAGAATGAGTCGAGAGTCACACTCGCAGAGGCATTTGCATGCCGAATTTCGCCGCGTGGACAGCATTACCCCATGCTGTCCTCAGTCTCGGTTGGACTGCATCGCGGTGGCGGCAACGGGCCGCCCAACTATTCTTCAATCTCCCGCCTGACGGGAGAAAAGTCTCCGCTTACTTTTACTTTATTGATTCCCCGCAGATCGGCTGCGTTCGCAGATCTGGAGCCTGGAGGCCACTAACGAATCGGATCCTCGGCCCGGTTCGCACTTTGCAACTCTGTTTGCAGATCCTTTGCCAGACATGGCGCTAACAAATCCAACTTAGCACCTTAACTAGACCTTCTCGTGTTTCTTATAACTTGCTCGTAGCCGACGGTCCGCCAGCGATTATTTCAAAACTGAATGGAAATGCAAAGATTTGGATGTGCCCAAGCTGACCAAGCTAACAGCTGGGGCTAAAGAATGGAGACTATAACGATGGCCACTTACATGGCCGTACATGCATATGGAGGATTGGATATCAAAGGCGATTTTGCAGTACACTTTTCGTAGAGTCGCAAGCCAAAGGTTTGATTTATTAAACCCGGACACCTAAAGGCACGCAGCTTTGCGCTTTGCTGACATGCTTTCACTTCAGTTTCCCCGAAACGCTGAAACGGATATTGAGCTGCGCAAGGACCGAATTAGGAGTTGGTTTCCCATTTTTGTCCAGTATTCTCTTCTCTCAAGTCGTGACCAAAGTCAATCTTTACGTAGCCATAGTAAAATAGAAAAAAAACCTGCTCGGGCTTCAACACAATATTTGTCAATGGCACAGAATTGCGAACAAGTGCTAAGATCTATTACAAGTCGACCCTTCTATGTACGTATATAAGTGTAGTGACTTTATCAGGCGGAATAAATGTACCGGTTTTGCCTCGGGCACAAATGAACGAATTCTCAACCTCAACGATCATAACCAATAAGCAAATGCTCAGAAAGGCCGCTACCCAAGTCTCGCACCAGCCCTGCCACAAAGCTGCTTTATCGAATCCGAAAGGTCATAATCTTTTGTTTCGATGCCTCCGTTGGCATACTTTTTAATCTTGGGCGTGTCAAGGTTGTCAAACGGGAGGTAATCAGGGTCGCACTCTGTGTTGGGCTCCGGGAGGGTGCCGTTCTGGAAGTACTGGTGCACGTACGAGGCGGTGCAGGTGGACGGCGACGACAGGCTGGTGTGGCCGTATGATTTTTGCACCAGAATCACCGACCCTTCGAAGCCTTGGGAGTTGTTCCGGGCGCTGACGAGCGGCGTGATGTTGTCGGCCATGTTGGCGATGAAGAGGATGGGATGGTGCGTCTTGGCCTCGAACGGTCCTTTTCGTGGGGCAATAGGGATTAGTAAAAGAGTCAAGTAGAGCAGCCGAATCAAAAGCTTTCAAAACCGCTACTCTCTCAAAGCAGCCATGTCAAAAGAAAGCACATACCAGCAAATCTGAACTTTGGCCTGACTTTCCTCCCCACACACTGCGCCCGCAGGGTCGTGTCGACCGCCCCGACGGCCCAGCTGAGGTTCCGAATCTCGTCGCCGACCTTGACGAAATCCTCCACCGTGCCCGTCCACTCCTCCGAGTCGGAGCAGGAGATGGCGGGGAACGCATCGGCCGTGCTCTCCGTCACTGCGGCCAGCGGCGCCCCCGGCTCGACGGGCGTGGCCTGGCAAAAGGACGACAGCGGCGGCACGCCGGCCGAGGTGGCCTTGTAGTAGGGCTGGCCGTCTCCCTTCTCGAGCGCGGCCAGGACGCGCGCAAAGTCGGGGAACTTGTACAGGGGCGAGTAGAGCGCCGAGGCGATGTATCGCCGGAGCTTGGAGTAGTCCACGATCTGGGGAATCTCGGGCCCGTCGGCTGCCTGGTCCGTCTTGGCCGGGATGATGATGGGGTTCTTGCGCAGGCGGTCCAGGAGGCCGTGGAGACGCTGCTCGATCTCGGCGGGCGACGGGGAGTGGAAGGCGCACTTTGACGGACCCGCGGTTGCGCAGAGGTCGTAAAAGGCCTGCATCACCTTGTCGGCGTCGCGGGGGAAGTTTGTGTGCACGTGCGTGTACCACTCTCGGAGGTCGACGTTTCCTGGTGAATTTATTTAGTCAGGAACTGTGGAGATAACATCCCGTCGAAAAAAAAGACACAATAAAATCAGCTGCTTACCGTCAGAAACAAGCCTCTCTACCTTGTCGGGATACATGGCTGCAAAGGTTCCGCCGAGAATGGTTCCGTAGCTGAAGCCCCAGTACTTGAGCTTATCCTCACCGGTCTGGTGCAGTATCTCAAGCATGTCTCGAGCGTGGGATGCCGTGCTGATGTGCTCAAGGATCTTTGACTTGGCCATGTTGGCCTCGCAGGCCTGAGAGGTGGCGTAGGCGCGGTAGTATTCATCGTAAATCACGTCGGGGTGCGAATCAGAGACCCCGACTTCGCCAAGACTCCAGAAAGTGCGTTGTTGATCGGTCGGCCAGCAGTTGATCAGAGGGGTCGAGGCGCCGACTGGTGGGGAACGATGTAAATCAGCCCGGGTACTCCAACATCCGATTGTATTTCTCTACGTAATTCCTGGAGCGGTACTTACCACCACGGGGATCGAAAGTGATAATGTCCTTGACGGTCAGGTTAGCATTCCTCCAGCTTTGTAATACCAACAATGATTTCCACAAATAAACTTAACTTACATGGTTATCTCCTATCACCTTCTGCAGAAGATGACCGTGATCCAACATGGACCAAACACCCGACCCACCAGGTCCCTATAAAAGCATGTTGCTCAACGTCAGCGGAGAGAACCAAAAAACAGAAACCGGACGAACCCGCACCAGATGACGCATTCAGGCTGGCTACAGCAAACATCCCATGGTAAAAGGAGTCGGCCGAAGGGAGTGACCGCAGGGGAGATGAAAACTGACCCCTGGATTGAAAAACACGGGTCCACGGTAGTCTGTGTGGCTTGTTGCGTTTAGTCGGATGACTGCGATGACAGCTCGGTCGCTGGATGGATTCTGCCAGTCCATCGGCACCTTGAAGCAAGATTATAATCGGTCAGATTGACGTGACGGTAGCGTAATTCCCACCGGCCCTCTCGGTACCAGACGAACGTACATCCAATCGAGCGCAGTCATACTGCCCCGTGTAACACTCCTGCCACCGCAACGTCGTGCTGGGCTGGATCTGTTTTTGGACAAGGTTAGCGTCTGCTGACTGTGGTCTTGTTTCGTCTACAAAGTCTGCTGCATATTCGACTTACATCTGCCCAAGAAATTTGGAAGCTCATGTTGTGTTGCTGGCGGCTAGTAGACGAATCGTCCGGATTGACCTTCGCTGTCGCATCGGAAAGAATAAAATGTGTCTGCTTGACACCCACCCACCATAATAAAGCCAGCCCAATTCCCGCCCAGTAAGCTTTGACGCGTCTGGATTTTGGCTTCGACGTCTCGCTGCCGACGGGAGCACCCTCGGGTGCCGTTCCAAGGTGCTGGGTAAACTTTGCGACCGACATCCCGGCTCGTATTTTTCAATTGGGTTTTCGCGTAGCCAAGGCACGAACAAAAGTGGGCAAATTGCGGCCCGATTGGATCCAGTAACGCAAATTAAAATTCACCGCATTGAAGAAACAAAATAAATGGAACCGAACGTTTACATCGGGGCCGGCAACCGCGGGTGGGCGTGGTATTTATCTTTTATTTTTTGTTTCCCACCGAGGAGCAAGACGTCGTGTCAAGAATCGCGGTCAACCTTAAACTCCCAGCTGAGTTGCGCCTAAGACGTTGTCTCCGAAAGCAAGATAAAAAGAAGAAGAAAAACAGCCAAGCCGGGTTGTCCCTCAGCTGACAGCTTCTAGCTTGACAAGCCTCACCAAAACCGTAATCAAGGGTTCCGTCCAATGACAACGCAGCAGATAATCAGCAAAAGAAAACGCGGGGCAGTCGATCAAAGCCGAGCAGCATAAATGAGGCAAGCTCGGGCAGCTCGACTCCGGTTTGCCGCATGTTGACTCGGTTGGTTTGTTTCAAAACACTTCTGCTGGCCAGTGCCGTCGTGACAATTGCTGTAGCCAGACCGGATTTGAATTTGTCCAGGCCAATCTTGACATGACTGACAACGTCTTGGTCCGAAGCATTAGAACGACGAAAGAGTCAAGAACCCAAAGTGAGACTCCAGGGTTTCCCCTCGCAACGATTGCTTGCTGGTGCAGATTGCTGTGCTCCGTAACGTTGCGTACCCCCTGTTCGGCACCCCCCCCTGTTCGGCACCCTGAAAATCTAACAACGAAATGCCTACTTTTATAAACTGATTTAAATATAAAATTATCAACGGACAAAAATACAATCGTTTTCACGCTTCTCCGGTTCATTAACCTCTTCTTCATCAGCTAAAGGTTCCAAATTTTCTATATCATTTTCCTGCAATCCAATAATGTTCTGTTTGTTAACCAAAAGCTCGTTTGGATCCGGAACCACCCTCCTCCTTTTAACCGGCCGTATTGCCTCCAGTTGTGCTTCCAATAAGCTGATTTTTTGCTGGGCGCTAGCCAAAAGGGTATCTTTGGCTTCGAAGCTTTTTTGGACTTTTGCAAATAAAAGACGTGAAGTAGCGTTGGTTTTGTTGGATTGGGAAAGTTTTTGCAGTTGAAGTCGGATATCTCGGGTCGTTTTAGGGGTTTTCCAAATAAGTAAAGACGGGTCGTTAATTTTTTGGGCTGGGCTTTCCGGTGTTTTATCCCTTTGCAAACCGTTGTTTTTATCTTTTATAACGTTGGCGTTGCTATTTTCTAACAAAAAAGGGCTTAAAAGTGGTTTAACCAAGTTTACCGGCCATAACCCCGTTGTACGCCAACCAGATTGAATGGTTTTTGCTATAAATGCTTTTAATCTGGCTTTTCGATAACAAAGTAGGAAATTTCGTTTTCCAATAACTGTTGAACAGCAAAATTGGCTCACAAATCCAAGTTGACGTCGATAAGCTTCTTTTAACGGCCCAAAAACCGATAGATCCAATGGTTGAAGAACGTGTGACGAATGAGGGGGTAAATATAGGAGTTGAATATTATTTTGCAAGCAAAGAAGCATAAATTCGTCCGTTATATGTGATCCATGGCCATCCAAAACTAATAACCGCTTTTCAGGGGTTAAAGGTTGGGTATACGGAATAAACACCTTTTTTAACCATTCGATAGCCGTTTGGTTATTTGTCCACCCGTTTTCGGTTGCATGAAATTGCCAATTATCGAAAGGGCTTAAATCCGTGGGAAACCATTGTTGTTGTACGTTTTTTCCCTTAAATATAACGAGGGGAGGGAGGGCAACGCCCGTAGCCGATATACATTCGATTATAGTCGTCCAACCACGCGTTCCGGGCTCTTTTCGTTGCAACGGCCGGATCCCGTTAAGCCCTAATACTAGGCCATTAGATCCTTTGCCTTCCATTATACCGGTTTCGTCCATATTCCAACGGTTTTCCGGTTTAATAGCGTTAATAACCGGGTTCGTAATATAAAGCCACCAAGATTTAATTACCTCCGTAGTAGCGCCATTAACCCGGGCGTTATCTATTCGACGGGGCCTTTGGGTTTTAAGGATTGGATAACGAGCCAAAAAACGAGTTATCCAACGTTTTCCAAGGCCTTTTGTCTCTCCGGCGGCTTGAAGAATTCGTTCGGCAAAAAAGCGTAATTCTTGATGCGTTGGCGGAAGCCCTAAAGCTGTTTGGGTAAGTACCCAATCAGCCAAATGCTTTTCCTGTTCCGTGGAAAGCCTTTGAAAAGGGCTTTGTGCTTTTTTATAAGGTTGAGAACCTTTAAGTCGACTTTGAAGTGTAGACCTAGGTATTCCCCATTTTCGGGAGGTTTTTGCAATTGGATTGCCATTATTGACGTCGTTAATTGCAGATATAAGCTGTTTTTCAGTATATTGCTTCATTGGAAAATGGAGAATTAAAATCAGAAAAAAGTAAATCCAAAAGTGACAGATTCATCGAGATATTTATAATAGAAGTTGGAGGATAAAAATAAAAGTGTTGTTATTTTTGGGTGCCGAACAGGGGGGGTGCCGAACAGGGGGTACGCAACGTTATCCCAGAATCCATCAAATGCGAGGTTTCCGGGGGGTGAACCTGAGCTCCAGCTTCCCCGGCTTGGCAATAATCAAGTCCTGGCGTTTTAGACCAATGTCATTGCCATCTTCTCCAGGAGCGAAGCTTGGTTCGTAGTGCCACAAGGTATGAGCAATCACCATGCGCATAATCATAAAAGACAACTGCTTCCCGACACAACTCCATCGACCTGTTTAGAAGGGAAAACGCGACTATGATTCAGCACATGTTCTGCCATTGACCACCCTGTTGTCTTTGCGAAAAGAGCAAAAGAAGAAAACGCGACAAAAAGGTTCTCAAACAGAGATTCTTCCCCAGAGAACTCACCAGTATTGAAAGGCGCATACACGCGACGGTCCAGAACCAGCTCGGGCCGCGTCGTCCACCGCTCGGGGATGAAATCGTCGGGCTGGGCAAAGAACCTCTCGTCGCGCTGCTGCGCGCGGACCGGCACCCAGACGCTCACCTGGCCGGGGATGTGCGTGCCGGCGATCTCGATGCCCTCGGGCGGCGTCATGCGGGCGCTGCCGTTGCCCGCCGGTGGCTGCAGCCGCAGGGTCTCGTCGATGACGGCTTGGAGGAAGGGCAGGCCGCGCAGGTCGGCGTCTGAAAACTCGCCCGGCGTGGTCTTGCCGAATACCGGCTCTAGCTCTTGCAGCAGCGTCGCCGCCACCGAGGGGTGCTTGATGAGGTAGCATAGGATCCATGCCATGGTTCCCGAGGTGGAATCTCTTTTTCGTGCTTGTTAGTAAGAAAATATTATCATGTCTCCCAAGTCTTTTTGACATTGTCGCTTACGTTGCTCCGATTAGGATTGCTTGCGATTCTGTATATATGGAGTTCATTGAACGGAATGATGTCTGCTTGGTCCTAAAGTCCTGGAGGAAGTATTTGAGTATGTCGACCTTCTCTTCAGAGTCATCCTGTAGAGACTGTTAGCAGGTGGCTTTTACGTGGGTCGTTTCTGGTATTCAAAAACAAGACCAGGATATTCCGGTTCTCGTCCCAATCATATCGACGCATTTCGCCCTACTGATAGATGGGAAAACTCACAGCTACTCGCTCGTCGACCGTCTTGACCGCGAGCTTCTCAAACTCTTTTTGCTCCTTGGCAAGCCCGAGCTCCAGAGCAATCTGCACCGGCCACGCGAGAAACCCCAGCTTTCCAAACGGCTTGAAGCTAGCCTCCAGCAGATGGAGCGTCCTGTTTTCTTTGCCGGTCTTTATGGTCTGGTAGTCTGCAGAGTACCCCACAGCACCGGTGAGGTCAAAAGAAAGTAGCATCATGTAGTGGGTGATGTCTATCGGTCCTTGGATCTTGGAAAGCGTATCCAGCCACAGCATGACCTCTTTGCGGACCTTGGGCTCGTACTGTGGGAGCACTGCACTTGGGGGTTTTAATATGTGAGCGGGCCGTTGAATCAACAGCAGTCCTCGGAGGATGAAAATGAAAACAACAGGGACGTACGCTTTGTATCCAACGCTTGATTCCAGATCTTGCGGCGGGCAATGTGCTCATCTTTTTCCAGCAGCGCAACAATCATGCGATCTCCTTTGGAATGCAGAATATCAAAGATTCCCGTGTTCTTCTTGGAGCACTTGCTTGTCATGCCCTGTACCTTGGACAGAGCCTCGGGGGCCATGACCATCAGCTCATTAGGGGCAATGCGGACAAAGTCGCCATACTGGCGCATCAGGGACGTGTGATGATCGTTGACCTGAGAATTCCGGGCGGCGTAGAGCCCATAGAGCTTGGTGACCTTTGCGAAGAATGGTCCAGGGAAGTGGGCGAGCCGGTGGAAAAAGACACGATAGACGACAATGCTGGTGAACAGAGTCCCCAGGTATGACAAAAATATGGCAGCCGTGGCCCCAAGGCCGCTCAGCAAGTTGCCCTGCACACTGGTGAGCTTCCAACCAAGGATGAAAAGCGCCGCGAGGTGGAATAGGAAGGTCCATGTGGCGTGGCGGACCCGGTGTCCGTGTACCCAGTAGGTCCAATGCGATGCGAGCCCAAAGGCGGCTGCTGCAAGGCAATAGGTGCCCAGATGTACTGTTGAATGAATCATTGTGTTTGAATCTTCTTGCATTGAGGGTGTCGTAAAGGTATGTTTAGCTGCAGACAAGAAGACGACAGAATTAACCAGGGAAACCACAGAGGTGCAGCTTTGATGCCTCGAGAAAATGTTTCCGCTGCAGTGCAGCCCTACTGATCAATAGCGACAGAGTTGGTAGATAGCGGCGGCTAATTGCATTGATAGCAGACACACAGTTTTATTTTATTCCCGTCATGCTTGGCCAGAATCATGCGATGATTTTCTTATCGTGCGAAGGAAAATCGACCCATTCTCAACAGTTTGGCAGCTAACGGGTGAAAAAAAGGGGAAAGAATAAAGTTTCGGCAAAGTTTGTGCATCACATCATTGCAGCAACGTGCGAGAGGGTCAAAAGCCGAACATTACATCCCCGCCGCAACTCCAAGGGCATGTGAAATGCTATGTAAATCGACGATGATAAGAATTACCACGTACTGCATGTTTTAAAACTAGCGACATGGATAAATAATGAACTTTGTTGAAGTAAGCTCGACTATCGGCATCTACGAGTGGTCTTCATGTGTGATGTAAAAAAGGGGCTGCATGGGGGATTCTCGAGGCTTCTTACCAAGCTTGTAATAAGCAGTACAGGTCACATACCCCCAGGCAAGGTGGAATGATAGCAGGCGCACAGATTCACCGCCTCTAGAGTATTACTACTCTATAATGGATATAGTATATGGGCTGTAGGCCCTGGTTTGCGGTGTCCTCAAAAAGTATAAACACTACACAACTGGTTTGGAACCACTGATGCTTTGAACCATCTTCTTTAACCTTGCTTTTGGGCTTTAAACCCTGCCTTGGGCGCCAGTGGTTGAAATTCTATAACCGCACCCCCCTCTCGAAACAAGTGCCAGCATTTTGTGACAATAGAACGTGTTCAAATCGTATTGCGCACCGGCTGAAATCGACGATCAATTCCGGAATATAAATACGCAAAATCTAGCCTTCCTTCATAGCCTTGAGAAATTCCTGGACCGACAAGGAATCTTGTCTTGTACGCTTCTGGCCGGCACAGAATGCAGACCACCCCGCGTGAGCTTCCCGCCAAGGGACCAGAACGACCAAGTTATGTTCCCAATATACCCAACTTTCGTGATGTTGGCGTAACTGTGAACAACTGGGTCGGTCGCAAGTAAGATGGAAATTGCGCTAATCTAGCCTCCTGAGAGTCTTTCTAACCTTTTCACGCTTCTACTCAGGATCTTGAAGGAAGGCGTTCTGTATCGCTCCGCTGCTATCGGTATGTGTCAAGCGTTCCTATTTAGGGGAAGCTGAATATGTGCTGAGCAAGTCAGAACACGCCTCCCAAATCGACCGCGAGCTTCTGAGGGATAAGTTGGGTATCCGCACCATTCTGGACTTGAGACTTAAGTGAGTAGAGCATCCGCTGTCCAGTTGGTAGCAAACACATTACAAATGCTGAACAAAACCACCCCTGTGTCGCTGGATTAGATCAGAGCGATCCACTGCGCAGGAGCAGGCGCAACTTGTCGAGGGGAAAGTCTATGTTTCTTCTCATATCGAAGGCATTCGCTACAACATGGTTGACCTGATCGGCAAGGACACCAAGAAATATCTGCTCAACCTGCTTGGCTGGGTCAGTTGGCTGTATGTATCCAACCGCGGTTCCGTTGATACTTGTCGTCTGACTAACCCGTCTAACGCGTGATTTATGTAGGCGCTTCTCTGTCCTCTACTACGTCTTGAGAAACCACATGGCAGCCAAACGCATCCTAAGCCGCGAGTTGTTGCGAAACCGCGGGATGAATGGGTTTCTGATTGACATTTTGGACCATGGCAAAGCCCAGATTTTGGAGGTAAACAACTGGATTGTTTTTTATTTCTAATTCCATCGGCAAGGTTATGTCAAAAGAAAATCCCGACATCCACTAACTAGCGTTTGTCACCACCAGGCACTGCGGGCATTGGTTGGTCCTCCGACGTCGACGCCAATATTGATACATTGCGTGCACGGTAAAGACAGGACGGGCTTGATCACAATACTTATCCTGCTGGCCTTGAACGTCCCTCGAGACGCAATCGCCCACGACTATCACTTTTCCGACCAGGGCCTGGTCGGACAGCGTGAGAACACCAGCAAGTACATGGAAGCCCACGGACTCGATCAGAGCTTTGCTACCACGTCTCAGGGCCTCGTTGGAGAACTGGACACGCACATACGCCGCGTGTACGGCGGCATCGATGGATATCTCAGCGCAATCGGCTTTACCGCCTCGGAGGCTCGTCGATTGCGCGAGTGCCTTGCTGCTTGACATCGAACGTTGTGGGGTTGCCAGAATTCGCTGTCACGATCCGAGGGTTGGGGCCCGGTGCCAGGGATGATGGCAGGTGGGGTCCGCGACCCCCATCCCTACTGACCAGTGACGACACTCGCCTAGAGAAACACTACCGACGGGGACCCAAGTTTGCATTCGGAAGGTGTCCCGAGCAGTGATTTCGGTGATTTGTAGAATATCAGTTGAGAATTACAGACCATACAGATAAAACGGATTAAAGGTTACGTTTGGACCAATGGGATATTGAGGGACGCGATCATCGCCAAGTCAATAGATCTACCTACTTCCAGGATATTCTTTGGCAGCAATCAAACTCTAGTTAACCTCAATGCTTACTTGAGACCAATAATAACTTCATCCCAGCCGTTGCGACCCCCTGTCACCCGTCCGACGCTTAGTTGCTTCAACGTATTACCCTTACCCTCAGGAACAGGCTACCCGATAAGCTTAATTAGGTATAAAATTCACGCTACTTGGCTTTTTCTGGGCCTGCACCCAGAGTGTAACTACCATCATGGCTCTGGCAAAAAAATAAAAATGATCCAGGACTGACTTTTTTTTTCCTATTTTTGTTTCTTTCAATTGAGCAGAGTGCAGTTAGCAGGGTACAGTAGAACTTTTACGTTTGTAACGCTCGCATTGACTCGTGTAAGTTTTCAGCATCGCAGTTCTCGTTTATTATTAATCTATCGAGTGCGGGCATCGTCCGAACGACCAATTTGTTTGATGTTTGTCACGCTGTCTTCGGCTAGCTTGAAGTTCCCAATTGGGTTGACAACCGATCTGACTAGTATGCTTCCATCAAATGTACCAATATTCCCAGCTAATTGGGAGCAAACCTATTTGAGAATCGAAATAAAATTTTGTCCTTTCAAGTTGCAGCCGCATCAGGCAAATTTGAGAAGGTACGTGCGTTGAAGTGATGACCGCAATTCCCACATGCCACGGCAGCACGAAACGAAAGTTGAACCCGACCGGCCGACCCGAACTTGTTGTTTGTCAGGCTTAGGAACCCCCCAACTATGAGACCGGTTGCCCGGAAATCCTGATAACGATTTTAATGGCCAATCAAAATCTCTTTTGACATGGATGCTTGCTGTGTTTATTGCTTACTAAACAGTAAATGTTATTGCGCTCTTGTTTGTCCAGTTGGCACAGGGTTCTACCGTTGACCAAGCCAAACAACTTTGATGGTACATCCTTGTGCCATAATCAACACTGGCAGCGCCTCCGATGCTTGTGCCAACAGCATATGGTGCAAGGATTTGAGGCCTGTCGTGGTAGCTTTTTTCCATGCTTTCTTTTTCTTTCCCCGCCCTTCTCCTTTTATTGTACCTCAGCAAGCGACAGCATATCTGCGCAGATATTCAGGAAAAAAAAAACAGTTTTGCTGTGGATAGAGGTTTATGCGTTCAATCCATCGATTGAGCGATGAATCACCTGGCTCAAACTACGGCCTACGGGTATAATACGGAAGGACGTTCAGACGCTCGACTTTAAACGGTTTCATAGAACATGCACAATAATACATACCACTTTTACCCGTAACAACGTTTTGTTGATCGGTCGATCTACGAAAGGCCTATCAAGACTTGTCCTGGGAAGTATCTGCAATTGCCGAGCAGAAGTGCAGTCATGCAAAATGGTCGCAAATATTCAGATGAATTTTACACGTGCTTGACTTCTACACGTGCATGACACCCTGCCCCTGGCAGGTTCAGTTAAGCCCCTCACGGTTGCATCAAGGTTGCACCAAGTGGCAGGAACTTGCCTAGAATCAGCATATTACGTACTATGTATGTTCTTGATCGCGCCATTAACAACAGAAGAAAGGTTACACTTCAACTTGCAGGATTCTAGATTTCAATCCATTGTTTCTTTCGGGATTACCCCCAGCATAGGTAGAGCATAAAGGCTTCTCGGATCACTGATAGAAAGTCATTTCATGTCCTTCCTATTTTCTGAAACCCAATGGAAGCTAAGAGTCAGTGGTAATGTAGGAAGCAGAACCTCGAACAGTGGAAACAAATTGAGATGACACTGGCAGCGTCATTTCCAGTGAAAGGTATTATCTATTTTGTTCTTGTTGTGGTTGAATACGTCATATGGAAGTCTGTAGACTGTCTGTATCTTGCGGATGGGCAGGCAAACTGTGCCTTACGCTACTTTTATTGGATGACACGTCGGGGTACCGAAAGGGGGGGTTTCCATGACCGTGGTAACCATATACGCTCGGCCACGGCCCCTTTTCCTTCGGCCCGGGCCTCAGTCTTCCCGCCGTTTTTGGGAGTAGATTCTCGAAACGCCGTTTGAAATAGCATTTTTCATCAGCTACGTTAATGGATGAGATCGAAAGTCCCACCAACCCGTCTGCACTGGGTAATACGATAGGCAAAGCCTGCGGCACGTGCGCTTTCGGGCATGTGATATTTTGCAAACTTCCCCGTCTCATCTCCGAAGTTCAACAGCGATAAAAGTGCATTCTTCCAAGGCCTTGACTAGAGCTATATTATCAAGCGGCTAGTTTTGGTTCCCAGCGGTCATTTCTCTCCATTTTCAGGTCCACATGGCGGGTGTCTGCACTGCGTGCTTTTTTTTGGTCAAGTTTTCGGCCAAGTCAGACAAGGTGTGGTGACAAATAGAAAGGTACAAGCAAAGTAGTATTGAAGAAGGTTATATAGCCTGATTAAACTAATTAAACCCTATTTGTGGACCGGCGACCGCCTATAATATGCGTTTGCATTGGGGATAGCTTCATGCAACAGCCGACCGTTGTTGGGTGGGTGGCAGAAATCGGCCCACCCTTGGGTGGGTGGCAGAAATCGGCCCACCCTCCACAGATCCAATACGAGGTAGGACAGGTTTGGGTGGGGTTTGGCAGGGCATAAGTCTCGGAAGGTATCTGCGTCGTGGTGTCCCTGAACGTAGTAGTAGTAGTAGTAGTAGTAGTAGTATTATTTAACGCCGGGCTCGGCCCGGCTCATTAGCCGGCCGTTAGCAACCTCCCGAGGGGTATCTCGGCGCGCTTTCTATTTTCTCTATTTACACAGCGGAAAACAAGGGCATAGAAGCGAATCGAGCCTGACCGGGTTCGTGCCCGGTCCTGCTTACAGGTTTGTTCACTGACGCGACCCCGTGCCTTCAGGCGCACGGAGGATTCGTCTGACGGCAGTTGACGGCTCTTCATCGAGAGGGGCCTGTGTCCAAACAGCGGAGCTGTCGGTCGTTTGTAGCCATGGAGACGAAGTTCCCAACAAGTGTGGGCTCGACGGCACAGGCGGGTGGTTGTTGTCGATAGCCAGCCGGGTTATCCTTGCCACGGGTAAGCGGGGAGGAGGTGGAGGGAGCAGGATTCGAACCTACGTTACTCAAGTAACAGCCATGGCGCTTAACCACTGCGCCATTCCCCCCGTGTCCCTGAACGTCTCTGACGATATTCTAGTCTTTGAGTGAGTTGGTAGTTTGGCCTCTGATGTACGTTACCCTACATCATTCCAACATGATGTCCACTTGGTCGTACTGGCCAGAGCGAGCCTCGCCATCCATGATACCACTGACGCACGCCTGTCCGGTCAGCTCGTACATGCCATGCCTCTTGGGTCCAATGACAAGGAGAACTTGGGACACGAGCAGGACGCAGATCACGACGCCTACCCTTGCCTCGCTCGGTGACATGCAAAGTCTGCCCTCGGCAGTGGAGGAGAGCCTGCGCATACTCGCAAATCCGTTGAGATTCCCCTCGATCGTCCGGCTTGCGGCCACGACGCTCAACCGCGCTCTCTCTCCCTCGTCGGGGTCCTCGAGTTGAGCCACGTGTCAATCCCGGTGACCATGGTTTGAACAGGTCCGACCAGTCGAAGTCGATGCGGTCGCTCAGGCGGGCCCGCTCGCCCGTCATGGCCTTCCAAAGGGAAGAGAGCCACTCCGGGGTCAGGTCCCGGATGGCCTCCTGGAAGACCCACTTGCGCTCCAACCAATTGTGGCACAGCAGCAGCGACCACAGCGGGGCCAAGTCGAGTTCCAACGCCGTTTTGAGATTGGGGGCCACAGTCGCAGCGCTCTCCCTGTTCCGGGCGGGGTCATCCACGGCCTCTGGGATGATCTTATGTGCGGCGTTGATGGGAGTCTCGATCCCATCCAGGCCTGTGTCGTCTTTGCCGAGCCAGACAAGGACGGACGCTGCGTGCTCATAAGCTTCCTTCATGAGATTGATCTGCTCCTCCTTGGATCTCGGCGCCCTTGCAGAGGATCTCGGCCGTTTGCCACGAGCGGCCCCAGACGTACGAGATGGCATGGTACTCGGGGGAGGCGTTAACGTCTTCGTCCACGAGCCTGACCCGGATGACGCTGTCGTCCGCCGCCACTTTGCTCCGCTTGCAAGCCCACAGGGCGGAGACCCGTACTCGGTATTTTTAATGATCAAGTACCATTCGCCCATTTTCTTGAAGACTCGAAAAAGAAGGAAATGCCGCTAAAGCGACGACCCAAATTCCCTTAACCGACGTTTACATTGCCGGCTTGTTATGGAAACACTCTCTTCAACGACATGATCGATTTGAGGACTAACCACCCACGGACGAAGCTCGGTGGTGGTATACTTAGTCTTCCATACATGTGGGTCGCTCCTTCATTCTTAATCTTCATCTCTCACTTGAGGCAAAGGCAACGGCAACCAAATCACAAGTCAAGCCGTGTCACTCGACAAATTCCCAAACGCAAATTTATACTTCTGATGGATTAAGACCTGTTCTCTGTGCCCCGTACACGGTACACCCCGCCAGCCGTAGATCCAGATCCCTTATTCTTCCGGTTCCCTTTGGGCTCCTGAACATGCAGAGATTGACCTCGGCATCGGTAACTATACTCTTGGAGATAAAGCTGCTCTAGTGCAGCTACTAGCGTGATTCCAAGAGTATTATTTGGATGTCTAGACGCAATCAAATATTCCTCTAATGAAAAACAACAGTAGTTTTCATGTCCGTGGCGATGACCTCCGTCATTTGGAATTGATGGAAAGTCTTATTACATGTTTGGCACGGCAGATAGACGCAAGCCAAGCGCTTTGCTTAGAGTTTTCCAAATTTCAGATGATAGGGTTCCGTCGAGCCTTTGACTCTGGTCAGATGGCTGGCAACTTTATAAACAGTTCAAAATTGGGAGAAGTCCGTGAGCACACGGCCAACTACCTGGACGTATGAAAGAAACTATTTGAGTCCAAAATGTGGAAGAGCGGCGTCGCCGTCTTGGTGAAGTGTAAAATCGGTGCAGATTTAGTATTAATCGCAGGATTGACCAAGTGTGATACAAAGACCAATGGCGCCGCCATGGGCTCTATAACTAGGTAGAACACAAATACTTGATGTTTTTTTTCCTTCTTTTTTGGCCGAAAACGTGGGTCGGCCTAACATTACCTGGTAATTTTACAGACTGAACGACTCACATATCATAAATAACTAAGCGCTACACTAACGAGCACTCACATCCGACTGACGGGCATTTACTAGTATCCATTCCGTAACCCACCTAGTAATAACATCGCAGAAACACGTTTTCGGACTTGTCCCCAGCCAAACGCGACGCAAATTTGTCCCCCTTTGTGTGAAATCTATAAGCCAATTTTGCACAAAACAAACGCGTTATAAAACTATTTCCAGTTTCCACATTTATAACGCACACCGCACCACGCACTACGTCGTTTCGTTACATCCAATTGCGTAACCATTGCTTTGCTATTTTGTTATGGCGCTTTTACTTGTTACCACACCTCGTGTCTGATTTAGCCAAGCACTGCATCCAAAAAGTACCCAGTGCAGACTATCGCTATGTGGACCTGCCAGTGGATACTAGTAAATACCCATCAGTCAAGTCAGATGTGAGTGCTCCTAAATGACTAGGTTTAATTAATCCGGGACTTGAGAATAGACATTGATGAAAAACGCAGGTCAGCATAGCTGCACACAAGCACCTAACTATGGTTGAGCCTCATCCCGCTTTATATTGGATGAACATACATGCCCAGGTACCTATATTTTATATGTTATGGAGACAATTGAGTTCTAATAACTTACATATAGCTGGGGTCTAGACTAGTACATTAAAATAGAAATACCACACGTATGCCACAATCTCACACCCAAACTTGCTCGTTTTAATTATCGTGTTTTACACCTGTTAAACAATGAGCTTAGAGTACATTGTCAGTACATCTTTTGCTTATTCTTTCTAGCCTATAATTACAATCCTATATTTCCTCTTCTTTGAATAATTCAATAGAAAACCCTTGCTCCGATGTATCTCAAGCTCCTCTGTATCATTTCCACAGTCGGACAGGCTGTCCTCGCACTTCCGACACCAGGGAACGAATTTAACAACGACCATCCTCCCCGTTGAACCTCCCTCAACTCACGCATTCGTGGAAACGAGCCATGGTCGCGCCTTGACAAAAGCTGAAGAGGCGTGCAAATTAGATGCGACAGTAACACAATGTATTTGCTGGATTATGCCATGCCCATAATACCCAGGTCAATACCAATAATCGCCCCTCGAAAGGGGATGGTAAGTCTTTTGGATACCGGCTTTGACTGTTATACCATACATTTGGGGAATAGAGATTCTAACCTCGCATCCTTTTGTCTTTTTGCGTTTATGCACATGCAGATTCCCATGGAGACAATCCAGCACCGCTGCGCCCTGGTGTATCTGGGTGTGTTCTCCGGTGTCTTGAAGCCTGTTCCTCTTGCATCGGCTGTTGCGGCACCCTTGATCAGTCCCCCGAAGCAGAGCGGGATAGGGCCATGAGCAAGGAGCATCACGCGCAACTGGCTGCTGAAATGAGTTTGAGGTTGAAGAAGGCTGAGACGAAGGCGCTTAAGGAGAAGTTGTCTAAAGTTGAGGTCACCAAAGAGAACAAAGAATGATGTTGTGGCGGGGATATACTATGGAAGCGAGACTTTTCGCTTTCCATAAGGCACTTATCCTCATGTTTGTCCCCACCCAGTAACGACACCGCGCAAATACGTTCTGAAAATTATCCCTAGCCGAAGTCCACCCATATACAACTCACTCAGTGTTGGACTTGTGGACCGAAAGTTGCAACGAAAAGTGAAACGTTTTGCACAAAGGTCGGTTAGCCTGCCGTTATAATAAGCTATTCCCAACCCCCAAAGCATAACGCACAAAGTGCAACGCACACATCACAACAAAGGCGACCGCCGACCGGAGACCTAAAGCCTTTTCATCTGAATCCAATCAAGTGACCTCTTTGAATGTTACTTGCCAGCTTTTTTGCACGTCGTCATCCTCGTGTTCAACTTGACCGAAAATTCCACTAAAAAAGCACCTACCTTATTCAGCACAGATACCTGCTGTGTGGACCTGCAACTGGCGGCTCGATAGTCCAGCCCTTGTGGTCACGCAGCAAGCCTATCGCCATCCTCGGGTTGCTCATGTAGTCGAGCCTTTTGCAGCCTGTATGGCCGAAGCATAAGGCTACCTATACACAGTTGTCTGCATATTGGTAGTTCAGTTTGCAATCTTTTAATTGATATGTTCTCTTGAATACCAGGTCAAGAAACACCCCCGCAATGTCGCCTCATCCAAAAAGTTACGCTATCAGATCATAGATCTCGAAACAAAAACAACAACGCCCTTCGCTGTCACTCGAGAGTAAAACGATGTACATGTACGATACATGTTATGTGGGTGTACCAGCCGCCCGCGGCCAACGGGTTCACTGGCGTCCATAGAAGTTGTGATTCATCGACTTGATCAGAATCTCTTCTTCTTCCAGCCTTGGAATGTTGATGGAATTCGAGGGGCGGGTGCTAAACCAGAATTTGGAGCATTTAGAACGATGCAAGGCTTACAACGAACAACTGCTACTGCAGAGGGCAGACAGGCCAAACAAGCATGCTAGAACCAACGTGGTGTATTTCGAGGAGACGTTTTGTATAGCATCCACAACCTACTAAATAACCTCGAAATTGGACCTTTAACAGTGGATTTCGTTTAACAATATAAAGCGCCTAGCGAAATGAAAATCAAACCACAAAGGTTTACAGGGGTGATGGTCAAGGTAATTACGTACTTTCGCGTGCAGGCATGAAATTTCTATTGCCAAAAAAGGAAAAGAAAAGGGAAGATTGATAACGTTGCGTACCCCCTGTTCGGCACCCCCCCTGTTCGGCACCCAAAAATAACAACACTTTTATTTTTATCCTCCAACTTCTATTATAAATATCTCGATGAATCTGTCACTTTTGGATTTACTTTTTTCTGATTTTAATTCTCCATTTTCCAATGAAGCAATATACTGAAAAACAGCTTATATCTGCAATTAACGACGTCAATAATGGCAATCCAATTGCAAAAACCTCCCGAAAATGGGGAATACCTAGGTCTACACTTCAAAGTCGACTTAAAGGTTCTCAACCTTATAAAAAAGCACAAAGCCCTTTTCAAAGGCTTTCCACGGAACAGGAAAAGCATTTGGCTGATTGGGTACTTACCCAAACAGCTTTAGGGCTTCCGCCAACGCATCAAGAATTACGCTTTTTTGCCGAACGAATTCTTCAAGCCGCCGGAGAGACAAAAGGCCTTGGAAAACGTTGGATAACTCGTTTTTTGGCTCGTTATCCAATCCTTAAAACCCAAAGGCCCCGTCGAATAGATAACGCCCGGGTTAATGGCGCTACTACGGAGGTAATTAAATCTTGGTGGCTTTATATTACGAACCCGGTTATTAACGCTATTAAACCGGAAAACCGTTGGAATATGGACGAAACCGGTATAATGGAAGGCAAAGGATCTAATGGCCTAGTATTAGGGCTTAACGGGATCCGGCCGTTGCAACGAAAAGAGCCCGGAACGCGTGGTTGGACGACTATAATCGAATGTATATCGGCTACGGGCGTTGCCCTCCCTCCCCTCGTTATATTTAAGGGAAAAAACGTACAACAACAATGGTTTCCCACGGATTTAAGCCCTTTCGATAATTGGCAATTTCATGCAACCGAAAACGGGTGGACAAATAACCAAACGGCTATCGAATGGTTAAAAAAGGTGTTTATTCCGTATACCCAACCTTTAACCCCTGAAAAGCGGTTATTAGTTTTGGATGGCCATGGATCACATATAACGGACGAATTTATGCTTCTTTGCTTGCAAAATAATATTCAACTCCTATATTTACCCCCTCATTCGTCACACGTTCTTCAACCATTGGATCTATCGGTTTTTGGGCCGTTAAAAGAAGCTTATCGACGTCAACTTGGATTTGTGAGCCAATTTTGCTGTTCAACAGTTATTGGAAAACGAAATTTCCTACTTTGTTATCGAAAAGCCAGATTAAAAGCATTTATAGCAAAAACCATTCAATCTGGTTGGCGTACAACGGGGTTATGGCCGGTAAACTTGGTTAAACCACTTTTAAGCCCTTTTTTGTTAGAAAATAGCAACGCCAACGTTATAAAAGATAAAAACAACGGTTTGCAAAGGGATAAAACACCGGAAAGCCCAGCCCAAAAAATTAACGACCCGTCTTTACTTATTTGGAAAACCCCTAAAACGACCCGAGATATCCGACTTCAACTGCAAAAACTTTCCCAATCCAACAAAACCAACGCTACTTCACGTCTTTTATTTGCAAAAGTCCAAAAAAGCTTCGAAGCCAAAGATACCCTTTTGGCTAGCGCCCAGCAAAAAATCAGCTTATTGGAAGCACAACTGGAGGCAATACGGCCGGTTAAAAGGAGGAGGGTGGTTCCGGATCCAAACGAGCTTTTGGTTAACAAACAGAACATTATTGGATTGCAGGAAAATGATATAGAAAATTTGGAACCTTTAGCTGATGAAGAAGAGGTTAATGAACCGGAGAAGCGTGAAAACGATTGTATTTTTGTCCGTTGATAATTTTATATTTAAATCAGTTTATAAAAGTAGGCATTTCGTTGTTAGATTTTCAGGGTGCCGAACAGGGGGGGTGCCGAACAGGGGGTACGCAACGTTACGTCCCCCTCCTTGACCACCACCTGAGGCGACCTTCCAAGTCCGACACCCGCCGGAGTCCCCGTGAAGATCAGTGTGCCCGGCAGCAGCGTCATGGCCTGACTGAGGAACGACACGAGTTTGGCGGCGCCAAAGATCATCTGGCCCGTGTTGCTGTCCTGCATCGTCTCCCCGTTGAGGTTGGCACGGATGGACAGATTTGCCGCATCGCCCAGCGCCTCCTTGGAGACGATGGCAGGCCCGATGGGAGCCGAGGCGTCGAAGCTCTTGGAAAAGCACCACTGCCCGCCGCTCAGCGTCTTGTCGAGCTGCCAGGTCCGGTTGGAAAAGTCGTTTCCGACCTGTGGGTAATTGAAGAAGGTGTGAGCATGAATGTCAAGGCACCCAGAGTCTGGATGGGGAACGCACAGTGTATCCATAGACATAGTCGAGCGCTTGTGCCTCGGAGACCCTGGAGGCTTCCTTGCCGATCACGATGACCTTTTGTTGGAAATGTCAGCTGAGTTTGGTCGAACCATCCGAGGGGTGGAAGGTTCAGCAAAAAACTTGCCAGCTCTGCCTCATAATCCAAAGCCCCCTTCTCCCACGAGGCGCGGGGAATGATCAGATCATCATTAGGTCCTGCCAGGGCCGTCACGGGCTTGTAACTATCTCGACAAACAAATACGGTCACCACTTTGGTCATCGACGATGCAGGGTCCAACTGGGCGGGATAAAGCTCTACAAGACAACAGGCACGGTGGGAATTGCCATCTTGGCCTCCTCGGCGTGATCCCTGTAGTTGAGACCGATGCAGACAATTCCTCGGCAGTCATCGCGGGCGAGGGGACTCAACAGCTGGGAGATGGGCTGGCGGACACCGGTGGGTCTTGCATCGCTGCCAAAGGGATGGCCGGCCGATAGAGTCTCGGCCTCGCGGAGGTGTTGGTCGGCAAGACCATAGTATGTCTTGCCATCGGCTTGGGAAACGAAACGGATCAACCCGCCGCGCGACGCAGTGTGGGGTTGTGATGACGCATTGCTCCTGCCGCAAGGCGTGGTGGGACCGTGTTTCTCATCATTTGGTTGTGTGGCGTGGTAAGCCACTTTTGGGCCGACGCTCTCGATGTGTACTTGACGGCCAAAATCGCTGCAAGTCAGTACCTGGAGCCGCGAGAAAGTTAGGCGGTGTCCGGGGACACATGGTGGGGAAACGAGAGGAAAAAGACAAAGGTGGGCCCTGACGAACCAAGATCAGCAAGGGCCAATATGATTGGCTCGGATTTACGCCACGAAGCTGTTGGCGGTACATTGCTCAGCGCCAATCTCCACTAAGTTATGCACTACCGTACTACGCAACGCCCTGACCAGACAGGCAATTCCGCCTGAGAATATCGGACGACTGTCATTGTCACGCCATCCTCCCTGTCATCCGCCCCCTCGATTAACCGTAAAGTTTCAAGCCACTCCCATCACAATTTTGTGACTGTCACGTCTGTCGCATTCCACACAAGGTTATCCGACTAGCCCCCAGCTTTATCGTCAAACTCGACAGCATGCCATCCGCTGAAGAACGCGTCATGTCCCTGGTTGCGAGCATCCAATCCCCCGGGAATCGAGGTCTTGTAACGGGGACAGTAGGTGCCGGTCTGCTGGCGGCACTCCTGGGCTGGTGCTACCGAGACTACCAGAGCTTTCTCGCTCTCGGTCCGGGTGGCCTCCCGTACAATCTGAAAGGATGGGCCATCGTGACATTGTTTATCAGGCCGTTTGCCATGAGCAAGTCCAGAGTAACCTCTGTGGCTGATTACCCGGAGAACGGAGCTCCCGAGGTTGTCAAACAGCTCCCTGTTCGTCGCGGAGAGCGCGCCATCCTGGGAGGTATCGCGCCTCACCGACAAATGTCGCAACATGCTCCCGAGAGAATGCGGGTGGTAAGTGAGAAGTAAAAAAAAAAAGAAAAAAAAAAAAAAGGTTAATCGGGTAGTTGCCTGTCGTAACTGACATCGGTCGCCCCAGTACATGCAAAACCTCTTCGACAACGCCGTCAAGCAGCACCCGGAGCTATTGGAGATGAAAAAGTCCTTGTACGAACGCCACCACGACGCTCTCTTCGTGTCTGCAGACTTGCTGCAAAGCCAGGAGTCGTCGGTCCCGGAAACCGCGCGGGTCGCTCGTGGCGAGGTTGGGCACATGCACACCGACCTTTCCATCCACCTCTACCTGTCTCCAGCCGACGCGCGCCAGGTTATACAAAAGAACTGGGGAGAACGTCACAGGCTGTCGGTCCCCAAGACGTCCTGGTTCAGGAACAAGTTTGGCGTGGCCGACACCTACCTCATGATCTACGGCCCGAGGGACGAGAAGGAGATGGAGGTGTTCAAGGTCATACTCGCGCGGAGCATCTCATTCATGACTGGAAAGGACGTGTCTGAGGATATTGAGTGGAGGAAGGCGTTGTGATGTTTTGCAATGTGATGTACCGATGATAACTCTCCACACTAATGTAGCGATATAAAACTGACAACCACTCATTCATCTGCAGTACTCCAAAGGTAGTCGGCTTCATGTTGGTGTGCGAACTTATAAAAGAATGTGCCGGTGCCATTCTAGATAACCGCGTGCGCCTCACGGAAGATTTTAGTCGAAGGGTTACTTGGCAGACATGACGGTATACCAAGTTGCTGCGGTGCACATAAGGGACGCCAAAACCCACCCACGGGGGCCCGCGTGGGCCCAAGTAGGTGGAGCGGGATGCCCGTGGTGGGTTAATACATTTGTGAGAGGGGCCCGGGCCCGGCCCACGGTTTGGGCGCGGGCTTTCTTGGCGGCCCGTGGGCCCCCATCAACCCGCCAAGAAAACCCGTGGGCCACCCCGGGTCCACGCGCAGATCCCGCGGGCTGGTGGGCCGGGCCGGGGTGTCTCTATTTTCGAGCTTTGGCAGACATGAGGTGCACATCGTCCTCGGGTTCGCGAGGCGTACAGCGGGGCATGATCCACTGCACGATAATATCTTGCAGCAGCCATTTCAAGATGGATCTGCCGAACGCGGCATTGGGAATGACCTCGTGGCTGAGACCGAGGATATAGACAGCTTGTTAAAGCCACACCGTGAACCATCCCGCCCCGGCACCAGGCCATGCTTCATTGCAATAGTACGCCACCCTGATGTGGTGGCAAAAGGCGATGTCGGTTGTCGACGAACTTCGGGTCGCATTCGCCGGCCTGCGCAAGCGGTTGATGAGACTCTTCCTGACCGCTCGCCTTTGGTCTGGAGCCTTCTCAGTTGAATCAGCCAAAAAATAGCGGTGTATTCGCACTCGGGCTAGCTGGCGGCCTCTCGGTGAAGGTGGAGATAGACTCCTTCGTGGCTGCGCGGCTTCCTCGAGACAATACGGACCGTGCCTCTGTTAGAAACGGACAGGGAAATTAGCGGAGCGATATGTCGAAGCTGCATAAGCGAGCTCTGGTCGAGCCAAGTTCCTTGGGCCTTGACAGTGTTGTGAGAGTATCCGCGGTTCATCAGAATTCCCATTGAGAAGACCTTTAGAACCGCTAGTGTACATGAATGAATGATAAGCAATAATCTGACCAACTCCCTGACGCTCTTTCAAACTCATTTGACATTCTGAAATTCGCTGTCCGATTCTCGCTTCTCAAATCTTCATCTACAAACTGTGAAGGTTGAATGGGAAGGCCGCTTCAGGAGATGCGAGACGGCGGTTTCCATCTCGCCGTATCCGGTTTGCTTGAATACCGTGTCCTACTCCTTGAAGTCGACATAGGGAGACAAGATCGGACCCTCGTCTCCTCTACGCCACCGTTTGAAGTGACCCACCAAACGAGAGATGGAGTTATATTTACTAATTTCTAGCCTGTCTCTTTTATTTCATCAACCCTGGCTTCTTTCCCAGCCAAGTCTCAATTATCTCCCTTCACGTCACGACTGCACCTATTCCCTGTCAGGAACCACAATGGTTGACACATTCAACACCGCCACACTCTACCCAGCTTTTTTTTTTCCCCACAGTTTGAAGCTACGCTGCGCATCCAATAAATGCGAACATGGTATTTCCTTTAGAAGTCGGCCCAAGCTCGACTGTATTTGTAGAGCGCGGGACAACTGCTTTGACGTCACGTCCGAAGGGAAACAGGCCTTCAAGTAATTTGTTATCACACCCATTTTTTCTGCCCGGATCTTCGGGGTGAGCCTTTTCGTCATTCCTCCTGACAGATTCGCACTGCATAGAAAAGAAAGTCAGTTCTTTATTCTTCTCTGGCGTTTCTGACGTGAAAGAAAAGGTGGGTATTACCGCGTAAGAGTTCAACCCCAATTTTTTGCATGTTTGACTGTCGTCCGGGATACCGTTGGTGCAGCATAGTGGACCGGTCGCTGCCACGCCAGCACTGAAAACTTCGCCAAGTACAGCAGCAGGAATTAAGAAGAAGAGAAGATGAGAGTGCATTTTACTAGCTGATAGACAATCAATTAAAAAAAAAGTGTGTGACGGTACAAAACCTGTTATTGGGAATTTCGGATATTTCTTAATGGTCAACAAAGAGGAGCTCGAAGGCAACAACCAACAAAGTGGTCAACTTGGTTTATGTACATTCACTTCAACAGGATTTTACCAAGCGATTCGTGGTAAGTTATTAAATTACTCTTTATCTACCGGGAAGCCCCCATTGCACAGCAGCTATATTCTACTGGAAGTCAGTCAATCTACAATTAACGCTCACCTTCTTTGCAGTATCGACATCTCAGACATGTTGCGAGCTTGACCAACGCTTGTAGGGGAATTACACGCCGAAAATTTCCCCAGGAAAGACAATAGCGTCGCAGAAACGTATGTGTACAAAGTTCAAAATTAGTACTACTGATTCGTATGGATAACGCCGCTAGCATTGAGAGAGTTCAATGCAATCCAGTACAATTTGATGCAGCTCATTGTAGTTTATTGCAAGGTCCGGGCAGCTCCTGCTATAATAGCCGAGTAGGTACGTGTCCAGAAGTTGAAATTTGGCGTGGCTACCCTGGTTTGTCGCCCCTATGACTCTTGCATTGGTGGAAGCTGGGATATAAATAACCCAATTCGCCCTTCAAGTTTTGACACGGGCCCTAGACCTTGATTCGTGATGGTCGACCCTGGAATGACTTTTGCCAGACCTGCAAGTCAGACCGCCTCCCTGCCAAGCAAAATACTCGCTCGGATCAGCCAAGCACTTCGGAACCCGGGTGAATCTGAGCCTTGCCTTGTGGTCAGTCAGCAAACCTTCATTGCCCTGTTCACCAGACAACTGGCGTGAGTTTGTGTTTATAATACTCTCTGCTTCACGCAACTGTACCGATTGGTGATGTCTACATCTTGTCTGACTTTTTTGAATGAAGCAGAATCTTGAATCAACCTTTGCACCAGGATGTAATTGTGAAGTCCAATTCAACTTTCTCCAAGATTTATAATTCTGGATACCTATTAGTAATGCGTAATTCACGAGGGGTGTGAGTACCCGCAATTCCATTCAGGGGTATGGTTGTAAAGACGCCCGAGGAAAGTTCATCCTCTCTAGATTTAGGATTTGCCGCCAAAGCCTTGTGAAATATTTGACAGTTTCGATTGCGAATGTTGCAACATCAGATGTGATTTACCACTGTGCCTCTTCTAACTGCACTTTGACAAAAAACTCTCTCCCTTGTGGCAGCTCCATAGCTGCCTTGGGTGGCTGATTCTCTTTTGTCCTTCGCTAATTTGTGCAAGATTTGACCAAGCTCGGTTGCAAGGTCATGATGACCATGGACCTTCTCCACGCTGATTCCTTGCGAATTCCACTTCACGCATACCCGTCGGGTCGTCCCCGCGAGTCAATCTTGCAACACGCCGTGATTGAGTTTTTGCTTTATCAATCCAGCTGACTCAGCAGTATGCTACGAGCCAGTTCAGCTGGGCTCCCCATTGCGGCACTTTGCTGGGCCCAGTGCTCGTCTTATCGGGTTATGTTAGATGTGCCTTTTTTCGAAGCTTAAAAAGGCCGGGTTGAAGTACAGCTAATAAAGTTACAACAAGATTTTCATCAGTAGATTTGTATCTTTCACCGGCCAGTCCAAACCGTCCCGCACGCTTATTTGATTCCTACTATTAGAACTAGTTTGTCGTTTGCATGATTTTTGCCTACATCACTGAAAAAAAATATGAATTTGAGAAAGCTTTTTTATGCCCTGAGTGATTTGTTGACTGCGCCAATCGCCGAAAATAGAAATAGAAAAAAAGTCAGTGCTATTTTTGTAAGAGAGTAAATATCAGTACGCTTGCAGAGCGAATTGTGATATTATTTGGATTTCACAGGATAAATAAAAAGCTTGGAGGTTGCGATTGTTACCATAAATAAGCCAGGTAGCTAGCTGTCTTACTAAATGCACCTAATCACCCAGCCAACCCTGAGAAAGCTTGATCCCGCCTCTCTATCTTTATCGCTAGTTATTAGTATATACTATCAAGATGCAACCTCTAGGCCTTGTTCAAATTCTGGCCCTGGTCGTCATCGGGGCTAACGCCGCCCCCGTTGCGACAGAGGTCGCGGCCCGAGACTTGGACTACCCGTTGCAAATTTTGTCCTCAATTAAAGCGCGGGGCTTGAAGGAAATTATCAAACCGAAGCCCAAGATTGTCAATTGCCCGCATTGCTTTGAACCTTTTGCGGGAAACTCGGCTTTGAAAGGCCATATCCCAAATTGTCCTTCGCGTCCGACTCCTTCGGCTTCGAAGAATAATTAATGTCCTCTCGTCTTGTGGTTATTGCGAGTGGGTCAAATTTGGAGGGGGTATATAAAAGAAATGGAGGCCAGGCGCGTACATGGTGGAAGGCTGACAATCACATAGAAAATGATACAAATCAAACAGCTCAAGATTAGAAAGAGTAAATTGACTGGCGATTAAGCACTACTCGATCACAGAACAAGAATGTAAAGACCGTTTTGAATGGGCATTGCTATCTAACTAAAAAGGCTACGCGCTGTAGGAAACCTTCTCTTCTCCCATCTCTCATGGATGACAGGACTTGGGTTCGTATCTAGGTATTCATGCCAGACATTCTTACCTCGCTTTTATTAGATGGCCTGCCCTTACTCTCCTCCAACCCAAACTCTTCATCCGTTGTCGCATCTGGGTGGAACTCTAGATTTTTCTCCACCAAAGACGCAGCAATGCCGACAGCAGCCACGCCAATGAGGATCTGCCAGACAAGCTTTAGGCTCAGCTCGTAAATGCCAACTACCTCGGCTTGGGTATTGAACATGTCTGACGAGGCTTGCTGATACGCCTTGCCGAGCTGAAGATTTTCCCTAACGCTGCTGTCCAAAGTCGATGCAGCAAGTAGTTGGTCAAACCGGTTGTTGAAGACTGCAGCCGGGATCGAGAAAGCAAAGGCAGTCGAGATGCTTCTGATCAACGCGAATGCGGAGTTTGCTGTTTCGAGCGAGTTGGGCAGAGCGGTCCGAATCACCGCCAGGATGGAGGCGCTGGGAAGGCCCACACTGATACCGGCCATTATTCCAATAATGGCAGTTGCACTTAGGGGTGTGTCGTGGCCAAGCAAAGTAAAAATGCCCATTGTAATGGTCATGAGGATGAAACTGATAACATGGAAAGATCGGAACCTTCCCGAGTTGTTGGCCAGACCACCACCTAACGCGGGAGAGATGCAAAACGAAATTGAAAAGGGTAGAAGTAGGACTCCAGAGGTTTGTGGGGAAACAGCAAGTGTAGACTGGAAATACAGTGGTAGAAAATAAAGCGTGCCACATGACACCAGGGTTTGCAGGACCTCGAGCACATAGGCGGCGATGGACGTTCTGTTTTGGGGCATTGGCAACACAGGGTTATGGCACCAGGGTGACACCTCGAAGGCGATGAATAAGACGTGACCCAAGAGACCGAGCACCAAGGCCGTGATGATAATGGGATGCGACCACGGGTATTCTGCCCCGCTGCCGCCGTATGCCATGACGTATAAAACGGACGTAACGGATGCGCACAGGAGGATGATGCCGACGTCGTACTTGATACTCTTGACCTTTTGCAGCGGTGTCCTATCGTCGTTGCTTCGGGCCTTGGCGGGCTTGAGGGAAATGAAAAGAAGACCAAGGCAGAATCCACAAAACGGCAGGTTCAGGAGAAATATCCACCGCCAGGATGCTCCACCAATAATGATCCCACCCAGGAATGGTCCAAGCAGGGACCCGAGTACGGTAAAAAGGAAAATGAAGCCCATGAACTGGTCACGTTCCCGCAGGCGCATGGGCAAAAGATCAGAGAGGATAACCTCTGCGAGAATGTTGATGCCGGCGACGCCGAAACCTTGAATTGTCCGCCCGCCAATAAGAGTAGCTATATCGTTGGCGGCACCGCACATTGCCGATCCGGTGGCGAAGATGGTGATGGAAGACAGCATTGGCCACCTTGTGCCCCATAGGTCAGCCACCTGGCCGTACAGAGGCTGGACAGCCGCGCTGGAAACTCGCGTGGGGTTAGCAGCAAGATCACGTATACCTCGCGGCGGTCGATGTCATCACGGACCAGCCTTTGGCTGCCCCCCTACACGTGCATTTTCATCAACACGGCGAGACATACCTAGCGAGAACGTATACGTTGACAATCAAGACGTAGTTGCCTTCGGCATTGACAGCTCGCGAGATGGATGGGAGGGCCGTGGACATGATGCCGCCTTCCATTGCGCTCAGCAAAGCCATGAGGGATAAGCTGGCAAAGACAACCCAAAAGGCCGCTCCACGTCCGTGGGGACTTGGTGGGCCTTCATGAGACACTGTATCAACCGTCTCGGCTGATCCTGTTTTGCGGTCGACTGACGAGGGAATGTTTGGACGCGATTCCGCCAGCCTTGGAGTCAAGACTCGCAAGGGCGGATCGGTCTTGGAACTTGACATTTTGAGAGATTTCAATCTAGGTATATGAGCGCAGACATTCGGGAGCTGTTCAGAATGAAAAGAAAAGAGCCGATCAACCCTTTGTAACTTTGAGTCTTTGATAAACCGGGCAAAACCAATCAGCGTACACTACCATTTGGATTGACAGTCTTTGGACAACTGAAGCTGCTTGTTTTCTTCGCGAACATGCTTTCACCGGCCGAGAACAAAAGACTACCACATGCCAACGACAAACTTGCACCTGTACGCAAAGTGTATAACTCCAAGGTCGGCTCTTTGAGGGACACATCCCGAGTCAAGAAGCCAGCGGAGAGGAAGCTCTATGTCAGGTGTCCGGTCTCGCGACAATCCAGACGTAAAGTACGGAGTACAACCCCTGTGCTTTGATTGATCAAATGACGGCGATTTTTCGTGCAGAAACCGCTGTTCGCACTCTCGCGAATAATGTAAAAGAGACTACCATCGTATTCTGGTCCATTTCGGGGGACAAGTCCAGATCACCACCGTGGAACCGAAGCCGACGTTTTCTGGAACGCCAAATACATGCAAATGAGTGGAATTCAGCATATTTCCCTTCCCTATTGTTAGAGTACTCCAGATGAAACGGCAATGGCCGATAAAAATTGCAGACGCAGGGCCAGATGGAAAGGGAAAAGCGAGTATGTGGGATGACATCTGCGCTGTGCTGGAGAAGAAAAAAAAAAGCCAACTGCCGAAGACTTTACGATTCGTGTATTATACTTGTACCCCATCTTTGAAATCTTGCACGTAGATGAACATGTTTACAGTGCCACTATCCAAAAGACAAACTCCACCAAGGCGCAAAATTTTTCACTACTGGCACCACATAACCCTGCAAACGCTGTCGACATCTGCGCGATTTGCAAGGCAAAAATAACGCATGTGCGAGCACATATTTTGATGAGGAAGTGCATATATACATATATACACCAAATAAATCAGTCAAATTTCCATCTCATAGCAAGCTTGCGCATTCATTTCTGCGTTGCAAACGGTCCAGTGATATAGGTCGAGCAAGTTGCCGTGTTGTAGTTTGCCACATCTGTATCTTGGATAATAGCACTGTAAAGAATCCATTTACGAGGTATTTAGCGACTTGTACGGGGTAGATAACTACACGCCTCCTATGCAGGGATAACAGTCAATGGACCCTTGTTCGTCCAACCTGGCGAGACTTGGTAAAGTAAAAAAGAATCGTCTTATTCTGTAATACCATCTGAAGGGATTGAACCTTGTTTACGGATGATTTTCTCATCTCCCTCAGTGAACCTTATCAGTTGGGGTAATCAATCCAAACACTTGGAGATGAAGGCATTTGAAAACACCGATTAAGGTATGGAATTCGTATAAAACATCCCACCTATTGGGCTTAGCTAGTTTCGAGACCGTCGAATTGTTTCGAGGGCTACAATACGAGTTTACGCAATGAGAAAAAGCCAGAGAACAAAATAGCTCGTATGTGGGTTTACTACTCGCATTCTTTTTCATTTCTTTCCGGCTGATTTATTGGAATCAGTCACAGTCACAGACTAGACTTGGAGTCTTGGAGCGGGTGGGGTGGGCGTACTATATAAGCCCCATAGCCTGGTCTGGCTTTTCAAGCCAATGGGGCTTGGTTCTTCCGTGTCCGACCCCGAGTCGCGATTCGTGTCCTCTTGTGATTGTTAGTCTGATGGTCGTCCGACCAAAGATGGACAGGCTGCAGGTTAGCTGCAGGTCGGCTGCAGGTTGGTAGCACCATAAACCTGACATTCCTGAGATGGCACTATCAATCTACCCAGCAGTCGGCACATTGATCAGCCAAACCAGCAATTAACTGTTCAAATGGTGCCCTTCCAGCTCTCCATGCGAGATTTTACCTTCTCTTTGTAATTACTCTTGGCTCATGAAGCTTACATTTTGAATTTACCGTGTATTCTTAATTGCGTACGTACTCATTCAATAAAAGCTTATTCATCCCTTTGGGTTGAGAGATCCAAAGGGGCAGTTCGATTGCAGTTTTGTGCCCGGGATAGCCCTGCCAGGATTTCCCCGGCTGATCATCTTGATAATCTACGATCGTACAAGTACAAAGTAGCTGCTTAGTACTTAGGTACGATGGCCGGCCCACAACGTACGAATACCACGACCCTCACACGTAGTCAATCAGGAGGAAAAGAAACTTTTTGCCTCACCGAGTTTGACCGCGTCCCCATGTAGGTCCACCAGACCAAGTTGGGGACCCCAAACTAACATGTGCCAATACATAAGTCGGGCTATAGTGAGTAAGGATTTCTCACGTCCCTCAAGCGAGGGTCCTTTGCTGCTAGCTCTAGACAGTTTATGATTCGTGTGGCCTTGCCCCTCTGGGAAAGATTTGCAACAGGTGCGGGAACTTGTGGATTATTACTTGACAACATTCACGGTTATCAAACGTGTGTTCCGCTATACATAAAAACAAATAGGCAAGGTCGTATAGCTGCTTTTCCAAGCTAGATTTCTCCCGTTTCTCCGATGTCGAGGCCAGCTCCGAAAAACAATGCTTACGTCCCCGGGCTATACGAAGGGCTTGGAGTAGAGCTCGCGCAATGCATGGCGGCATACAGCAGAAGTTTGGAGAGGGAGGGCCTTCCGAAGCCCTCGCTCTCGCCAGGCAGACCCCCACACGTAAACCTGAAGAGCAGTAAAGGGCTGCAAGAAAAGGCGCGAATCGTAGAGCTCGCACAGCAGATCATGGCAACGACTCTCGATCCCGCAATGACCCTATTTCAGAGCTCCCTCCAGGCAAGAATCATTTCTTTTGCTTCACTGTGGACTGTGATTTTCAGCTATCGCTGTACAACTTGGATTCCCTAACATGATACTCTTTTCAGGTCCACTTCTGCGCTTGCCTCAAGGTTGTACTTGACCTCAAAGTTGGATATGAAATCCCCCAACACGGCCGAATCTCGAGAAGGCATCTGGCAACCAGCCTCAAGATACAAGAAAGCTTGCTGGCGCGTGTTATGCGCGTCGTCGTGACCCATTATATATTCGCCGAACCGGAGCCAGGCTACTACAGCCACACCTCCATCTCGTGGGCCATGCAGGGCCCAACCCAACAAAACATTCTCCTACATCGTCTTGGCGTGGGATTCCAATCCTCCAGCCGGGAAGCCGAGGCTCTCCGCGAGGCTGGTTATCGAAACCCGGTGGCTGGCGACCTCTGCGGGTTCAACCTGGCATTCGGCTACAGCGGAACGTATTGGGACTACAATCAGCACGTCGACAAGGAGCGTGACGAGAACTTTGAACAAGCCATGCGGGCTGTTGCCGTCAACAGTCTCTGCGAGACGCCAAACCTGTACCCGTGGGAAACCTTGGCCGCAGACGGAGGTGTCATAGTTGAGCTTGGCGGCGGCATGGGTCAGGCCAGCGAAAAGATCTTGGAGGCCTTCCCAGATGCAGGTCTCTGCTGTGTTGTTCAGGACAAGCACCTGGTGACTTCTGAGGGCATGCACAACGGAAGAGCTCTTAGCCTACAGCGGCATGACTTTTTCGACCCTCAGCCAATTAGAGGTACGTCCATGATAGGCAAAAAGAAAAAAAAAAAAAAAAAAAAAAAAAAAACGGGAAACCTGTTTTCTGTTGGTGCAACCTCGTACCAGGCTTCCATAAAAACTGACTCATCCTTTTTTTTCCACCAGGAGCCGCGGCGTACCTCCTTCGCCACACTCTTTACCACTGGGCTGACGATTCCTGCGTCGAGATACTCCGCCAGATTGCCCCCGTCATGGCCACGCATAGCCGCATCTTGATCTGCGACCAGGTTCTGCAAGACCACTCGCCTTCTCTCGCGTCTGCTCTGTATGACATTGACATGATGACGCTCTTCAACGGCAAGGCGCGAAGGCTCTCCGAGTTCCGTCAGATATTTCAGCAGGCCGACTCGAGGTTTTACGTTCACGACGTAAAGCCGTCGCAGGAATCCTCGACGACGGTGATAGACCTCAGAATCTCGCCCGATGCGGCGGCTTGATGGCTTGTCAGAAATTGACCAAAGTATCCTCCGATTCCCCTCCCATTACACTTTTTTTTGAACCTGGCCTAGTGTCTATTTTCTTTTTTTCAGTTTCCCTGAATGGTATTAGAGGCAGTTTTCTTTTATTTCTTTTTTTGTTTTCGGGAAATATGACTTGGCAGACTGGAATCCGCCTTTGATAACATTGCCGCCACGATTCGGTAGATCAATCCCAGCACGATGCGTAACTTACGTGACATCCATTACCAATCATCATCGATTCCAGGCAGCCTAGCCATTGTATCCCGTAGGATACTTGAGCGGCAAAGAGATATGCGGATGCCGCGATTCAGCGCTTGGTTTCGTCAATATAGTCATGATAACGAACAGCTTGGCATTGGAAGCTCAGTAGTAGCTACACAAGTGCCAGGTAAGCCTGTGATTTGCGTGAAATGAGTCATGGCATAATCGCAGCGGTCAGCACTGGTTGAATCCTGAATGAACGTGATAGGTGTGCAAGTACTTTTTGTACATCAGATCACTGCGTGCATAATGACACTGGTGGCAGACCTTATTGGATTATAACGGGAGAATACCTGTTTCTGAAGTCTGATGGGACGAGACTGGTACAGTTCCTGCAGCCAGGGATGCTTACTGCAGGTGAATGATGTGACATTTGGACCATGAGATCACCAGACCCTAACCCTGACCCTGGACCAACGACCCACCAGGGTGATACCTTTATCGACGTCGCGTCAAGCTCAGAACTTTGTTTGTTTCCTTTCCTCTCCTCAGAGTAGAATCTTCGTCGATAGGCGCCAATAGACTAGCTTCCGTGCTATGCTTACCCTGGCCGTGACAAATGACTGGCCTGCGAACCGGCCTAAAGTTGGGCGACCGGCCCAAAGTTGGGCCTTGAATCGAAATCCCAATACAATCCCCGCCCCACAGGTGCGAGACTAGCAGCTAGCTATGCGATTTGGACTATGCAGAAGCGGCTTTCCCCTTGGCCGTGCCAAACCTTTCGGGGCTGTCATGTCTGTACAGGGGTCTGGCTGGCACACGAGGGGACACAGCCTTCAAGCTAAGGGATCTCAACCAAGTCATTTGAAGTTAAAACTAACAGTCTAGGCCCCCCCTCGGCACATGATGTGGCGCTCGAGTAGCTTGTATATACTCCATTTTTTTTTGGAGGATGCAGCAACAAGGTCAAGTTGCTTGTCCAAGTTTGGTGACTCGATAGAATTCCAAGCTGAGTAGGTGATTTGGCGATAATAGGCTTCAAGTCAGTTTGTTGAAAACTTGAAATCATTATAAGCTTAGCTTTAATTCCGCCGAAGAACCAGCTCATTTGCCTGCCTAGACCACTCGGAATTATAGCAATTTTTTTTTTCTTGTTTTTTTTTTTTGTTTTTGTTCCCTCTACCAGAGTAGAAGCACCATGGACTCTAGCGTTCTCCACCTGGACCAAATCTCACATGGCAGTGGTCAGAACAACTACATCCAGGAGAGAGGCACGCTCGCCATCAACTCGAGGAGAAGCGCATGCGACCGCTGCAGGGCACGGAAGCTGAGATGCGCAAGATTGCCTAGTATCGAATTTTTCACCAGCTGTGGCGGTTCCGGGGGTCTACCTGCGTGCGAGCGATGTGTCAAGGCCGGGGCCGAGTGTCTCTATACGGTCCGCAGGCGGCGGGCTCCTCCGTGGTGGTGCGGCTACGAGCGACAGGTCTTCAAGGCCTCGGCAACGTTTCCATATGGCTGCAATCTGCCCCTCGACGCCACCTTTGGGCCTGAAGCCGCAGGGAAGCTGTATAATGAAAGCAGGATGAGATGGCAATTTGGCGCCCCCATGCCACCACCACCAGGAGAAGGTTACGCGAGCGTGCCAGCAGTCCCCAAACCACATGCGGGGCTGGATCACGGGTCGATAGAGCACAGCAATAGCTTTCAATGGCCGGCAATGACGGGCCTTTCTACTCCGGATCTTTCTGCAGTCCATGGAAACTTTCAATCTATAGCATCCGCCAATGTCGCTGCAAGTGAACAGTCAAACTCGGGGCACAGCATGCCCGGCGCCATCAACGATCACGCTTTTGGCATCTCACCCTTGTTTTCCTCCAGGCAATGGCAGGAGTACCCCCCGACCAATTCGGAGGCTTTTGCTGTAAATTCGAGCAACCACGGGTCAGACTGCGGCGGGCCGGTGGTCGGACCAAACATGCCGAACCCAAACATTGCCAACGTAACGCAAGCCCCAGCCGCAGCTCGGCGACCCAGAACCAGGCAAGAATGCCTGCTGCAGCTTGCCAAGCTCACTTCACAGCTTATTGTGTGCTTTAGCTTTACTGAAGACGGGTCCTCGGTCGAGCTCGCAGATCTGCTGGGCTGCTTGCCAAGGAGTGAAACCGGCTCCGCTGAGGTCAACAGCGTATCCGAAGCCGGCAGAAACACGGTTGGGATATTGTTAGAAAGCTCTCAGTCATTCTTGGACACTCTGGACCGCTTGAAAAGCTTAGAAGCGCAAGTAAAAGACGATCAAACTTCTCGCTCGTCAAGTGCAAGCCCGGACTCGGATTACTCATTCATAAACTCGCCAGCGTTGACGATGTCAAGCTCATGCGAGGGTCTGCCAATGCCATACATACAAAATGGTGAAAGAGACGACCAAAGAGACATGGAGGATCTATCAAAACGACAAGAGCCACATCAACCCAACAGGAAGAGGGTTTCGACACCGTTGATGCTCTCACCGCACCTCAACAAGTATTTCAGCCTGCCTACCACCTTTACCATCATAAGCTGCTACATGTGGCTCTTTCGCGGTTACGAGGCCGTCTTTGCGGCCATTTATAACGCACTCCTTGTGCAAAACAATCAACCTGACCGAGGCATGCAGGAAAGCCCAAACCAGCTAAGCTCAAAAGGGAACAAGACGGACATTCCAGATATCAATATTGCTGGAGTCGACCCGAGCTGCCACCCGCACCTCCAGATCGAGATGCTCATCACCCTCAGCTGCCAGATGCTGCAGAGGATCGAGGCGGCCCTGGGCATCCACCCCACCACATCTTGGGACGGTGGCGCTGCGCTGCAGAACCCCGGGTTGGGGACCCATGATGGTGGCGTGCTCAACGCCCCGGCCGCCCCCGCACTGCTTCGGACTTTTCTCTACGGGGACGTCCAGAGTCGCATCGTCGGGGACGAGGGGGGCCCCCAGTCAGCCCGGCTGTCGCTGGACAGTGGGATATTGCAGAGCATCCTGGACAATCTCCGCTGTCGTCACGAGATAACAGCGAATCGGAGCTAGATTGGGTAGATCACTTTTGTAAGGGGTGTAAATCCGAGAAAACAAAAAGGGCTTCTTTATTTTTCAGAGGGTCTAATTTCTGCCGGCGTTCTGGACCGTTACGTTTTGTGATCGGTCCCATGTCACCCTTTCCTGGTGGTGCTGGGTAGACCCCGTGGCGTCGGCCGATTCCGAGTAGCTCGGGTGGTTGGGCAAGGGTATGGCTGGATGGCAAAAAGAAAAAGGATGCAGGAACAAGAAAAGAGAACGAAAAAGAAGGTTATGAGATGGGGGGAAAGAAAAGACAAGTTGGGACTGAAACCCAGTGTCCCAGACTCCCAGTAAGCCATCTCTGCTCGGACAGCTTGGCCCGAAGCATCAAACAGTTGGATGCGACATTTTCTTTTTCGGGAAATTTCCCGGTGATGCTTGTGTCGCCGAATCCAGTAATTTGCCCCAAACAAACTCGGCGCCAACGTAAAAAAAAAAAAAAAAAAAAAGTTGTCCAAGATGCGCAGTACCCAATCTACGATTAGGATTAATCTTGTTCGATTTTTGGTTATCATACATTATTTTTTACTTCTTCTTTTATTTACGCCTATATCGCCGGATGCTGCCTTGGTACAGACTTCAACTTGGCTGAAGTATAAAAAAAGAGGACCTTGTCCCTTCATTTCGGAAAAAAAAAGTTTAGAACGGATGCGATGAGATGTGATAATGGCGATCCGTCTGAATGTACAGGCATATGCCTTGCTGTTTTTGTTGTCTACGCAATCAGGATCATCCCGCTCGCTCAAAAGAAAAGAAAAAAAGCAGGGGTCTCATTTTATTGGTGCCGTCTGGTAAACATGCAGCAAAACTTCCGCCGCCTGTATCGGTCGACTTCCTGTTTCGGTCAGAGGGTTGCACTCGCGGGGGGCGGGAGATTGGCCGCAATGTTCATGTTCGGATCATTCCTGGAATCTGGCAAGTCCTTACGGGGAGGTTACGGGGACTTATCGGTATGGCCAATCGAACAATCGGGTGGGTTTACAAAGTATGTTAAGTAGACCCCATAACGAATGCATGGACAAAGCCGCTAAAGCAAATCTCGGTAAAAGTCGCCCCACATTCCGTGCTGCGTACCGCGTACGAAAAGAGAGCACTGTAGCCGTTCAGGTAGGGTGCCCATAGCCGAGGTTGCTGGGTGATGGAGGCAGTGTTGACGTTCCTGACCTGATCATGTCCCCCTCCTCCCGGAGCCACCCAGCAAAAGACTCTACCTCGTATTTTTACGTGGTAGTACCCCCAGGTACGTGGCTCCTGCGAACTTGGGACATTCTCGTCCCAGCATCAGTCGCAGGCCCCCTCGAGACAGACATCGGACGATGATGAATCTTTCCAACTTGTTGGCCGTCTTGCTTGTCGGCGCTGGGGTGTCAGCATTGACCTTGCCCCAGGCTCGCAGCCCTGCCCCGGCCGAGTCGTCACGGCAGCAACAGCAACAGCAGCAGCAGCAGCAGCAGCAGCAGCAAGCGCGATCTGTGCCGGCTGGCTTCGCCACGACCAACGGCACCCGATTCACCATCGACGGGGAAACGCAGTACCTGGTGGGCACCAACGCGTACTGGCTCCCGTTCCTCACCAACAATGCCGATGTGGACCTCGCCCTGGACCAGATGGCGGCGTCGGGCATCAAGATCCTGCGCACGTGGGGCTTCAACGACGTGACCAGCATCCCGACGGACCCCAACACGGTCTGGTTCCAGTACCTGTCGGCCTCGGGATCCATCATCAACGAGGGGCCCAACGGCCTGCAGCGCCTCGACTACATCGTCGCCGGCGCCGAGAAGCGCGGCCTCAAGCTCATCATCCCCTTTGTCAACAACTGGCAGGACTACGGCGGCGTGCCCGCCTACGAGGCCGCCTTTGGCAGGGGCTCGTCGACCTGGTTCAAGCACGAGCCCGCCCAGGCCCAGTACCAGGCCTACGTCAAGGCCGTCGTCTCGCGCTACGCCGCGTCGCCCGCCATCTTCTCCTGGCAGCTGGCCAACGAGCCCCGCTGCTTCCTGTGCAGCACCGACGACATCTTCAACTGGGCCACCAAGACCTCCGAGCTGGTCAAGTCGCTCGACCCCAACCATCTCGTCTCCATCGGTGACGAGGGTCAGGGCTTGACGGGGGATGTCTGGACCCCGTACTGGCTCGTCTTTGGCACCGACTTTTGGCGCAACCTGCAGATCAAGACCATTGACTTTGGGACCTTTCACATGTATCCCACTACATGTAAGTTGACCAACCCCCTAGCCCCCTATTTGGGCTTAACTACTCGGTTTGCAAACTAATCTGGTTTTAGGGGGCGCCCCTGTGAGCTTTGCGTACAACTGGATAAAATCACACGGGTCCAAGTGTGTCGATGCCGGAAAGCCCTGCTACATGGAAGAATGTAAGCCATCCAATTTTCAGTCTTCAGATCCATCTCCTCTACTCTACTCTGCATGTTTATTGACGGGCTCTACAGATGGAGTACCCCCTTCCAAGGGACATTGTGAGGTTGAGAGCCAGTGGCAAAAGTGGGCACTCGAGACCAAGGGCATTGCTGGTGACGGCTTCTGGCAGATGGGCACCCGGCTCAGCACCGGCCTGACACATGACGACACCTTTACCATCTACCATGATACCGACGAGTGGACATGTCTTGTCACTGACCACGTCGCCCGCGCCAAGAATGCATCTTAGACTTGCGCCACTTCGATATCTAATCATTAATAAATAATGTGTGGGGTTTGATAAACTTTGGTGTCTGAATTGCATGTTGGTGAAAAGAGGAACCGAACTAGCCTTGAGCCACTACCATGAAGCAAGTATAAGGTGAGCATAATGTACAGATTAAATACGCGGTATGCCGTCTACTGCCATTGGAATTACAGCCCTTAATAAGCAGATTGGAATTTTCACTGATCACGCAATGGCCCACAGCAGTCACGTCTCGTCATGACAAAAGCTGCAAGCCGGGGTTTTTTGCGGGGTCTAGCAACATCTGGTCCAACCACACAAACCTCCATGGTCTTGGTGTCTGGGCATAGCGCTCGGCGACGTTCGGGACAGGACAGACGCGATAAGAATAATCCTCAAGTATAAAAATCACTGCCGCAGGTAAAATGCGTTCCCAATCGCTGCTGCAGAATAGCTTGGTGTTTGAAACAAAACTTGGGGCCATGTCTGACAAGATAGCAAATTCTTCTTCGCAGGCCCCCGTGGCTGGCAAGGGGGATGCCCTCCCGGACGACCAAAACAGCAGCGACTATGCGCCCAAGCCCCGCTCGAAGCTTGCTCGGTGGTACAGGAGCACGCTGTTCAACGTCATCGTCGCTGGAATGATCTCGTTTACGCAGCCAGGCATCTGGAACGCCCTGATCAGTAAGTTTCTCCCGGCTCGGGAGTCAACAAGGTCCCATCCATCTGACGAAACAAAATCCAGACACCGGCGCCGGCGGCCAGCAGGAGCCGTACCTCGTCAACGGCGCCAACTCCCTGACGTTTGGGCTGATGGTGTTTGGCTGCGCCGTCTTCAGCGCGCTCGCCAACAAGTTCGGCCTCAAGGCCATCCTGATCGTCGGCACGCTGGGCTACGCGCCCTACTCCGCGTCCCTGTACATGAACAACCGCTACGGCGTCGAGTGGTTCGTGCTCCTCGGCGCGGCGCTGTGCGGCATCTCGGCCTCGGCGCTCTGGGCGGCCGAGGGCGCCATCGCGGTCGGCTACCCGCTCGTGCACGAGAGGGGGCTGTACACGGGCGTCTGGCTCGGGCTGCGCCAGTGCGGCCAGATCATCGGCGGGGCCATCAACCTCAGCCTCAACGTCGACAACGACCGGACCGGCCGCATGGGCTACGCGACGTACCTCGTCCTCATCGCGCTGCAGTGCCTGGGCCTGCCCCTGGCGCTGCTCAGCTCGCCGCCGCACAAGGTGGTCCGGTCCGACGGCACGGTGGTTTCGAGGAGGAGGGGCGTGGGGAGGCAAAAGACGGCCACGGTGCTCGAGTTTGGCAAGCTGTGGAAGCTGCTCAGGGAGAAGCGCATCTACCTGCTCATCCCGGTCCTGATCACGTTTGACTGGAACCGGACGTACCAGGGCATCTATCTGACGCGCTACTTCTCGGTGAGGAGCCGAGCCCTCGCGTCGCTGACCTCTGCCATCGTGCAGGCCTTTGCAGACCTGTTTTGGGGCTGGTTCCTGGACCAGAAGCGCTTCTCCCGTCCCAAGGCCGCCAAGATCACCTGGACCGTCTTCAGCGTGGTCATGTTTGCCATATTCGGCTGGCAGGTCGCCAACGAGCAGCTGTACGGCAGCTCGCCGGTGCCGGTGAGCCTGGACTGGGCGTCTCCGGGCTTTGGCAGGGGCTTCGCGGTCAACTGCCTCTTCATGTTTATGAACGAGAGCCACTACATCTTTGTCTACTGGATCGTGGGCACCTTTGACGCCGACGTCGAGACCGTCACCCTGAGCGTCGGCATCGTCAGGTCCTTCGAGTCGCTCGGCGCCGCCCTCGCGTTTGGCATTGGTGCCGCGCGCATCTCGCCCATGATCAACCTGGCCGTCGCCTTTGCCGCCTTTGCCGTGTGCGTCCCGCCGACGTATATGGTCACGTTTATGGTGCCGGAGCACCCGCGAGACAATACGGCAGACGAATCGGAGGCATAACAGACAATAAATAAATCGGGGCTTATCTCTGGGCTATACACCACGATTGACTCTTTTCTCAATTTGGTCTCTATTTTCGGACATGTATAGTCCTCGGTCTGCGAACTTCCTTTGGAAAGTAAGAGCTTTCTTATTCTCACCGACGATGAACAAGGCATGAGGAGATCCCTGGGTCTCTGAAAGCTGTTTTCTTTTTGTTCCGGGCGGTAGAAATGCTCAAACCCGCTTCCAGTATATGCGCTGCCGTGCGGGAACCTTTAATCTTTTTCATATTTATGTTAAATGACTAACTCAATAAATAACAACAACCTTCCCGCCCTAACAATTGGTTCTGGAACCATCCAGTCATTCAGTTGGAAACAACTATGTAATTCCATGGAGAGGGAGGGGAATTCTGAGAGCGGTTGTGCAGATCTTCGCCAGAACATCCGCGTCACGACGCCCCTAGATTCTTCTTCGTAGTACCAGCCTCCATCGCGGGCAGTGGCTTCCGTTGCATCGCCAGATTGGCCAGCTACCGTATTCCAGAAACCACGGCGATAAACGCTTCTGCAAACCCCAGCCTCGCTGACAAGTGCAAGACGAAAGGCCGGGCTTGAACTTATTTTATTTTATCAGCAAGAGTGGTGTGAGCACATACACTGTCATCGGAGGGTCTTGTTGCGGATCCAATGTGAGGATGCTGGGTGGGCGAGGGACAGCACACTGGAATGAGGTCTTTGCGGGGTTCAGTGTCGGAGTCTGCTCGGTCATGAAGAAAATCGGCAGGTGGGCGTGGCGGTATGTGCCGCCCATGATCCTCAACTGGTCAAGCTCATCTTCTTCATGGCACGCTCGGCACGTTCAGCAGCCGAAATGGTGAGCCTGCAGATTAAATTAGAGTCGGTCTTTTATTTGTACTTCTGCCGCCGCTTGATCTGTTCCTCCACGAGGAGATGCTCGCCGGACTGCATAGTGCTGAAGACATGATAGGAATGCCGTTTCCTTGGCGTGGATGACACGCAAAGAGCAGTAGTCAAAGTCGGCACAGTCCAGGCACTTGGGGCAGAGATCGTTTCCAAGAAACGCGATAATGTCTCTTACGGGGTCCGTAGCCGAGCGATAGTGGAGGGCATGCCTTTCGTCCCCGAGGTTGTTTCGCAGCTGACCAGTGAACTTTGTGCTGGGGGTAGACAGGGGATTTCCCCTTCGCCCAAAAGAAAAAATAAAAATAAAGAAATAGAAAAAAGAGTTTGCTCTGCAGGTGATAATCTGAGACAATAGACAATCTGGTAATTTTGAGTCTCAAGAATACAACGTAACAACTTCAGCGGCAAGGCGAGAGTTTCTTGCGTGGAGGCCGTCTCCTAGTCCCTCCCCCAGAAGGAGTGGCACGAAATCACGTGCAGGCACCTTGGCCCCAGTCAACACACAGGCGTCGACAAGAATCTATGGTGACATGTCGGCCCAGAACCTCACCACTGTCAGTCAGCTCTGTCAAGTCGAGCACAATTCGAACAAGCCGTTTTCACGGCAACCCCATTTGAAGTCAAGTAGTGAGACATAGCATAACGAGCATGCCTGCTCAACCCGGAACAATTGACACTCAGTCCTTGCAAATTCCCTATTTCGCCTATGGGCCAACTTGTGGCTCGAGCCAATCTGACGCACCGGCAACCTCAATCGGGGACCGCATCGCGAGCCGCGCCCGCTCACTTCTTGGATTTCTTGGATTTCCTGGAAAGCAGGACCGGCGTACCACCCCAGAAACTCGGCGAGTCGACGCCGTGTGGTATCAATCCGACGTTCCAACCTCCAAGATAAAAGCCCGACAGGCCTCGTCACCACACCTCATCATCCCACCAACATCGCCGTCGACACTGCTCAAGCCCGACGACGCGAGCGATAGCGACGACGACGCGGACCGCCTAGCCGACCATCTGCAGGCCATCCACGCCGAGCTGTGGGCGCTCAACCCCGACCCCTGGGTCGGCAGGTGGTTGTTCATCGTTCCTGGGCTGGCAAAGATGCCCTGGTACGTGCGTCTCGTCGTCTCCGTGGCGGCAAATGGCGGGACCATCGCCGACGTTGGCTGCGGCGTGGGTGGCGACCTGAGGCGGCTGGCAGAGGATGCGTCTGCTGCTGCCAACGGTGGGCCCTCTCCGCGTCTGATCGGCTTGGACTCGCGCCCGCAACACTTTGATGTTGGGGACAGGCTGTTTGGCCCCCCGCCATTGTGCGTTGAGTTCGAATCTGCCGACATCCTCGACTGGAACAGGTACCGTCCGCACCTTCCACCGGCGGCTCGCAACTTGATAGAAGAGCTGAAGAGCCGGGCCGACGTCGTCGTGCTCAACATGCTCCTGTCCGATTTCTGCTGGGAGGATCAGCTGCGAGAGGTCCTGGCCTCCGCTGCAAACCTCGTCAAGCCCGGCGGCAGGGTCGTGGGATACACGCTTGCGGTGCCTGATGGGAAGGCAGGAGTTTTCCGGGCTCCCTGGGAGCGAAACTCGAGGTTCCTTCACGACACGTGGAGCTTCCGTGCCATATGCTTTGACTTGAGATTATTGCCTGGCTTATCCAGCGATAGCTCTTGGGATCTGGAGGAGGTGGAGCTTTTCGACTTGAAAGATATTGGCTGGGAGGGTGATGATTCGGCCTGGCTGAGTGATTCTTCCTTGCACTGGTCACTTCATGATAGACCGAGAGTCGAGCATCTCAAGGGTTTGGCATTCTCCGTGAGGAGGAGCAAATAGCTGCTAGTTATGCTCATCGACTTTGCATTACTCACAATTATCGAACAAGGTAGTATTAGACGACGAGATTCATTTTTTCTCGTATATACAACGAGGATCCACGTATACGTGTAGGATCAACCATTTTTGACTTCCTCTTTGGACAGAAGTCCACCACGACTATAATAGCCCAGGATTTCCATCTTTGTCCTTCCCCAAACGGTCTGATCACAGGGTTTCCCATCAAGATCTTGAAAGCCCCTGCGCCGCATGGAAAGGCAGATCTCGATACAGGAGGAGGAGTGGGTGATTTGCCTCCTGTGGGCCTAGTTCGTCGGGTACGTCTGGTCTTGTTGTCTTGTAGGGCTTGAGTCGCTGACGTGAGGGGCAGTGCGCTTCTTATCGATGATAACAGGCTTCGAATCAGGGGCTGAAGGTAGGGATGGAGTTGGTTTGATAATGAGTACAAGCGGTTCCAGTTACACACATGGCTTTTCCTACGTTGATATAAGTTTTGCATGAATTCAAGCTTACGCCCTCCTCGTCAAAAGTTTACTACATCGCATCGACCTGGATGCCCTTTCACTCAGGATAAGGACGACAGCAGCGGATGTCCGCCTCTACCGAACTGCCAAACAACCAGTAATGACAAGAAAAACTAAGTGGTGGCGGTGAGACCCCTTTCAAACTGCTTATATTGGTTAAACGCCGACTACGGCTGCCTCTGATGGAGGTTGGCCATGAGAATCTCTCTCAGTGCTGCTGATGAGTCTTAATGGAGATGGCAACCCTTTTCTCGGCAAATCTTTAGAAGCGCCTCGGGCGAGATTAAAATCTGAGCGGTGGTGCAACATACCTGACCGTCCAGCTCGCTCGGCGGCGGATCCCTTGGCTGAGGTAGGCCCGGTGCGCGTTACAAATACGAAGAGCTCACTACATGCATAGATATCATCTCCCATTCAGGGCACAAAAGAACGATGCCCTCCATAACAGGGAGGTGAATCAGGGCTTGGCACTGCTGCGTCCCCTGGATCTAGTCTCAGTGCTTAGACTAGCCCACCCTTGCTGCGCAAGGTAGACCGAGCGCTCCATGTACTTTACCAGCCACATGGGTTTTTCCACCAATTACGTTGGCGGAAAAGATAGCGCGAGTTCTTGTTTGAGGATATTTCGTCGATTTTCGTCGTTAACCGACAAATCTGCACAGTGTTTGCATTTTGCGCGTACCGTACAAGCAAAAGGCTATATGATTAAGTTGTTGTACATTTTGTATAACGTTGAGCTCCACATCTCCGACCCCCCTAAAGTCCGGCCCCTAAAAATATCTACTCAGCCACGTCAACCCTTTGTTTTATTTTATAAATATCTAGACGAATTTTTCACTTTAGAACTTGATTTTTGAAGATTCTTGCTCCAAACCTTCCAATGAAACAGTACACTGAAAATCAGCTTCTTGCTGCCATTTCTGACATAAGAAATGGCAAATCAGTTCACAAAACCTCGCAAAAATGGGGTATTCCTCGGAGTACCCTTCACGATCGTTTAAAGGGGGCCCAGTCAATTCAACAAGCGAAAAGATTTTGTCAAAGGCTTTCACAGGAGCAGGAAACCTATTTGGCAGATTGGGTACTTGCGCAGGCCGCGTTAGGCCTTCCGCCAACGCATCAAGAACTACGCTATTTTGCGGAACGAATTCTTCAGGCCGCCGGAGAAAGAAAAAGCCTTGGGAAACATTGGGTTAGCCGTTTTATAGCCCGATATCCAATTTTGAAAACCCAAAGACCCCGGCGAATAGAAAATGCCCGGGTTAATGGGGCTACAACCGAGGTAATTAAATCTTGGTGGTCCTATTTGAAAAATCCCGTTGTCGATACTATAAAACCGGCCAACCGTTGGAATATGGACGAAACAGGTATAATGGAAGGCAAAGGATCTAATGGCCTGGTGTTAGGGCGTAATAAAATCCGGCCATTACAGCGAAAAGAGCCTGGAACGCGGGGTTGGACGAGCATAATCGAATGTGTATCAGCTACGGGGGCTGTTATACCTCCCCTCGTTATATTTAAGGGGAAAAACGTACAGCAACAATGGTTTCCAGCTGATTTAAGTCCTTTCGATACCTGGCAATTTCATGCAACCGAAAACGGGTGGACAAATAATGAAACAGGTATCGAATGGTTAAAAAAGGTGTTTATTCCGTATACCCAACCTTTAACCCCTGAAAAGCGGTTATTAGTTCTGGATGGCCATGGATCACATATAACGGACGAATTTATGCTTCTTTGCTTGCAAAACAATATTCAACTCCTATATTTACCCCCTCATTCGTCACACGTTCTTCAACCGTTGGATTTATCGGTTTTTGGGCCGTTAAAGGAAGCTTATCGACGTCACCTGGGATTTGTAAACCAGTTTTGCTGTTCAACGGTTGTTGGGAAACGAAACTTTCTACTTTGCTATCGAAAAGCCAGATCAAAAGCATTTATAGCAAAAACCATTCAATCTGGTTGGCGTACGACGGGGTTATGGCCGGTGAACTTGGCAAAACCACTTTTAAACCCTTTTTTATTAGAAAATAGCAACGCCAACGTCGAAAAAGGTAAAAATAACGGCTTCCAAAGGGATAAAACACCGGAAAATCCAACCCAAAAAATTAACGACCAGTCTTTACTTATTTGGAAAACCCCTAAAACGACCCGAGATATTCGACTTCAACTACAGGAAATTTCCCGGTCCGAAAAAAGTAACGCCACTTCACGGCTTTTGTTTGCAAAAGTCCAAAAAAGCTTCGAAACCAAGGATATCTTATTGGCTGAAGCTCAGCAAAAAATCAGTTTGTTAAAAGCAAAATTGGAGGCGGTACGGCCGGTCAAAAGGAAAAGGGTGATTCCGGATCCCAACGAGCTTTTGGTCAGCAAAAAAAACGTTTATGAAGCACAGGAAAATAATAGGGACTGTTTAGAAGCTTTGAACGATGGAGAAGAGGTTAGCGAACCGGGAGAGCCTGACAATGATTGTATTATTGTGCGTTGATAGGTTTACATTTAAATCGGTTTATAAAAGGGGTATTTCGTCGTTACATTTTTCAAGGGGGCCGGACTTTAGGGGGGTCGGAGATGTGGAGCCCAACGTTATTGGAATGAAAAATCGAATAATAAATCGAATAAATATTGTAAAAATGCAAAATAAATCCCGCCATACAGCCAGATTTTCGGGTTCTTAGCGGTATTTTGGTTTTTTTACCGCTTATATTGGCTGGATTATCGGCCGTTTTACCAATTTTATTTATATAACGTGGTTCATCAGGACCCCGGACATATCAGGACCCCGGACACTTTTCCTGCACAATACTACTTCCAATTTCAATTGCAACGCCAGCGTTGTTCAATTTACCTCAATGCAATCGGATATATGTACATCAGACATTTCTGCATCCTCCTGACAGGTGCGTGCATTATGTCCAGGTTTACCGCAGTTGCCGCAACGTCGTTTAGTCGCCGGCTGCGCACTACTCCCCTCCCCATTTTCATCTTTCTTTTCGTATATTAGACCATCGGCACCATTTGATTGAAGCAAATTCTGACCCTCTTGTATGGTAAATGACCCTCCTTCGCGGATACGTGTTTTTTGAGCCCTGCGCCGCTTGCTAAGCGCTTCGTTGGCCTTCCGAAGGCTGTGGTTCTCCGCTTCCAAAAGTGTGGTTCGATGAGCAATCGACTCCAACCCTTTTGCTAGCTGCTTTACAGCATTAAAAATAGGCGTTGGCGAGCTTCCCTGATGACAGTTGATTCGACTTTTAACAAGGGTAGATTGATTAACGGCTTCTGTCGGGTTGTGCGGTGTTTGAGAGACCCAGGTTTCGGTGCTGGAAAAATCAAGCTCTTTAGGTGACGGCGTCCGTAGCCTAACATCCAGCTTAGATATGACCATTTCCGGGCTATGGGGGATAATTCCCGCCCCTCGAAAACCCCCGGCCATATTTTCTTTTGTCATTGACTTTTTGTAAGCCGCTGCAAAAGCCAAAAAGAAGTCGACTTTGCTGATGTTAGTGATGTGGGCCCGGATAAAGTCGTTAATTTTTTGACCGTACGCCCGCTTAAGGACGTTAAACACTCCGACATCAAGTGGCTGGGTTAAATGAGATGAATGAGCAGGCAGGTAAAGTGGAATAATATTGTGATCTTTGCAATAGCCCTCGAATTCAGGGGATCGATGACTGCCGTGCCCATCGAGCACTAACATCCGATATACGCCTTTTGTCCGCGATTTTGTATGGTTGTCGAAATGCTGAACCCAGTCGAGGCCAGTCTCGTTGTCGGTCCATCCATTAACGGTGGGTTTGAGGCGCCACGTGTCCGGAAGACCGCCTTCTGTATACCAATTGGACAAATGGTAAAAGCCTTTGACGATGATATACGGGGGTATATCGTAACCGTCGCCACTGATGCAACAAATTGCAGTCGCCCATTCTCGATTGCCAGGCTGTACTTTTTTCCTTCTTCCGCGTCTTTCGGACCCAGTTACGACCATTCCAGCGCAAATCTGGCCCATCATAAAGCCGGTTTCGTCGAAGTTGTACATGTCGCAGTCTTGGATGCCATATTTGGCCCTCATATTGGCCACCAATTGAAACCACGCGTTTAACGCGTCAGGATCTTCGCAAAGAGCTCTTTGGAAATCGTAAGCGCGAGAAAAACGCGTTTTTAATTCTGTGCGTCGTTGTACGAAGCGATAAGCCCATTGCTTGCCGACCGGTCGCGCGTCCCGCGCAGCGAGAAGATGATCGGCCATTGCGGCCACATCAGCGATCTGGGCTGGAAACCCTCGGGAATCCAGGTCCAGTATATACTGGACAATTACTTCCTCTTCCCTTTCCGTTAGCTTTTGGTTGCCTGGCCGACGATTGGCCAAAGAAGCGATGCCGTTTATTCTGTCGTGTAGTGTCGATTTTGGGACATTATATATTAATGCAACCTTTCGTATGCTTTTCTTTTTGCTTGATCGGAGCTCATTTAGAGCAAGAATGATTCGCGCTTCGCAATTTGATGATTCCATTACTGTTGGGGGAAAGAACACGTGTGGAAAATAAAGGATGAAACTGGGTTGAAAAATGTCCGGGGTCCTGATATGTCCGGGGTCCTGATGAACCACGTTATATATATCGAATAAAACTTTTTTAACGCGTCTATTATTGGTAGTTCTTTCTCGTATTTTTGAATTCGCGGCAGAATTCGCTGCAGCTCGCCCAATATTTCGATTAGTTCCACGAGGACAGGTTGTGCGTTTTTCCTGTTGTCAATTTCTGTTTAACGTTATATTAAATGGGGAATTTTTACATATTATTAAAATGAGACGGATGGAGCCCCAAAGAAGTGCGGCCACTTTTCCTTCCATTCCAAAAGCCCTGATTATAATAGCGGCGAAGAGATTCAGCCCCAACATGCCTGGTTTCAATTTTTTCAAAACTCTCGCCCAGGAAATGGATGGTTCGGTGTTCGGTGGTACGATAACCTCGATTCCGTTAAATAAGTTTTCGGGTGTATGTACAGTCCAGAGATGGTTTTCGATAACCGCATTTTTAATCCCACCTTTCCGGGTTTCGGCGAAATACCGCTCCAGAGCTGTTTTCCAAATGGGACTGGCAAGTGCCTGTGGTTCCGCCGCCGCCATATCTGCCGTTTTCTCAACACTGACCATGGTAAGGAGCCCAAGGATTCGGGTTGCGGTATACAAATCACTGTTGTCAAACCACGGACAGTTGGAAAAATATAAATAACTGTGGAAAACGCGGGGTAACTAGTTTTTTGGCCCAGTGTTTTCCAGGTATGGCCCCTCCCACTCAGAATTGACCAATATGATAAGATTTTAAAAATACCAGCAGTGCAGGGAGATGACGAGCACATCACACATTTGCTCGTCCCAATGTTCAAAAACAACTATCCTTGTTGGAATAACGTTGCGTACCCCCTGTTCGGCACCCCCCTTGTTCGGCACCCTGAAAATCTAACAACGAAATGCCTACTTTTATAAACTGATTTAAATATAAAATTATCAACGGACAAAAATACAATCGTTTTCACGCTTCTCCGGTTCATTAACCTCTTCTTCATCAGCTAAAGGTTCCAAATTTTCTATATCATTTTCCTGCAATCCAATAATGTTCTGTTTGTTAACCAAAAGCTCGTTTGGATCCGGAACCACCCTCCTCCTTTTAACCGGCCGTATTGCCTCCAGTTGTGCTTCCAATAAGCTGATTTTTTGCTGGGCGCTAGCCAAAAGGGTATCTTTGGCTTCGAAGCTTTTTTGGACTTTTGCAAACAAAAGCCGTGAAGTGGCGTTACTTTTTTCGGACCGGGAAATTTCCTGTAGTTGAAGTCGAATATCTCGGGTCGTTTTAGGGGTTTTCCAAATAAGTAAAGACTGGTCGTTAATTTTTTGGGTTGGATTTTCCGGTGTTTTATCCCTTTGGAAGCCGTTATTTTTACCTTTTTCGACGTTGGCGTTGCTATTTTCTAATAAAAAAGGGTTTAAAAGTGGTTTTGCCAAGTTCACCGGCCATAACCCCGTCGTACGCCAACCAGATTGAATGGTTTTTGCTATAAATGCTTTTGATCTGGCTTTTCGATAGCAAAGTAGAAAGTTTCGTTTCCCAACAACCGTTGAACAGCAAAACTGGTTTACAAATCCCAGGTGACGTCGATAAGCTTCCTTTAACGGCCCAAAAACCGATAAATCCAACGGTTGAAGAACGTGTGACGAATGAGGGGGTAAATATAGGAGTTGAATATTGTTTTGCAAGCAAAGAAGCATAAATTCGTCCGTTATATGTGATCCATGGCCATCCAGAACTAATAACCGCTTTTCAGGGGTTAAAGGTTGGGTATACGGAATAAACACCTTTTTTAACCATTCGATACCTGTTTCATTATTTGTCCACCCGTTTTCGGTTGCATGAAATTGCCAGGTATCGAAAGGACTTAAATCAGCTGGAAACCATTGTTGCTGTACGTTTTTCCCCTTAAATATAACGAGGGGAGGTATAACAGCCCCCGTAGCTGATACACATTCGATTATGCTCGTCCAACCACGCGTTCCGGGCTCTTTTCGTTGCAACGGCCGGATCCCGTTAAGCCCTAATACTAGGCCATTAGATCCTTTGCCTTCCATTATACCGGTTTCGTCCATATTCCAACGGTTTTCCGGTTTAATAGCGTTAATAACCGGGTTCGTAATATAAAGCCACCAAGATTTAATTACCTCGGTTGTAGCCCCATTAACCCGGGCATTTTCTATTCGCCGGGGCCTTTGGGTTTTCAAAATTGGATATCGGGCTATAAAACGGCTAACCCAATGTTTCCCAAGGCTTTTTCTTTCTCCGGCGGCCTGAAGAATTCGTTCCGCAAAATAGCGTAGTTCTTGATGCGTTGGCGGAAGGCCTAACGCGGCCTGCGCAAGTACCCAATCTGCCAAATAGGTTTCCTGCTCCTGTGAAAGCCTTTGACAAAATCTTTTCGCTTGTTGAATTGACTGGGCCCCCTTTAAACGATCGTGAAGGGTACTCCGAGGAATACCCCATTTTTGCGAGGTTTTGTGAACTGATTTGCCATTTCTTATGTCAGAAATGGCAGCAAGAAGCTGATTTTCAGTGTACTGTTTCATTGGAAGGTTTGGAGCAAGAATCTTCAAAAATCAAGTTCTAAAGTGAAAAATTCGTCTAGATATTTATAAAATAAAACAAAGGGTTGATGTGGCTGAGTAGATATTTTTAGGGGCCGGACTTTAGGGGGGTCGGAGATGTGGAGCCCAACGTTAGAAGGGATAACGTTCAAGTTATCAATTTAATTGATGATTTACGTGCAAACCCACACGTAATTCATCTAATACTCGGTCACGGGTATAAAAAGGAAAAAACGGTTAAAAGCTCGAACGTAAACAAATTAATCGTTAAATAAAAAAATATTACCTTTTACCCAATAATAACGTTTTATTAATCGATCGATTTACGAAAAACCTATTTATATTAATTAATATTATTTAAATAATATAAAAAAGCAAAATAAAAGGATAAAACGATAATACCGTTATTTTACAAATGTTTAAAACCAATAGGATATTTTACGGGCAATTTTGAAAAAACCGTTATCATATATTAGAATTCTTATATTAAACGTATAACGTTTATCCAAACGTTACGTAAAGAATATAAAAATAATATCCGTTATAACCAATTAGGGGTTTTTGGATTTTATTATTTAGGTCGATTATTTTATAATTAATAATAAATTTAAACGAAATAATAACGTTTTAAAAAGGATAAAATACGATATAATACACGCAGAATCGGGTTTTAAAAAGGACGACGAACGTTAAAATATAAAACGAATTTATTTTAATACAACTATATTAATACTAAAATTACCGGCGTTTTTTAAAAAAAAATATGAAAGCAAATTCTTTTTATAATAATTTTTACGGGTTCCTTAAAAGTCCGGAAAAAATAATAATAATTCGAAAAAAATATAAGTATTAAAAACTATTAACCGATATAACGAAAACGGGAAATTTTTTTTTACAAATATTAAAAAGATTTTGTTGGTTGGAACCAAAAATATTTCGAATTATGCAATATATTGATCCAAAAAATATTGAAAATTTATTTGGAAACGAACGGTATTATATTATTAAATAAAACAAACGGGAAACGAAATAAATGGTTTGTAAAAATATTAAAATTAAAATACGAAAATTTATTTATACCCCAAAAAACGTTAAACGTAACTCCAATACCAAACGAACGGAATATTAAAATATTATTTTAAAAATAATAAAACAATTAATAAATATTATTGCGAAAAACAAATAATAAAATAAATTAGACCAAAATATAAAAACGGGGGTAATTGGAATTATTTTTTTTATAAATTAGGGGTTTAGGGGTTTTTCGGCATTTATACCAAAATAAAATTCCGACGAAAACAAAATTCCGGAAATTCCAAAAACAAATATAAAAAACTTTACAATAAATCCAATTGGTATAATAAATAAATTAAAATAATATTATATAAAAAATATTTACAATTATTTGTTTCTATTTTAAATTCCGAATAAGAAAATGGAATTATATATAATAAATTTTTTTTTAAACGTTTGGAACAAACTTAACAATTATTTAAAAAAATTATATAATATTTTCGACGATATAATTAGGGAATTTATAATTATATGCGAAATATCATAAATAAAATTATCCCAAATATATATATTATTTCCACAAATCTTAATAAAAAACGCTGAAACGTTTTTTATAATAAATATAAAAATTTATATAACGTTCCGGAAAATATATATAAAATTTAAAAAACAATTTAAAAATATATATATACGATAAATATATTATAAAAATTGGAATTTTATTAGTTTTAAAACCGTTAAAACAAAATTCGATTAATAAAATAAACGGGATTCCGAAATTTTAATAATTATATTAAAAGAATTACAAAAATACCAAGGAATATTGAAATCCAAATTTATATATAAATAATACCCAATTGCGGTAATTTTAAAAATTATTAAAAACGTCCGAAAATTCAAAACGGTCGTTGCAAATTTAGCGAATATTTTTACAAGATTATCGAACCAAATTACAATTATAATAAAATTGGAAAAACGTTACGCAATTTATTATACGTTTTTTATTAACCGAAAATACGAATTATAAAAAAAAAAGGGAAACCGTAACAAAAACCGTTACCCGCGTAAAAAAACGATAATAAGGGATAGCGTATTTCTGTCACGGGCAGGCAGGGCGGACAGGTAGGTGCGGGCGATCAGGTAACAGGACAGAGTATATTGGCTATCTAGTCTTCCAGGTACAGGGTAGCAGGTGGTTGTTGACGAAGACGTAGCTCGAGGAGCTACATATCGGAGACTGCAGAGATTTCGCGTAGATATACGCGCGCGAGGCGCTCGGCCCTCGCGCCTTCACGTGACAGGGGTCATGACTAAGCGACAGCCCAGTGGCTGTCCTTCAGGTCTGTGACAGTATTCCCCCCTTCCAGGCCGAGCTCCGTCACGGCCGGGGCCCGGGCTTATGGGGGTATCGACGGTGGAAATTCTTTACCAATTGAGCAGCGTTTTCCAGGTAATCGGCAGGTTCAGTCGTGGGTTCGCTATATCCAGCCCAACGGACGATATATTTCAGCCGGCGGCCTCCTCGGCCGCGGGTTTCCCAAAAGGAGTCGAGGATCTCTTCGACTTCGTATTCTCTCTCACCTTCCACTTCCAAATGGGGTGGCGGTGCAGGTTGTTGGCCCGGCAGGGGCTCAACGTCAGCAGGTTTTAGTCGGTTTATATTAAAAACAGGGTGTACTCTCATAGACGACGGCAGGTCCAAACGGTAGGCGTACGGGCTAATCACTTCAGAAATTCGGAAGGGTCCCAAGTTCTTCCAATCCAGTTTCTTCTGCGGGCGGGCGGTCTGGATGTTCCGTGCGTCTAACCATACATATTGGCCGACGGTAAGCCGGCGGGCCGGGGTACGGTGTCGGTTCGCCTGTTCTTCGTAACGGGCTTGGGCGGCGGTCATTTCGGCGCGGGCTTGTTCCAGAATGGCTTCCATTCGGGCGGCTAGCTTTTCGGCATCCCGCTGGGCGGGCAAAGGCTGGTTCAGGGGTACCGGCTCGAATCCCATGCGGGGATGGAATCCGTAAGTCGCGTAAAACGGGGAGGTTCCGGTGGTCTCGGACTTGTGGGAGTTGGCTGTGAATTCGGCGAGGGGAAGCCAACTTTCCCAATCATCTTGCAGGTAGGCCACATAAGCTCTCAAATATTGTTCCAGGGACGCGTTAAAACGCTCGGTCTGTCCGTCAGTCTCGGGGTGGTGAGCAGTGGATAGCAGGCTGTCGATTTTCAAACGGGTTGTCAGGTGTTTCCAAAACTTCGACACGAATTGGGTGCCTCTATCCGAAACTATCGTCAGGGGCAACCCGTGTAGTTTCCATACGTGGTGTAGGTACAGGTTGGCGGTGTCCTCGGCATTGCAGGTCCCTTTACAAGGGACGAAGTGTCTCATCTTAGTCAGGCGGTCTACGACCACTAGGATGGCGTCGTGGCCGTTGCTTTGCGGCAAATGTGTGATAAAATCCATCGACAGGTGTTGCCATGAGCGTTCAGGAGTGGGCAGGGGTCGCAGGAGGCCCTGGTGGCCTTCGCGGGACGGGTTGATTCGGCGGCAGGTCTGGCATTTCTTTACCCATAATAATACGTAATGTAGCATTCCGGGCCAGTAATATTCTCGGGACAGCAGGTCGTAGGTTTTTGCTTTGCCGGGGTGACCGGCGACGGGGGAGTCGTGGCAGCGGCGCAGGATCTCGGCTTTCAGATTATTCGAATCGGGTACGTACAGTCTATTGCGGTAATACAAATAGCCGGATCGTTCTTCGCATTCGGCCAATTGCAGCTTGGGGTGGCGGTCGGCGCCTGTCCTCAACGCTTCTAGGGCAGATTGCGTTATCGGGTCGGATTCGTATCCGGCGTCTAGTAGCTCTATCAGGTGTTTTGGCAATAGGGGTTTGTTTTGGCGGATTATGGGTTGTAACCGGGTGGGGCGGGCAGGTAAATTGTGTTCTTTCAGTACGACTTGTGTTTGGTGCTTAAGTCGTTCATCCCCCTCCTCAGGCATATCCTCTGACCTCCTGGTTAGTGCGTCGGGCTTCGCTCCTTGTTTCCCGGGTCGGTAGGTGATACGGAAATTAAATCTTGACAGGAATTCGGCCCATCGGGCTTGTCGGCGGTTGAGCATTTTCGTCGTCGTGAAATATTCCAGGTTGCGGTGGTCCGTAATTACTTGGACCGGGGACGACGTCCCTTCGAGTTCCGGGCGCCATTCTTCAAAACAGCGGATAATGGCTAGCAATTCTTTGTCGTAAATCTCGTAATTGCATTCGGTAGCTGTGTGTTTTTTCGAAAAGAACGCGACGGGGCGGAGTATTCCGTCGTCGCCGTATTGTGACAATATTCCCGCAGAAACATAACCGGAAGCGTCGGTCTCCAGGATCACATCCTTTTCCCAATCGAAGTGCGCCAGTACGGGGGCTTCGGTAAACTTTCTCTTCAGCAGTCGGAAGGCGGTTTCGCAGGCGCTATTCCATTCGAATGCGACGTCTTTCTTGGTCAATCTCGTCAAAGGGGCTACGATCTTTGAGAAATCTCGGATAAAGCGCCGGTAAAAGTTGCCAAACCCCAAAAATGCTTGTACGTCAGTAAGCTTTTTGGGTGTTTGCCAGTCCAGGACAGCGGTGATTTTTTCAGGGTCCATTTTTACGCCTTCGACGCCGACCAGCAGGCCCAGGAACTTGGTTTCCGTCACGAAGAATTCGCACTTCGCGGCGTTGGCGTATAGCCCGGCTTTCCTCAGGGCTTCCAGTACGAGTTTCAAATGTTCTTCGTGTTCTGTTCGGGTGCGGCTATAAATCAAAATGTCGTCCAGGTAGGCTGTACAAAATACGTCTAAGTATTCGCGCAGGGAGTCGTTTATATATCTCTGGAACGTCGCGGGGGCTCCCGTTAGCCCGAAAGGCATGACTAGGCTCTCGTATAAGCCGAATCTCGTGCGGAATGCCGTCAGGTATTCTTCCCCCTTTTTAATCCGAATATTGTTAAAAGCGGAAACGATATCGATTTTCGAGAAGAATTTCATGCCGGCCAGGTTGTTCAGGGTCTCTCGGACTAGCGGCAGCGGGTAACGGTCTTTTACGGTAATGTTATTCAGCGCGCGGTAATCCACGCAAAACCTCAACCCTCCTCCCTGCTTCTTCACGAACAAAACGGGCGAGGCGACGGATGACGAACTGGGTCTGATAAACCCTTTTTTCAACTCTGCGGTCAGCCATTCCTTAAGGGCTATCAGCTCTTCGCGGGACATGGCGTACAGGGGGCCGAACGGCGGCGTTTTTCCTTCTATAAGCGGGATATGGTGGTCGGACGGTCGGTGTGGGGGCAGCTTCTCGGCTTCTTGCGGGGAAAATACGTCCGCGAATTCCCGGATTGTTTCGGGCAGGGTCGGCCCGTTCCTATTTTGGGGGTCGGCGGCTAGAACCTCATCAATCTGTTTCAAGGTTACGGCGTACAGTCGGCAGGATCGGCGGCGGGCGTACATGCTCGCGGCTTGCAGGGAGATAGGGGCGATATCCATTTCGCGGAGGGACGGCGGTCGGTCAGCCTGGTACTGGGGGCGGCTTTTTTTTGGTACGGCGTGTAAAGCTTTAACCTTCTCCGGTTTGTCGGGCATATTGCAGTGTCGGCGGCAATAGTCGCTGTCAAACGTAATAACGTGTGACGCGAATCCAATCGTTGGATCGTGCTGCTTTAGCCAAGGCATTCCTAGCACAATGGGGTAGTGGGCTAGCTGTGTGACGAAGAACAGCGCGTTTTTCTGGATGTGGTCCTTGATTCTCAATTGTCCTCGGACATAATGGGTGCACTTCCCACTTTCGGCGGTCCTTCCGTCGAATACTTCGATGTCGAATGGGTTTCGCAGCGGATACATTTGTAGTTGGCGTTCTTCGGCCCATCCTTGGTCGAGGAAGCATTTTCCTTCCGCACCGCAATCGGTGAGGGCATAGGTTGGGAGGTTTTGGCCCCCCACTGTCAGTTCGGCAGGCAGGATCATCAGGTCGGATCGTTGGTTATATTCCTCTTCAACGGGGAACCCGTGAACGGCGGCGGCAGAGATGCGGATCGCCGGCGGTCTATGCGCGGCCTTGGCGGCCTGGGGGCGACTTATCCCAGGCGGGCTCCGTTTTTCGAACTTCGGCTGCTGGAGCGGCTGGCGTCCGAGCCGCGGCGGGGGTTTTTAGGGAGTTTGGTTTGTATTTGGCGCGGGGACCTGGACCTGGACCTGGATCGTTCGATTCCGGCCTGGTGCAGCCGCGTGCGGCGGGTATCCGGTTCCGGGCATTTGGCAACGAAATGTTCTTGGGATCCACAACGGTAACATAGCATGTTTTCCTTGCGGTTGTGGCGGCGTTGGCTGCTCAGGTCCATAGGGTCGTTAAGCGGGAGCTCCGCGTTTGGCTTGGGGGCGGCCCGCGGTATGTCGGGTTGGGTTCGGGGAGCCGCGCGCGCGGGGGGCGCTGCGGCCCGAGGGGTACGTGTCTGTCTATTTTTATACTGCTGGTGCTGGCGGTAGCGGTTATCCAAACTTTGCAGGTGTCGGGTGAATTCGTGGTATTGGCGAGATGGGGCGGGGTTGTGGAGGAGCATGTCCTGGAGCTCTTCCGATATTCCCTGGAATAAAAGAGGGGGGAGGGCATCCTCCGGCATTTCTCCTTCCAAAGACAGGCGTTGGAACTCCGACAGATACTCGGCGAAATCTACGTTCCGCTGCTTCAGGGCATATAGTTTGTTTTGTGCGTTTTGGACGTGGTCGGGGTCCCCGAATGCCTCCTCTAGGTATTGGAGGAGATCCGTATAATCTCCGAATTGGGGTGTGCCTCCGACCATTTTGGGCAGGATCAGGTTATACGCTTTACCGGACAGTCGACCGGCTACATAAATCAGGCGTGATTCGGGGTTGGGGAAGCGGTTTTTGTTTGAGGTCATCTTCCCCCGGATTTGGGTGGCGAAGCGGCGGAGGTCGGAGCGGGCGCCCGTAAATTTATCGGGGTCTGGAAGTCGTTCAGAAAGGCGGGCGGAGGCGGGATGTTCGGAAGCAGGCGGCGGAGTCGTTCCCATAGGAGTAACCATAAGGGGTTCAACAGGCGTGTTGGTAGTTGGGGCGGGGGTGGTTATGTGTACCGTGGGTAGCGTTACGGTCCGAACTTCCTTCAGTTCGGACCGTGTTTTCTCTAATTCGGCGAAAGCGGCATCCCGGGAGGTTATGGCGGAGGCCTTTTCCATGGCCATGGCCAGAATGTCGGCCTGCGCCTTGTCGCGGACACGGTCCGTTTCGGCGCGGGCGCCTTGGGTCTCGGCGCGGGCGCGTTGGGTCTCGGCTTCCTGCATTTCTAGGCAGGAGTTCAGGCGGACGTTGCTATCGTGCAATAGTTGCAGCTTTTGGTAGGAATCGGAGATGTAAGACACCCATTGTTCAGGGTGTCCTTGTAGGTGTTCGATCAGTTCCTCGGTCGAATCGGTTAAAATCGGGGGTTGCAGTGACGCAGGCATCGCGGGCACCTAATGAAGGAGCTACGTAATGTCACGGGCAGGCAGGGCGGACAGGTAGGTGCGGGCGATCAGGTAACAGGACAGAGTATATTGGCTATCTAGTCTTCCAGGTACAGGGTAGCAGGTGGTTGTTGACGAAGACGTAGCTCGAGGAGCTACATATCGGAGACTGCAGAGATTTCGCGTAGATATACGCGCGCGAGGCGCTCGGCCCTCGCGCCTTCACGTGACAGGGGTCATAACTAAGCGACAGCCCAGTGGCTGTCCTTCAGGTCTGTGACAATTTCTACAAATAAAAAATATTATATATACGGGAAACCAGGATGCAGGTTTTTTAACTATACCGAAAAAAAACAACGTTTCCGCGAGCGACAAATCCGGAATTGTTAGGAAAAAAAAACAAACGCGGAAATAACCAATTCGTAATAACCGGCGAAAATAAAAGAAACGTTAAAAAGCAGGATAATAATTTTAATAATATTACAAATGCGGAAAAAATAATTTTTTTTTTAAAAATGGATATTTGTTTACGTATTTTATAAATTACGAAACGGCCGAATTTTTAATCGACGAATTATTCCGGTACCAATTAAAATAGATTTAAAAGATATTCCAAATTATAAACAAATAAACGAAGAAAAATATATACCAGATTTTGCACTAACGGGATATAAATAAAATTTAATATGGGATTATTTTTAATATAAGGGTAATTATAATTTCCACGGCCGGTATAAGGTAAATTAAAATATTGCAACGCCGAAAACCGAATATTTATATTAGCAAAACAAACCCAAATAAAACTACGGTGCGTTTTGGAATAAAAAAAATATTACGGTAATGGGAAAAATAACGCTAAATACCCAGGTCGGCGAAATTACATTCCACGTAATATTAATAAATATATTATTTTTATTATATATTTAAAATTTAAATAAATTCGGTATATATTTAAATAATACGAGCAACGAATTTATAAGAACCGATGGTATTAAAATACCAATTTTACGCAAATAGGGACATTTATAGCTTTATTTACCTGGAACGGAACCAAAAAAAACCGTGACGTATTTTATAAAAAACGCAAATATAAAAATAATTTGTTTAATGGAAAAAAAATTACGAACGGTGCATTGTAAATTCGGCCACCCATTAATAAAATATTTATGGAAAATATTGCAAAAAACAAATTATAAAATAAACCGGAATATATTGGAATTAATAAACCGTTTTTACCATTATTGCCAAATTAAAAGGAATATTTTATACCGTTTTAGATTTATTTTAAAAAACGATATAAATTTTAATTACGAAATTATTATCGATATTATATATTTAAATTCCAAACCGGTTCTGCATATAATCGACGCGAATATTGCATTTTTAATAACGCGTTTTTTAAATAATATATTGGCCAGAAAAATATAGGAGGTATTAAAAAAATATTAAATAAACACGTATTTGGGATTACCAAATGTTATAATTTACAATTTAAATATCAATTTTGGTATTTTAAACTTTAAAACAAAAATATATTTTTTCGGTATAATGTAAAACCAAATACCGATTAAAAAATATTGGTTATTGGGCAAAATTAAGCGTTATTATAAACCGTTACGGAAAACGTACGAAATTATTAAAATCGAATGCAAAAATATAATACCGCCGGCGGTATTACAGGCGGCGGTAAAAACGGTAAACGATATCGTAAATTTAAACGGCTTTATACCAATTTTGTTAATATTCGGGGTTATATTACGAATTACCGAAAAATCGGCGCCTTTAAAAAGTTAATTATAACGCGCAAAAATTATTAATAAAACAATAAAAGAATTATGGAAGATAATAACCGAGAAAAATAAATAAAATATTTAAAATAAAGAACGGCCCGAACGTAAAAAAAATGCCAATAATAATAAAATTGGAATTCGAAATTTTGGTATATAGGGAAAAATATAAATGGACCGGACCGTATAAAATATTAAACGTAATAAATATTTTTGTAGCGGTCGATGTAATAAATGGCTTTTTTATTTTCCGAAATACGCATATAAAACCGTATAACCGTTTTAAAAAATAGGAAAACCCAGGCGAGGGAAATACGCCAAAAAATCCAAAATTCGATTACCTAAAATTCGAACAACCAAAAAGCGAGGAAAGCCAAAAAAAGTAATAAATAAAAAATTAACAATTTCGGTGCCGGTACAATTAAAAAAAACCCGAAAACAAAATAACGGTTTAGGAATTATCCCCAAAAATAATACCCGGGGACGAAAATGCGCGAAATGCGCAATCGAACCAGAAAACAAACGTATAAATAAAAAATAAATAACCAAAAAAATTACCCGCGGGACGGTTATATATTATTATAAAATAGAAAGAAATACAAAACGTACGAATTGGCGATTAAATATAAACAAAAAAAGGATTAAAATTCCAGGCAAACCATTCGAAAAATTTATATAACGCGAAACCAATATATTATTAGTTGCAAAAATATTATGACCGGTGGTGGATAAACGCCAATTTAAAGGCCAAAAATCTTTAAAATTACGTTTTGTAAACGAAATTAAAAAATAATTTAAACAACCATATAAAAAATCGCGTTTTGTGGTGCAGGATTATAATAATAACAAAAAAAGGTTTTATTTACGCAATCGCCCATAATTATACGGTGTAATTAACAATTTATATTAATATTTATACCGGTTTTAAAAAAACGCGGATGTAATTTTATATTCCGAAATATTAATTAATGTCACAGACCTGAAGGACAGCCACTGGGCTGTCGCTTAGTCATGACCCCTGTCACGTGAAGGCGCGAGGGCCGAGCGCCTCGCGCGCGTATATCTACGCGAAATCTCTGCAGTCTCCGATATGTAGCTCCTCGAGCTACGTCTTCGTCAACAACCACCTGCTACCCTGTGCCTGGAAGACTAGATAGCCAATATACTCTGTCCTGTTACCTGATTGCCCGCACCTACCTGTCCGCCCTGCCTGCCCGTGACATTACGTAGCTCCTTCATTAGGTGCCCGCGATGCCTGCGTCACTGCAACCCCCGATCTTAACCGATTCGACCGAGGAACTGATCGAACACCTACAAGGACACCCTGAACAATGGGTGTCTTACATCTCCGATTCCTACCAAAAGCTGCAACTATTGCACGATAGCAACGTCCGCCTGAACTCCTGCCTAGAAATGCAGGAAGCCGAGACCCAACGCGCCCGCGCCGAAACGGACCGTGTCCGCGACAAGGCGCAGGCCGACATTCTGGCCATGGCCATGGAAAAGGCCTCCGCCATAACCTCCCGGGATGCCGCTTTCGCCGAATTAGAGAAAACACGGTCCGAACTGAAGGAAGTTCGGACCGTAACGCTACCCACGGTACACATAACCACCCCCGCCCCAACTACCAACACGCCTGTTGAACCCCTTATGGTTACTCCTATGGGAACGACTCCGCCGCCTGCTTCCGAACATCCCGCCTCCGCCCGCCTTTCTGAACGACTTCCAGACCCCGATAAATTTACGGGCGCCCGCTCCGACCTCCGCCGCTTCGCCACCCAAATCCGGGGGAAGATGACCTCAAACAAAGACCGCTTCCCCAACCCCGAATCACGCCTGATTTATGTAGCCGGTCGACTGTCCGGTAAAGCGTACAACCTGATCCTGCCCAAAATGGTCGGAGGCACACCCCAATTCGGAGATTATACGGATCTCCTCCAATACCTAGAGGAGGCATTCGGGGACCCCGACCACGTCCAAAACGCACAAAACAAACTATATGCCCTGAAGCAGCGGAACGTAGATTTCGCCGAATATCTGTCGGAGTTCCAACGCCTGTCTTTGGAAGGAGAAATGCCGGAGGATGCCCTCCCCCCTCTTTTATTCCAGGGAATATCGGAAGAGCTCCAGGACATGCTCCTCCACAACCCCGCCCCATCTCGCCAATACCACGAATTCACCCGACACCTGCAAAGCTTGGATAACCGCTACCGCCAGCACCAGCAGTATAAAAATAGACAGACACGTACCCCTCGGGCCGCAGCGCCCCCCGCGCGCGCGGCTCCCCGAACCCAACCCGACATACCGCGGGCCGCCCCCAAGCCAAACGCGGAGCTCCCGCTTAACGACCCTATGGACCTGAGCAGCCAACGCCGCCACAACCGCAAGGAAAACATGCTATGTTACCGTTGTGGATCCCAAGAACATTTCGTTGCCAAATGCCCGGAACCGGATACCCGCCGCACGCGGCTGCACCAGGCCGGAATCGAACGATCCAGGTCCAGGTCCAGATCCCCGCGCCAAATACAAACCAAACTCCCTAAAAACCCCCGCCGCGGCTCGGACGCCAGCCGCTCCAGCAGCCGAAGTTCGAAAAACGGAGCCCGCCTGGGATAAGTCGCCCCCAGGCCGCCAAGGCCGCGCATAGACCGCCGGCGATCCGCATCTCTGCCGCCGCCGTTCACGGGTTCCCCGTTGAAGAGGAATATAACCAACGATCCGACCTGATGATCCTGCCTGCCGAACTGACAGTGGGGGGCCAAAACCTCCCAACCTATGCCCTCACCGATTGCGGTGCGGAAGGAAAATGCTTCCTCGACCAAGGATGGGCCGAAGAACGCCAACTACAAATGTATCCGCTGCGAAACCCATTCGACATCGAAGTATTCGACGGAAGGACCGCCGAAAGTGGGAAGTGCACCCATTATGTCCGAGGACAATTGAGAATCAAGGACCACATCCAGAAAAACGCGCTGTTCTTCGTCACACAGCTAGCCCACTACCCCATTGTGCTAGGAATGCCTTGGCTAAAGCAGCACGATCCAACGATTGGATTCGCGTCACACGTTATTACGTTTGACAGCGACTATTGCCGCCGACACTGCAATATGCCCGACAAACCGGAGAAGGTTAAAGCTTTACACGCCGTACCAAAAAAAAGCCGCCCCCAGTACCAGGCTGACCGACCGCCGTCCCTCCGCGAAATGGATATCGCCCCTATCTCCCTGCAAGCCGCGAGCATGTACGCCCGCCGCCGATCCTGCCGACTGTACGCCGTAACCTTGAAACAGATTGATGAGGTCCTAGCCGCCGACCCCCAAAATAGGAACGGGCCGACCCTGCCCGAAACAATCCGGGAATTCGCGGACGTATTTTCCCCGCAAGAAGCCGAGAAGCTGCCCCCACACCGACCGTCCGACCACCATATCCCGCTTATAGAAGGAAAAACGCCGCCGTTCGGCCCCCTGTACGCCATGTCCCGCGAAGAGCTGATAGCCCTTAAGGAATGGCTGACCGCAGAGTTGAAAAAAGGGTTTATCAGACCCAGTTCGTCATCCGTCGCCTCGCCCGTTTTGTTCGTGAAGAAGCAGGGAGGAGGGTTGAGGTTTTGCGTGGATTACCGCGCGCTGAATAACATTACCGTAAAAGACCGTTACCCGCTGCCGCTAGTCCGAGAGACCCTGAACAACCTGGCCGGCATGAAATTCTTCTCGAAAATCGATATCGTTTCCGCTTTTAACAATATTCGGATTAAAAAGGGGGAAGAATACCTGACGGCATTCCGCACGAGATTCGGCTTATACGAGAGCCTAGTCATGCCTTTCGGGCTAACGGGAGCCCCCGCGACGTTCCAGAGATATATAAACGACTCCCTGCGCGAATACTTAGACGTATTTTGTACAGCCTACCTGGACGACATTTTGATTTATAGCCGCACCCGAACAGAACACGAAGAACATTTGAAACTCGTACTGGAAGCCCTGAGGAAAGCCGGGCTATACGCCAACGCCGCGAAGTGCGAATTCTTCGTGACGGAAACCAAGTTCCTGGGCCTGCTGGTCGGCGTCGAAGGCGTAAAAATGGACCCTGAAAAAATCACCGCTGTCCTGGACTGGCAAACACCCAAAAAGCTTACTGACGTACAAGCATTTTTGGGGTTTGGCAACTTTTACCGGCGCTTTATCCGAGATTTCTCAAAGATCGTAGCCCCTTTGACGAGATTGACCAAGAAAGACGTCGCATTCGAATGGAATAGCGCCTGCGAAACCGCCTTCCGACTGCTGAAGAGAAAGTTTACCGAAGCCCCCGTACTGGCGCACTTCGATTGGGAAAAGGATGTGATCCTGGAGACCGACGCTTCCGATTATGTTTCTGCGGGAATATTGTCACAATACGGCGACGACGGAATACTCCGCCCCGTCGCGTTCTTTTCGAAAAAACACACAGCTACCGAATGCAATTACGAGATTTACGACAAAGAATTGCTAGCCATTATCCGCTGTTTTGAAGAATGGCGCCCGGAACTCGAAGGGACGTCGTCCCCGGTCCAAGTAATTACGGACCACCGCAACCTGGAATATTTCACGACGACGAAAATGCTCAACCGCCGACAAGCCCGATGGGCCGAATTCCTGTCAAGATTTAATTTCCGTATCACCTACCGACCCGGGAAACAAGGAGCGAAGCCCGACGCACTAACCAGGAGGTCAGAGGATATGCCTGAGGAGGGGGATGAACGACTTAAGCACCAAACACAAGTCGTACTGAAAGAACACAATTTACCTGCCCGCCCCACCCGGTTACAACCCATAATCCGCCAAAACAAACCCCTATTGCCAAGACACCTGATAGAGCTACTAGACGCCGGATACGAATCCGACCCGATAACGCAATCTGCCCTAGAAGCGTTGAGGACAGGCGCCGACCGCCACCCCAAGCTGCAATTGGCCGAATGCGAAGAACGATCCGGCTATTTGTATTACCGCAATAGACTGTACGTACCCGATTCGAATAATCTGAAAGCCGAGATCCTGCGCCGCTGCCACGACTCCCCCGTCGCCGGTCACCCCGGCAAAGCAAAAACCTACGACCTGCTGTCCCGAGAATATTACTGGCCCGGAATGCTACATTACGTATCATTATGGGTAAAGAAATGCCAGACCTGCCGCCGAATCAACCCGTCCCGCGAAGGCCACCAGGGCCTCCTGCGACCCCTGCCCACTCCTGAACGCTCATGGCAACACCTGTCGATGGATTTTATCACACATTTGCCGCAAAGCAACGGCCACGACGCCATCCTAGTGGTCGTAGACCGCCTGACTAAGATGAGACACTTCGTCCCTTGTAAAGGGACCTGCAATGCCGAGGACACCGCCAACCTGTACCTACACCACGTATGGAAACTACACGGGTTGCCCCTGACGATAGTTTCGGATAGAGGCACCCAATTCGTGTCGAAGTTTTGGAAACACCTGACAACCCGTTTGAAAATCGACAGCCTGCTATCCACTGCTCACCACCCCGAGACTGACGGACAGACCGAGCGTTTTAACGCGTCCCTGGAACAATATTTGAGAGCTTATGTGGCCTACCTGCAAGATGATTGGGAAAGTTGGCTTCCCCTCGCCGAATTCACAGCCAACTCCCACAAGTCCGAGACCACCGGAACCTCCCCGTTTTACGCGACTTACGGATTCCATCCCCGCATGGGATTCGAGCCGGTACCCCTGAACCAGCCTTTGCCCGCCCAGCGGGATGCCGAAAAGCTAGCCGCCCGAATGGAAGCCATTCTGGAACAAGCCCGCGCCGAAATGACCGCCGCCCAAGCCCGTTACGAAGAACAGGCGAACCGACACCGTACCCCGGCCCGCCGGCTTACCGTCGGCCAATATGTATGGTTAGACGCACGGAACATCCAGACCGCCCGCCCGCAGAAGAAACTGGATTGGAAGAACTTGGGACCCTTCCGAATTTCTGAAGTGATTAGCCCGTACGCCTACCGTTTGGACCTGCCGTCGTCTATGAGAGTACACCCTGTTTTCAATATAAACCGACTAAAACCTGCTGACGTTGAGCCCCTGCCGGGCCAACAACCTGCACCGCCACCCCATTTGGAAGTGGAAGGTGAGAGAGAATACGAAGTCGAAGAGATCCTCGACTCCTTTTGGGAAACCCGCGGCCGAGGAGGCCGCCGGCTGAAATATATCGTCCGTTGGGCTGGATATAGCGAACCCACGACTGAACCTGCCGATTACCTGGAAAACGCTGCTCAATTGGTAAAGAATTTCCACCGTCGATACCCCCATAAGCCCGGGCCCCGGCCGTGACGGAGCTCGGCCTGGAAGGGGGGAATACTGTCACAGACCTGAAGGACAGCCACTGGGCTGTCGCTTAGTCATGACCCCTGTCACGTGAAGGCGCGAGGGCCGAGCGCCTCGCGCGCGTATATCTACGCGAAATCTCTGCAGTCTCCGATATGTAGCTCCTCGAGCTACGTCTTCGTCAACAACCACCTGCTACCCTGTGCCTGGAAGACTAGATAGCCAATATACTCTGTCCTGTTACCTGATTGCCCGCACCTACCTGTCCGCCCTGCCTGCCCGTGACAATTAAACGTATATATAAAATTTTATAAAATTCCAAAAGGACGTTCTAATGCGCATACTGAAAAAAATAATATACCGGTTCCCGAAAAATACGGTTTTTAAATTTTTTAAACTTTTATACGGTTTCGTTAAAACGGGATTATATTAACTTATTATATATTAATAATATTACAAAAAACGTTTAAATTGCGTTCCATTACATTATAACCCCTATTTATTTTTTTCCAAACCGGGAAAAAATTTTGGTATAATAAAAATATAAATAAATAATACGTTAAATTTGGGAAATAAAAAATTTATTGAAAAAAATAACGTAAATTGGAAAAAACAAATTTCCAGGTAAAATAATAAATAATTATAAAACCAGGGAACGAGTAAAGTTTTAACGGTTATCGAATTAAATTGCACGAAAAAAATTTAAAAATTCGTTAAAAAAATTAAATTAATAATTTGGAAATAATAAAACCGAATTAAACGAAATCCAAATATAAATTTATCGTTTAAAAAATACGAAAAACATACGTTATATCGATTTATTAACCCGAAATGGCGTTTGATTTCGCCGCAACGGCGCAAATAATTGTTAATAACAATGGTGCTAACAGGGGATATAGGGGTAAACCCTAGGTGCGGCGTGGTAAATAACCAGTGCTAAAAGCGCTGAATAATAGGTAGAAATGCACTATAATTTTGGTACTGATAAATAATTGGTTGGGGGAGATTTTGCTTTATTTCCCTTACATACTCTCCGACATCGAAGTGGGGGTCCGCACGCCAGAAAAGGTTCCGGTGCCGCGAATGAATTTCCGAAAAACTAATTTGTATGGGTTTTTGAAAAAACACCCTCATTTGCATACAAACCATCTCTGGGTTTGCATTTAAACGTTGACTTGGTGAAATTTTCAACCCGGTACAGGGTAGCTGACTCGCAGGTGCAGGGTGGGTATTAAACCCGGTACAGGGTAGCTAACCCCACTCGCTGACCTTTAAATTGCATTCCTGCATTAACAAAGTAACGGAATTCCACCATTCCCCACTCCACTTCGGCACTAAATAAAATTGGCTATATACAAATAAAAGTGGGCTTATTACATGCAAAATAATGCATATAATTAACAATAATAATATCGGATAAAAAAATTACAAATTTATAAATAAACAAATAAATTGGTAATTGGAAAACTGTTACGACCAGACAGTTGGGCCGGTACCAGAAAGGCCAGGTGGGGTCACACCCCTCCTGACGACAATTAACCAAGGATGGTACCGACCGACAGAAAGAGGATTACATATGGAAAGGGTCACGTGACCGCACGTGACCAGAGGAGGGTGCTATGACTGATAGGTGCCAAGAATCACATAGCACCCATAGCAAGTGATAGGAGTGATATGACCGCTCACCAACATATCCGACATAGCAAACATATCACTACCAGGGACAACGGACTATATAAAGCACGCTCATTACCGTGTAGATAGATTCGATTCTAGGATTGCTTAGCAGCAATCAAACTCTAGTTAACCTCAATACTTACTTGAGAACGATCATAACTTCACCCCCAGTCATTGAGAACCCCAGTTACCCAGCCAGACGCTCAGTTGCTTCAACCCACTGTACTTTACCCTAAGAACAGGTTACCCGATACCTTGATCGTAACAAAAACGCGCAAAAAAGGTTTTTTTACGTTTCCGTAAATTTTAAAAAGGCGAAATTATTTATATTTGTCGACGGTTTTTTCGCGAATAATAAAAATTCCGATGAATAAAAAATAAATTCTCGCGTTACCGGTAATATTTTATATTGGATATTGAATAAATGTTATAAAATAACAAAAAACGTATTGGCCAATAAAATTTATAATATAATAAACGGGTTTAATATAAAATTTATATTAAAAATTATTATCGTTATTATTATAAACCTATTGGATTTATTTTTTATATCTATAATTATATATATTAATAATTTGTCGCTGTATTAATATTTGGTGCAATAGGGGACGATTTCGGAAAATGTCACAGACCTGAAGGACAGCCACTGGGCTGTCGCTTAGTCATGACCCCTGTCACGTGAAGGCGCGAGGGCCGAGCGCCTCGCGCGCGTATATCTACGCGAAATCTCTGCAGTCTCCGATATGTAGCTCCTCGAGCTACGTCTTCGTCAACAACCACCTGCTACCCTGTACCTGGAAGACTAGATAGCCAATATACTCTGTCCTGTTACCTGATCGCCCGCACCTACCTGTCCGCCCTGCCTGCCCGTGACATTACGTAGCTCCTTCATTAGGTGCCCGCGATGCCTGCGTTACTGCAACCCCCGATCTTAACCGATTCGACCGAGGAACTGATCGAACACCTACAAGGACACCCTGAACAATGGGTGTCTTACATCTCCGATTCCTACCAAAAGCTGCAACTATTGCACGATAGCAACGTCCGCCTGAACTCCTGCCTAGAAATGCAGGAAGCCGAGACCCAACGCGCCCGCGCCGAAACGGACCGTGTCCGCGACAAGGCGCAGGCCGACATTCTGGCCATGGCCATGGAAAAGGCCTCCGCCATAACCTCCCGGGATGCCGCTTTCGCCGAATTAGAGAAAACACGGTCCGAACTGAAGGAAGTTCGGACCGTAACGCTACCCACGGTACACATAACCACCCCCGCCCCAACTACCAACACGCCTGTTGAACCCCTTATGGTTACTCCTATGGGAACGACTCCGCCGCCTGCTTCCGAACATCCCGCCTCCGCCCGCCTTTCTGAACGACTTCCAGACCCCGATAAATTTACGGGCGCCCGCTCCGACCTCCGCCGCTTCGCCACCCAAATCCGGGGGAAGATGACCTCAAACAAAGACCGCTTCCCCAACCCCGAATCACGCCTGATTTATGTAGCCGGTCGACTGTCCGGTAAAGCGTACAACCTGATCCTGCCCAAAATGGTCGGAGGCACACCCCAATTCGGAGATTATACGGATCTCCTCCAATACCTAGAGGAGGCATTCGGGGACCCCGACCACGTCCAAAACGCACAAAACAAACTATATGCCCTGAAGCAGCGGAACGTAGATTTCGCCGAGTATTTGTCGGAGTTCCAACGCCTGTCTTTGGAAGGAGAAATGCCGGAGGATGCCCTCCCCCCTCTTTTATTCCAGGGAATATCGGAAGAGCTCCAGGACATGCTCCTCCACAACCCCGCCCCATCTCGCCAATACCACGAATTCACCCGACACCTGCAAAGTTTGGATAACCGCTACCGCCAGCACCAGCAGTATAAAAATAAACAGACACGTACCCCTCGGGCCGCAGCGCCCCCCGCGCGCGCGGCTCCCCGAACCCAACCCGACATACCGCGGGCCGCCCCCAAGCCAAACGCGGAGCTCCCGCTTAACGACCCTATGGACCTGAGCAGCCAACGCCGCCACAACCGCAAGGAAAACATGCTATGTTACCGTTGTGGATCCCAAGAACATTTCGTTGCCAAATGCCCGGAACCGGATACCCGCCGCACGCGGCTGCACCAGGCCGGAATCGAACGATCCAGGTCCAGGTCCAGATCCCCGCGCCAAATACAAACCAAACTCCCTAGAAACCCCCGCCGCGGCTCGGACGCCAGCCGCTCCAGCAGCCGAAGTTCGAAAAACGGAGCCCGCCTGGGATAAGTCGCCCCCAGGCCGCCAAGGCCGCGCATAGACCGCCGGCGATCCGCATCTCTGCCGCCGCCGTTCACGGGTTCCCCGTTGAAGAGGAATATAACCAACGATCCGACCTGATGATCCTGCCTGCCGAACTGACAGTGGGGGGCCAAAACCTCCCAACCTATGCCCTCACCGATTGCGGTGCGGAAGGAAAATGCTTCCTCGACCAAGGATGGGCCGAAGAACGCCAACTACAAATGTATCCGCTGCGAAACCCATTCGACATCGAAGTATTCGACGGAAGGACCGCCGAAAGTGGGAAGTGCACCCATTATGTCCGAGGACAATTGAGAATCAAGGACCACATCCAGAAAAACGCGCTGTTCTTCGTCACACAGCTAGCCCACTACCCCATTGTGCTAGGAATGCCTTGGCTAAAGCAGCACGATCCAACGATTGGATTCGCGTCACACGTTATTACGTTTGACAGCGACTATTGCCGCCGACACTGCAATATGCCCGACAAACCGGAGAAGGTTAAAGCTTTACACGCCGTACCAAAAAAAAGCCGCCCCCAGTACCAGGCTGACCGACCGCCGTCCCTCCGCGAAATGGATATCGCCCCTATCTCCCTGCAAGCCGCGAGCATGTACGCCCGCCGCCGATCCTGCCGACTGTACGCCGTAACCTTGAAACAGATTGATGAGGTCCTAGCCGCCGACCCCCAAAATAGGAACGGGCCGACCCTGCCCGAAACAATCCGGGAATTCGCGGACGTATTTTCCCCGCAAGAAGCCGAGAAGCTGCCCCCACACCGACCGTCCGACCACCATATCCCGCTTATAGAAGGAAAAACGCCGCCGTTCGGCCCCCTGTACGCCATGTCCCGCGAAGAGCTGATAGCCCTTAAGGAATGGCTGACCGCAGAGTTGAAAAAAGGGTTTATCAGACCCAGTTCGTCATCCGTCGCCTCGCCCGTTTTGTTCGTGAAGAAGCAGGGAGGAGGGTTGAGGTTTTGCGTGGATTACCGCGCGCTGAATAACATTACCGTAAAAGACCGTTACCCGCTGCCGCTAGTCCGAGAGACCCTGAACAACCTGGCCGGCATGAAATTCTTCTCGAAAATCGATATCGTTTCCGCTTTTAACAATATTCGGATTAAAAAGGGGGAAGAATACCTGACGGCATTCCGCACGAGATTCGGCTTATACGAGAGCCTAGTCATGCCTTTCGGGCTAACGGGAGCCCCCGCGACGTTCCAGAGATATATAAACGACTCCCTGCGCGAATACTTAGACGTATTTTGTACAGCCTACCTGGACGACATTTTGATTTATAGCCGCACCCGAACAGAACACGAAGAACATTTGAAACTCGTACTGGAAGCCCTGAGGAAAGCCGGGCTATACGCCAACGCCGCGAAGTGCGAATTCTTCGTGACGGAAACCAAGTTCCTGGGCCTGCTGGTCGGCGTCGAAGGCGTAAAAATGGACCCTGAAAAAATCACCGCTGTCCTGGACTGGCAAACACCCAAAAAGCTTACTGACGTACAAGCATTTTTGGGGTTTGGCAACTTTTACCGGCGCTTTATCCGAGATTTCTCAAAGATCGTAGCCCCTTTGACGAGATTGACCAAGAAAGACGTCGCATTCGAATGGAATAGCGCCTGCGAAACCGCCTTCCGACTGCTGAAGAGAAAGTTTACCGAAGCCCCCGTACTGGCGCACTTCGATTGGGAAAAGGATGTGATCCTGGAGACCGACGCTTCCGATTATATTTCTGCGGGAATATTGTCACAATACGGCGACGACGGAATACTCCGCCCCGTCGCGTTCTTTTCGAAAAAACACACAGCTACCGAATGCAATTACGAGATTTACGACAAAGAATTGCTAGCCATTATCCGCTGTTTTGAAGAATGGCGCCCGGAACTCGAAGGGACGTCGTCCCCGGTCCAAGTAATTACGGACCACCGCAACCTGGAATATTTCACGACGACGAAAATGCTCAACCGCCGACAAGCCCGATGGGCCGAATTCCTGTCAAGATTTAATTTCCGTATCACCTACCGACCCGGGAAACAAGGAGCGAAGCCCGACGCACTAACCAGGAGGTCAGAGGATATGCCTGAGGAGGGGGATGAACGACTTAAGCACCAAACACAAGTCGTACTGAAAGAACACAATTTACCTGCCCGCCCCACCCGGTTACAACCCATAATCCGCCAAAACAAACCCCTATTGCCAAGACACCTGATAGAGCTACTAGACGCCGGATACGAATCCGACCCGATAACGCAATCTGCCCTAGAAGCGTTGAGGACAGGCGCCGACCGCCACCCCAAGCTGCAATTGGCCGAATGCGAAGAACGATCCGGCTATTTGTATTACCGCAATAGACTGTACGTACCCGATTCGAATAATCTGAAAGCCGAGATCCTGCGCCGCTGCCACGACTCCCCCGTCGCCGGTCACCCCGGCAAAGCAAAAACCTACGACCTGCTGTCCCGAGAATATTACTGGCCCGGAATGCTACATTACGTATCATTATGGGTAAAGAAATGCCAGACCTGCCGCCGAATCAACCCGTCCCGCGAAGGCCACCAGGGCCTCCTGCGACCCCTGCCCACTCCTGAACGCTCATGGCAACACCTGTCGATGGATTTTATCACACATTTGCCGCAAAGCAACGGCCACGACGCCATCCTAGTGGTCGTAGACCGCCTGACTAAGATGAGACACTTCGTCCCTTGTAAAGGGACCTGCAATGCCGAGGACACCGCCAACCTGTACCTACACCACGTATGGAAACTACACGGGTTGCCCCTGACGATAGTTTCGGATAGAGGCACCCAATTCGTGTCGAAGTTTTGGAAACACCTGACAACCCGTTTGAAAATCGACAGCCTGCTATCCACTGCTCACCACCCCGAGACTGACGGACAGACCGAGCGTTTTAACGCGTCCCTGGAACAATATTTGAGAGCTTATGTGGCCTACCTGCAAGATGATTGGGAAAGTTGGCTTCCCCTCGCCGAATTCACAGCCAACTCCCACAAGTCCGAGACCACCGGAACCTCCCCGTTTTACGCGACTTACGGATTCCATCCCCGCATGGGATTCGAGCCGGTACCCCTGAACCAGCCTTTGCCCGCCCAGCGGGATGCCGAAAAGCTAGCCGCCCGAATGGAAGCCATTCTGGAACAAGCCCGCGCCGAAATGACCGCCGCCCAAGCCCGTTACGAAGAACAGGCGAACCGACACCGTACCCCGGCCCGCCGGCTTACCGTCGGCCAATATGTATGGTTAGACGCACGGAACATCCAGACCGCCCGCCCGCAGAAGAAACTGGATTGGAAGAACTTGGGACCCTTCCGAATTTCTGAAGTGATTAGCCCGTACGCCTACCGTTTGGACCTGCCGTCGTCTATGAGAGTACACCCTGTTTTCAATATAAACCGACTAAAACCTGCTGACGTTGAGCCCCTGCCGGGCCAACAACCTGCACCGCCACCCCATTTGGAAGTGGAAGGTGAGAGAGAATACGAAGTCGAAGAGATCCTCGACTCCTTTTGGGAAACCCGCGGCCGAGGAGGCCGCCGGCTGAAATATATCGTCCGTTGGGCTGGATATAGCGAACCCACGACTGAACCTGCCGATTACCTGGAAAACGCTGCTCAATTGGTAAAGAATTTCCACCGTCGATACCCCCATAAGCCCGGGCCCCGGCCGTGACGGAGCTCGGCCTGGAAGGGGGGAATACTGTCACAGACCTGAAGGACAGCCACTGGGCTGTCGCTTAGTCATGACCCCTGTCACGTGAAGGCGCGAGGGCCGAGCGCCTCGCGCGCGTATATCTACGCGAAATCTCTGCAGTCTCCGATATGTAGCTCCTCGAGCTACGTCTTCGTCAACAACCACCTGCTACCCTGTACCTGGAAGACTAGATAGCCAATATACTCTGTCCTGTTACCTGATCGCCCGCACCTACCTGTCCGCCCTGCCTGCCCGTGACAGAAAAACGATTTATAATTAATTTTTTAAATTTAAAATAATTATATAAAAACAGGGAAATTAACGAAATTCGGTGGATTTTGGGGGAAATTAATCCAATCGATGCAATAACGAAAAAATCGCCGAATTGGGTTTTAATTAAATTTGTAAATATAAATTCCACGTTTATATAAATTAAGAATTGGGTTAAAAAATTACGGGTACGGAAAAAATTCGCGGAAATTCGGTTTAAAATAAATTTAATTAAAACGTACGGACGTTAAAAACGTTAAAAAATAATAAATAATTGTTCGGTCGAATTGAAATTAAATTAAAAAAAACCGCAAAAATATTTGAAAATAACCGGAACGTTTTTGCGAAATTTGGAACAAAATAAAAACAATTAAATAATTTTTTAATATTTAAATATTAATTTTTTTTTAAATATTTTCGGTTCCAATTTTTTATTTGGCACCGTTTTAAATTTCCTTTTTTTATTATTATTCTTTTTAATTATTACCAATTATAACGGTAAAAACGTCGGAATCGGTATTAATAAGTTTTTCGATCCACAAAACGTTAAATTGGCGAATTACCGCGGTATAATCCGCGGAACGACGTTCCGACGACGAAAAAAATTTAAAATCGTCGTTCGAAAAAATATTTTTTTTATAAATAACAATTAAAAATATATATTTGGTAATAACGCGCCAATGGTCGAAATTTTAAAAAACGTTTGTTAATTTAAAAAGATATAAAGGAAACGTTCGGGACGAAAAACTTATAATAATTATAATAATTGTAATTTTAAACGGTAAAATATTGTTTTTGCGTTTGCGAAATATTACGGTGGTTGTTCCGGTATTATTATTTTGGCCGGTTTTTGTTTTGTTTTTCAATAATTTTTTGGCGTTATATAAATTGTAAACGCGTAAAAATAATATTATAAATTTAAAAATAATAGTTGAATTGAAAAAACGTTAAAAAAATATTTTAAAAAAATATTCCGGAATAATTATTATAAAAATATTTTATATTGGTTTGTATATATATTTCTATTTATATTTCGTATAATGTCCGGAAAACGGATCCGTGTCGAAACAAATTTTAAAACGACCAATTGCAATTTGTTTTTTTACCAAATAAAAATTTAAATAACCGAAACAGGGGATAAACCGAAAATTAATAAAACGAAAATTTTTTTAACAATTAAAAAATTATTAGCGGTGCGAAAAAAAACGAAAAGGACCAAAAAAACGTACCGTCGTTAAATATAACGTCGAATTTTATTAATAATCGGTTAAAATAATTGGAAAAACGAAAGCGATAAAAAATAAACGGCAAAAAACGAAAATAATAATTTTTGGCGTTTTAATTTAAATGGTAATAATAACGAGGTATAAATAAATTAAAATATCGTCGAATTCATAACGAAAAAAGTCTTTTTTATAAATAAAATAATTATTAAAAAATTTGCAATTAATTAAAAAAACGTTGTAATTGTCAAATAATAAAATAAATAAATAATAAAAACGTTAAACGAAATTATTTATACCTATTATTTTCGGGGGTACGCTGTAACCTAAATAACGCCTATAATAAAGATTCCATAACCGGTTCCGGGAAATATAAAAAATTCGGCCAAAATAATAAAATAACGATTAAAAAATTTAATAAAAATTAAAAGGTCGATACAATTGTTTTTAAATTTTTCGTTGGTTATAAGAAATAAATTTGAGAATTTTTAAACGCGAAAAAAAATGCCGGTATTAGAATAAAAGGGATAGCGTTCAAATTATTAATTTAATTAATAATTTACGTGCAGACCCACACGTGACTTATTTAATGCTCGGTTACGGGTATAAGAAGGAAAAAACCGTTAGAAGTTCGAACGTAGATAGATTAGTCGTTAGATAAGAAGATAGTACCTTTTACCCAGTAATAACGTTTTGTTGATCGATCGATCTACGAAAGGCCTATCAACAATCCTGGCAATTAACTCTCTTGGCAGCCTATTTGACATGAACTTAAAGGATAGTGGTTACGAGCTTGGCATCGACATTCACTTCAAAACAATACTCGCGAAGCTCTCGTTTGGCCTTCCCGCATCATAAAATACCAAAAGATGGAAGAAACTAAACAATCCAACATAAACGTTTGGTTGACGGTATAATTTAGAAATTTAATAACAGTCCAAATCTCAAATCAACTAGCATACTTTTCGAAAAAACATTCAAGTCGCTCGAAAATTAGCAACTCTTGGGGGCCTGGTGTTTTTGCTTTTGTTATTTGACAACGATGCTGAATTGCGCATCGCAACGACAAAAATAATCGGACGTTGAATCTCCATTGCGCTAATCTTTTTAACCATTTCTATTGAGAAATGAAAGCCGGTAATGGGGTTGCGGAAGAAATAAAGGGGGAATGGCGAGCTGCATGCACCCTCTGTCCATGAAATCTGAGCGTTCCATGGCCATGGCAATTACCGGCGGCCCGAAAGCGGGAAAGACGTCTTCAGTACCCGCGAGGGCTTTGCTTTCGTTTCGAGGCTTTGAAACCCCACACCACTTTTATGGGATTTCAGGTTGCATTGCTCGCTGCTGATAGCACCAAGTAACGTTGCGTACCCCCTGTTCGGCACCCCCCCTGTTCGGCACCCAAAAATAACAACACTTTTATTTTTATCCTCCAACTTCTATTATAAATATCTCGATAAATCTGTCACTTTTGGATTTACTTTTTTCTAATTTTAATTCTCCATTTTCCAATAAAGCAATATATTGAAAAACAGCTTATATTTGCAATTAACGACGTCAATAATGGCAATCCAATTGCAAAAACCTCCCGAAAATGGGGAATACCTAGGTCTACATTTTAAAATCGATTTAAAGGTTTTTAACCTTATAAAAAAACACAAAGCCCTTTTCAAAAGCTTTCCACGGAATAGGAAAAGCATTTGGTTAATTGGGTATTTACCCAAACAATTTTAGGGTTTCCGCCAACGCATTAAAAATTACGCTTTTTTGCCGAACGAATTTTTTAAGCCGCCGGAAAGACAAAAGGCCTTGGAAAACGTTGGATAACTCGTTTTTTGGCTCGTTATCCAATCCTTAAAACCCAAAGGCCCCGTCGAATAAATAACGCCCGGGTTAATAGCGCTATTACGGAAATAATTAAATTTTGGTGGCTTTATATTACGAACCCGGTTATTAACGCTATTAAACCGGAAAACCGTTAAAATATGGACGAAATCGGTATAATGGAAGGTAAAGGATTTAATGGCCTGGTATTAGGGTTTAACGGGATCCGGCCGTTGCAACGGAAAAAGCCCGGAACGCGTGGTTGGACGACTATAATCGAATGTATATCGGCTACGGGCGTTGCCCTCCCTCCCCTTATTATATTTAAAGGAAAAAACATATAATAACAATGGTTTCCAACGGATTTAAACCTTTTCGATAATTGGTAATTTTACGCAACCGAAAACGGGTGGACAAATAACGAAACGGTTATCGAATGGTTAAAAAAAATATTTATTCCGTATACCCAATTTTTAACCCTTAAAAAGTGTCACGGGCAGGCAGGGCGGACAGGTAGGTGCGGGCGATCAGGTAACAGGACAGAGTATATTGGCTATCTAGTCTTCCAGGTACAGGGTAGCAGGTGGTTGTTGACGAAGACGTAGCTCGAGGAGCTACATATCGGAGACTGCAGAGATTTCGCGTAGATATACGCGCGCGAGGCGCTCGGCCCTCGCGCCTTCACGTGACAGGGGTCATGACTAAGCGACAGCCCAGTGGCTGTCCTTCAGGTCTGTGACAGCCGATAAATAAACGAACAAATTACAATAATTATATAAAAAATTCCAGCAGGAATTAAAATTCGTACGAAAAAAAATAATAAAATACGCTAATTAATATTGGATAAAAGGACCACTTTTTAAAGAGGGAAATAACGTTTACCTTATTCGACGCAATATTAAAATACAACGATTTAATAGCAAATTCGATTTTAAAAAACTTGGACCTTTTAAAATTAATAAAAAAATTAGCGATACCAATTACAAATTATTATTACCAAATATTATAAAAATTTACCCCATATTTCACGTATTATTATTGGAACCGGCACCATACGGTATTAATACGCAAAAAACGATTGAAATCGACGCAAAACAAATTTACGAGGTTAAACAAATATTTAATTATAAACGAAACCACGGCAAAATAAAATATTTTGTTAAATAGGAAAATTATAGGTATAAAAAAATATTTGGGAACTTTTTAATTATTTTTAAAATTATTAAAAACCGTTCCGCCAATATTATTAAAAATTGGATTTGCAAACAAATTAGCTAAAAAAGAAAGGACGACTTAAAAAAATACCACCTACCATTTTTAGGGATTAAATTTGCAAAAACCCAATTTTGCGGATTAATATCCAATACCGAAAACCAATTAATAATATCGACGTAATTTAGGGAACGCAATTCCGGGACCAGACCTAATTCGGAGGGACCGTCGAAAAACAATTCGTCGACCCCCAAACGATCCTTTTCCACAATATTTTTTACCAACAATTTAATATTTAAACGGACAATTTCGGCCTCGTTGCGAAATTAAAAAAAAACGTTTTTATTTGCGTAATTGTAATAACCGGTTAAATCTTTCAAACGATTTTCGCTGCAAACGCGCAATTTCCTATTACACGCGGAAAATATTATCCTTAATTTTAAATTTTTGCAATTTTAATTTTTTTTTTAATTTAATCGACCCATTAAAAAAATAGGTTAAATTGTAAAACAGATTTTATATATAAAAAGGAAGACCATTTATAATTGGTTATAGGGACGGAAATAACGTCGCATTTCCGACCACGACAAATATATTTATTATATTAAAAATTCGATAAAATTGTCACGGCCAGGCATACATTGGAGAACCTCAGTGTATTAGGCGCTATCGACGAAAATTCTAAACTGAAGAGAAGAGAGAAATTACAATCGACGACGCGCTCAAGAGACGCGCTTAAATCCGGAGGTAGTGGATCCTTGTCCGATCCCTGGCTCGGTGTGGAGCCGAGTCGTGATTCTGAGGGTAGGTCTAGGGGCCTGATCCTCACATTACCCCCCTCTAAGGCCTGATCGACGTAGGCGGTCAGAGTCTTGAGTTTGTCACGTGTGTCTCCTCGGGGCCTTCCTCCGCTCTCGTGTCTTTTTCGCATCGTGCTCGGCAACATTGTCCTCGGGTCCGTCCTCCGCAAAAACATCCTCTGCTGCGCTCCTGATCCACTGTTGCAAATTTACCGGAGGTCCTGCTGCGTCCGGGTACTCCCTGTGAAAGGTATCCAGCAGTACTGGTGAATTTTTCAAGTCGCGGGCCTCATACCATGTCTCATCAGGGTCGAGTCCGACCCACGATACCTGATATTGCAACGTCTTCTTTCGTCCGAATAGACGTGAGGCCAACACTTGCTCCACCTCCCACTCCGGTTCTCCGTTAATTTCGACCGGTGGTTCCGGCTTTTGATACTGCTGAGGTAATGGATCCGTTGCTGCCTTGCGCAGTCGGCTGGCGTGGAACAGCTTACTACCTTTATACCAGGCAGGGGTGTCGAGAATGAAGCTGTGGCCCTTTTCCTCGAGAATCGTCCATGGTCCTGCATTTTGCGAGTCCAACTTGGTCGTAGGAGCTTCGGTGGAAAAACCCTTTTTGCTAACGTAAACCGCATCTCCCACCGTAAAGTCGACCGGTCGCCGCTTCTTATTAGCCTGCCTCTGTTGCTCTATCTGCGCTCCGAGTCCGTTGTTGCGGGCCAGTTCCTGAGCTTGCCGGGCTTGGCGGACCATTTCCAGCGCCTTTTGTTGCTGACCGGTCTCCAGGTCTTCTTCGGGTAAAGGTAAAGAGAGCGGGTCTCTAGGGCGAGCTCCGGTTTCTGCTTCGATCGGTGCCATGCCAATAGAGGCGTGGACGGACGAGTTGTGGCCGAAGTCGAAAGCGGGGATATGCCGTCGCCAATTCGTTTGGTATTTGTCTACATAAAAGCGCATTTTCTGATCCAATTCAGCGTTGGTAATTTCGACGCTGCCCTGACTTTGAGGGTGGCGGGCGCTTCCATGTTTATGCTTTGTTCCTGTCAACTCGTTTAGAGTATTTAAGAACTCGGATATAAACGGTCCGGCGTTATCGGAAAGCCATAAATCGGGGACGCCTTTCCAACGGTACACGGTCTGATAATACCGCATGGCCAAGGTCTCCGCGGTGTCCGTCTTTTTTCCCGGTAGGGTGGCCAAAAGTTTGGTCAATCGGCAGATGAAGACCCAGACGTAATTATAGCCTTCTTTATCCTTGGGCATATCTTTGCCGTCTACCATTACGTGCTGCCAACACCGTCTAGGGATCTCCAGTGGGTGCAACAGCCCAGGCGTCTTATCATGTCGTACCTTGTTGCGTTGACATTCGCGACAATTCTTAATGTAGCGTTTGACGTCTCGATTTCGGTCGGGCCACCAATAGTCCTTTTTCAGGCGGCTGAGGGTTTTATTCTGGCCTCCATGGCCGAAGATCTTGGGCTCATGAGCTTCGCGGATGAGAGCCGTTCTTAAGAAGATTTTGCCATCCTGGGTAGTCTCGGGTACCGTTAACAAATTGTCGTGGTGACCTAGGTTCTGTTTCAGGTTTTCTTCCAGGATAAGGGCCACCAGGTCAGCTCCCTGCGGTGCGGAGGGTTCCAAGTTGCTAATGGTTGGAAGAGGTTCGCCGGGTCGGGAGTCGATCTTTTCTGGAGGGATTAGTGCAATGGTGCGGTCTAACACAGCTCGGGCCTTAACCGTAGGGTTGTCGATAGTTTTGCGCGAAAGGGCATCGGCTGCCACATTATCCTTGCCGGGACGGTATTTAAAGGTGATGTCGAAGTTGGCCAGGTAGTCAGCCCATCGTATCTGGCGAGCGGACAAAAGTTTCTTGGTCGACCAATAAATTAGGGCCTGGTGATCGGTGAAAACACAGAACTTGGTACCCAACAGGGCTGGTTCGAAGTCCTTTAGCGTATTAATCACAGCTAATAGCTCCTGGTCCTGAATCGGATAGTTTTGTTCAGCAGGGGACATGGTTTTGGACGAATAGCCGATTGGCTTCCAGCTGCCATCGTCCTGTTGCTGCCACACGACACCGGCGGTGGCCCTGCCACTGGCGTCGGTGTCCATCCTGACAGGCATACCGGGTTTGAAGAAACTCATCACGGGGGCGGTGATCACCAGCTGTTTCAGCGCTTCAAAGGCAGATTTCTGCTCGGGGCCTCTTTCGAACGGGACTCCCTTTTTCAATAATCGGGTCAGAGGTTCTGCTTGTTCGCTGGCGTGATGGCAGAACGTCCGAACGAAATTGCATAAGCCTAGGAAGGATCGTACTGCCGAAACGGAGGTGACGTCGTCCCATTGCCAGCTGGTGATGGCTTCGACCTTTTTGGGGTCGATGCGGATACCTTTACCGATCTCTAGAAGTAAACCCAGGTACTCGATTTCGAAAACGCCGAAACTTGACTTTTTGATATCGCCTTGGAGTCCGGCTTTGTGCAGCCTGTAAATAACCTCCTCGGTTTGCTCAAAATGGACTTGCTCCGATTTATCCTCGGTGTAAATCAACACGTCGTCTGCGTAGGCGCTCGCGAAAGCGTCCAGCAGTTCATTAAGCTGAGCGTTGATAAAAGCTTGGAACCAGGCGGGTCCGACCTTCAGTCCAAAGGGTAGGACCTTCCACCGAAATGTGCCTTGTCGCGTTTTGAACGCCGTTAAATACCGTGACTTCGGATCCATTAGCAATCTGTTAAAAGCTCGAATAATGTCGATCTTGGTCATCCTCCGGGCTTTTCCACACTTGCTCAACGTCCCGGCCACGTCGGGGGCAAGTACTTGTCGTCCTTTGATGAATTTGTTTACCCATCGGTAATCCACACAAAAACGTTGCTCCTTCGATTGCGGTTTAGGAACGAACAGAGTCGAAGCTGCGGTCTCCTCCATTGTCCGTTCAATGAAATCGATCCTCAGAAGTTCGTCGATGGTTTCCTTTTCCAACTCCATCATCGCGAAAGGGGTCGAATAGCGGGCTGGCCTCCCCTCCAAAGGTTTCTCGAGTTCCAAAACCACGTCGAAGCCGGGTCGGCTAGGCGGGAGAATCGTCGACGCCTTTTTGGAAAAGAAACCCTCAAGGTGGGCAAGTGCTTTGGGTAACTTGGCTCGTACTTGCGCGATGTGCTCCGGGTCTTCGTCTGCAGGGAATGGAATGGGACGTCCATCGTGAGTCTTGTTCCACTGCAGGGCTGATACCGCATTGAGGCTGGTCGTAGGCGTATCGTTTACTGGTACCAGCGGTATAGGCTCCGTGGGTAACGGGGATCGCTTCCATCGATCTTGACGTGGGTCGTTAAGGAGGGCACAAATACTAGCTGGCAGGCCTTTGTTGGAAACGGTCTTTGGGATAGTCGGGAAGGCGTTAATTTCTGCGATCTGAGCCTGGTTTTCGTGTTGGCGTTTAGGGCTTCGAAGTATCTTGCGGACCTGGATGCGACGGTCTTCTTGTTCCATCTTGCGGTCCCGGCGGACTGCGTCAGCTTGGGCCTCAAGGTCCAGAGGCGGATTCGAACGTTGTACAACGATTGCGGGTGAGTATTGGGCCATGGCGGGCAGGTCGTTGGGCCAAACGAAGCTGCGGGTAGCTGGGAATAAGCCTACTCGATGTTTCGTCCACCATTCTTGTCCGATAAACACATCGTGGGCCGTTTCAAGGAGGATGAATTTCTGCCGTGGGAATTGTCGTCCGTCGATTTGCAAAGTGAGCCGAAGGTATTCGGTGGCTCTTGCGGTAACCTTCCCGTTAAAATCTCCAAAGTCCAAAGGTTTGGGGAGCTTTTTGATAGGTAGCTCTAAACGTTGGGCGACCTTTCTCGCCAGGCTCGGTCGAATGGATAAGTACACATCTGCTCCGGTGTCACAGAGAGCTTGGGCGTTGAGACCACGACCTTTGTCTTGCAGTTGAATGGGAGCAAGGAAGGTGTTTAATTTGGGTGATCTATCGATTTTAGCTATCTGAGGCATGCAGACTGCCGAGGAGACTTCCGGCAGCCTTAGCAGTTTTCCGAATCAGACGAGGAAGTCGACGACGAGTTGCGAGTCGAATTGTCAGGCTGCGAATACGAATCCACATGGTCCAGAGCCTGTAACATATTGGCGATAATTTTGCGATCGGGGCATTGACGGGATTGGTGGCCGGCCTTCTTACATAGAAAACAAAGACCTGCGTCCAAAAGAGCGCTCCTTTCCTTGTCGGAAAGAGTGACTACTTCCTTAACGGGTGTGGGAGTCGCTGTTTTAACCTCTCTCCTGTGTTCGTAATCGCGGGAACGGCGACGACGAGGCTCGGGCGATTGGCGCCCCTTTTTAGCCTGTTTCCGTTTAAGGTTTTCCTCGTAGGCGCGCTGATTAGCCAGTGCAGCGTTGGCGACTTTGTTCACGAAAGACTCGTACGATATATCCGGATTTTTAGCGTCGTCGAAAAGCTGGGTGTTCAATTTTGCCGGAATATGTTCGTATAGTAGGGTTTTACGCTCTGATTTGAGAATGTTGGCGCGGTCCGCCAAAGTGTTAACTTTGCTAACAAAAACATGGATGTCCATAGTTTTGTCTGCTGGGTCAAACATCATTTCAGCCAGTTCTCGGCGTGCTTTAGTGCCTTGGTTATCGTCGTGGTACACCGCAGCTAAAGTTGCGACCATCTCGGCAACACCGCTAAAAGGGTTTTCTTTCGAGGCGTAACGGCTACGCAATAGGTCGTTAGGCGGTCCTTTTGTTAACGAAAAAAGGGCTGCCATACGGCTACGTTCGGTCTTGTAAGTGCTTTCATCTTCTTCCATCATATCGGCGACTTGGATGATCCACGTGTCGAAGGTGTCGTCCTTACCCTCGAAAGATCCGGGGTCAACGCCGGTCTTGCGGGCTTTTCTATCATACCCGGGGTTAACGCTAATTTGGCCATTTCCGTAGGGCCTAAAGGCATCATGGGCGGCAAATCCAACAGGTTTAAAATCGGTCCCACCGAAGGCGCTGTTAAAGGGTGTAACCCCACGGGCTCCATTACTGGTGGAGTTGTTTTGGGTGGCCAACTGGTCCTTCAGTTGGGCAATAGTAGCCAAGAGGTCTTGCAATTGCGATTGAGTGATGGTGGCCTGGCCGGTTGTGTTTTCGCTTTCGTTTGCCATTTCGCTTCTCATTTGGGCGGCAGGCGAGGGCGCTCTGCTTGGAAATTTCGGAATTTCGTTCCTGCCGTCTGACGTCTTGGCAGAAGGTTGGTGGGGAGGGCTTCGCGCCTCTCCTGGGTGCTCAGAAACTGACTCGTACTCGTACGATCCGTCAACTTCGATGCTGTCGACTGGCTGATCTTGCTCTGTGTCGTATTGGGGCTCAACGGGCTCTTCAGGCTCTGTGTTGGCGCTGGTAGGAGCGGGCTCTACTGGCTCTGGGCTCACTGGGGCAACTGTAATCTCTCCGTTTTGATCCGAACCTTCGGTGTTGGGAGTAGCAGTGCCTGAAGCCAAATTATCTGGCTTTGCTGAGTTTGCGTTTGTCACGCGTTGGGATTGGCGAATCGGTGGGCCGTAATTTTTACGCGGCGACATTAATTTCGCGAATGGTGTCTTCTGTGGCCTAGTTTACCGTCGTGCACAGCCGACGTGGTGAACGATTGAATAAAGGGATTGAACGATATATTTTAATTGCTTCACCAGCAAATTATAGCGAGTTTAGAATTATGTCACGGCCAGGCATACATTGGAGAACCTCAGTGTATTAGGCGCTATCGACGAAAATTCTAAACTGAAGAGAAGAGAGAAATTACAATCGACGACGCGCTCAAGAGACGCGCTTAAATCCGGAGGTAGTGGATCCTTGTCCGATCCCTGGCTCGGTGTGGAGCCGAGTCGTGATTCTGAGGGTAGGTCTAGGGGCCTGATCCTCACAAAAATTATGCGATATAAATGGCCACGGGTTTTACAAAAAAAATACGGTATAATTTCGAAATTTTCGAAAATAATAATTTTAACCAAACGTTTACGGCGAACGGAGGATGCGGAAATCGGGCGGACAGGCTGCGACCGTTTTTTAATTCGAAATAATATCGCGGTTAACGGAAAAAAACGAAAAAAGCTTTGGAAAAAAAATATAGTAGGAGGGCGATTTATTTATATGGCCACGGGATTTGGTTTTGGGAGGGGAAATCTAATATTATAACCAAAATTGGTACCGATACAATTGGGCAAAAACGAAAAAGGTGTCGGGAACCCAAACCAAAATTACCAAAAAACACGAACCAAAGATAGAAAATGGAAATACGAAATTACGTAATAATAAAATAAAAAACCCTAACCCGATTACCAAAATAGAAATAATTACAATTATTACCAAAAAAATAATTAAATTTAGCGGTAATTACCCCAAAATAATTATAATTATTTATATAAGGGTGATTATATTTGAAATATAGTTTATATAAGGTACGTTTATTACCATATAAATAAATTCGATTTTAGGATTGTTTAGCAGCAATTAAATTCTAATTAACCTTAATATTTATTTAAGAACGATTATAATTTCACCCCCAGTTATTAAGAACCCCAATTACCCAGTTAAACGCTCAATTGCTTCAACCCCCTGTATTTTACCATAAGAACAGGTTACCCGATACCTTGGTCGTAACATTTGACTGTCTACCAGGTAATCTACCTATCGACTATGTATGAATTTGTTGAAAAAGATTTGGAATGGTTATGTTTTGAATATTGAATATTGGCACTAGATGGACTTGTACCGTGTGTCGGTTGAAAATCTTGTCGGTTTTATAGCGTGGCTCAAAGGTAAATTGTTACGACCAGGATTGGTACCGACACGATTGGGCAAGAACGAGAAAGATGTCGGGAACCCAAGCCAGGACAACCAAGGAGCACGAGGTCACGTGGTGATAAGATAAGAAACCCTAACCCGATCACCAGGGCCGGAGTGATCACGATCATCGCCAAGGAAGTGATCAACCCAACTGTGATTACCCCAGGGTGATCATGATCACTTACACGGGAGTGATCACACCTGGGACATAGTCTATATAAGGCACGCTCATTACCATGTAGATAGATTCGATTCTAGGATTGCTTAGCAGCAATCAAACTCTAGTTAACCTCAATACTTACTTGAGAACGATCATAACTTCACCCCCAGTTATTGAGAACCCCAGTTACCCAGTCAGACGCTCAGTTGCTTCAACCCACTGTACTTTACCATAAGAACAGGTTACCCCGATACCTTGATCGTAATATAAATGTCGAGGTATCAGCTCCTGGAGATGAACCATTTATTATTCGAAGTTGGTAATGGATGGTCTATTATTTTCTATTTTTCTTTATTTTTATTTTTTATTTCTCTTTTCTTTTCTTTTTGCGAATTTGAAGAAAGTGCATGATTTGATTACGTATTTAGGCCTTCTGTCAACGGCCAGGCCTTGCCATGGCTCAGTGCGGTCTCTTGATATGCGGAAGCTGGTAAGTGTTCCTACAAAGACCCTATGATAAATAGAGCCAAGGAGCCGAATGGCATGGAAAGGTTCAAAGGTCAATATGGTTGAAAAGCAGACAGGCAGCAAATATTCTCGTATGTCAACCTTATATCTTTCATTCATCATGTTTGTAATCTTGGGCGATTGTCAGAAGTGTATGGCCTTCATAATCAACGTAGTACATTTAACCTGATCTGATTCGGAGTCACTCACTGTAACGTATTATGTCGCCGAAATCGACCAATAATCATGCTTTTCAGTTTTCTCAGATTCATTTGATAATTTGTGAGTGGCTGCAGTCAAATCATGGATGATGGCGGGTGGCCTAAGATAACAATCTTGAAAACTTGGAGCGATCAGGGGAGAAATATCCACGAGATACACCACGACCAAGAGCCACTGTACCGTACCAGAAGAGAAGGCCGGAGAGTTCGTAATCATAGGATCCTTTCAGTAGTTGTTTCGTGTAATGGTCTCTTTGCTGATGTCAAGAACTATGCAGTTTTGTGCACAATTTTAATGAACTTGTGAAAAAAAACTATTTCTAGAACTAGACTAGACCTAGATTAGTTGTAGACTACATTTTTCTGCTTCCAACAACTATTGATTGGACCTCGACTGTCCAGTGATAAGACGTCTGGTTGTGTTTAATGTGGAGCTGATGCCAAGTGCCATCGGCTCAAAATCTGCCGACGCAATGGGTCTCGATAGGGGAATTTCCCCCTCGCTTGTGACGTCGTGGAGCGGGATCCCCGTCTCCGAAAAGTCGGGCGGCAAAAAACGACGTTGTGCGATCGATTCCGGAGAAATTTCAACAGAGATGACGGGACGCCGGCTTATCGGGAGCGATTCTACTCCCGGTTGCAATGTGAAAAACCGAAAGTGTTTGGTTCTATTGCCCGGAAGAGAGTTGCGACATCATACCTTGGCAAATCAATGTTGTATTTACCTGAATAGATTCGAAGCTCCTTGGCCACCAGTCGATTGAGGCTCATCGATTTTCTCAACACACATGCGTCTCGGGCGAGTGTGGTAGCTGTCATGTGGAATGAGAAGTCACGGAGCGACAATGTCGACCTGGAGGACAACAGACCTGCCGCCGACAGGGACCTCGATAACAATATTGAGCATCGGCCAAAAGTCGCCGAACAGCCGTTGACGCAAAACTCGAATGATGACGGCGACGACAGCGACGCCGAGAGCGTGGGCGGGCAGCGCAGCGCCATGACGACGCGCCAGCTGCTGCTCGCCTTTCCCGCGCTCTCCATCTCGCTCTTCGTGTCCTTCATCGACCAGACCAGCGTATCCACGGCGATACCGGCCATTGCCGAGGACCTGGACACGGGCGCGGCGACGTCGTGGATCGGGGCGTCGTTCCTGATCGCGTCGACGGCGTTTCAGCTCATCAACGGGCGGCTTTCCGACATCTTTGGGCGCAAGAACCTGCTCCTCGTGTGCCTGGGCCTCATGGGCCTCGGCGATCTGCTCTGCGGCTTTGCCAGGACCAAGGAGCAGCTGTTTGCCTTTCGGGCCATCGCCGGTGTGGGGGGCGGCGGCATCAACAGCATCGTCATGATCATCGTCAGCGACATCACGACGCTCGAGAACCGCGGCAAGTACCAGGGCGTGCTCGGCGCCATGATCTCGCTCGCCAACGGCGTCGGCCCCTTCATCGGCGGGGTGGTGGTCGAAAAGGCCAACTGGCGCTGGGTGTTTTGGATGGTGCCGCTCCTGGCCGCCCCCACCGCCGCCGTCATCTTCTTCTTCCTCACCCTCCGACACCACGACGGCAGCACCTACTTTGAAAAGATCAAGCGCATCGACCACGGCGGCATCGTGCTGAACCTGGCATCGGTGCTTTTGGTCTTGATCCCGCTATCGGGGGGAGGTGTCACCTACGCCTGGGGGTCGCCGTTTCTGGTCGGAACCCTAGTTGCGGGCTGCGTCCTCGCCGTGGCGTTTGTGCTGTACGAATGGAAGGTCGCCGCCATGCCCATCATGCCGCTGCGACTGTACGGCTACCCACATTGCGCCTACCTGTATGCGCAGACCTTCCTCACAGGCCTGGCCTACTTTGGCGCCTTCTTCTACCTACCAATCTACTTCCAATCCGTCCTCGGCAACGGGCCTCTCCTCTCAGGTGTCCTGCTCCTGAGTCTCGTCATCACCTCGTCCGTTGCCTCCATCCTCTCCGGCTTGTACATGGCGCGCAAGAGCCGCTACATGCCCTGCATCCTGGTCGGGTTCGCCCTGTGGACGCTGGGCAACGGCCTGACGTTGATGTTTGACCGGTCGACGGTGGTGGGCGCGCTCGTCGCCATCCTGATAGTGCAGGGGTTCGGCACGGGCCTGACCCTGCAGCCGACGCTGGTCGGCATGTACGCCAACTCGGCCAGCCGGGACCGGGCGGTGACCACTGGCCTGCGCAACTTCATCCGCACCATCGGCGGCGCCTTTGGGCTCGTCATCTCGGGCGCCATCCTCAACAACACCCTCAAGCAGGACCTGTCGGGCCGCCCCGGCTTCTCCCAAGAGACCATTGCGAGCCTGACGTCGTCGGCCTACACCATCGACGCGCTGGGTTTGGCAAGGGAGGATGTGGACCTGGTGCTGACCGTGTACATGCGCGGGCTGCATTACATCTTCATCTTTTTCACAGTGTGTTCCGCACTGAGTCTATTGTTGACCGTTGGTGTGGGTAATACGGACCTCAAGTCCAAGGCCAAGGCTCAAGCAGATGGGGGCCAAAAGACGGAGCAGCAGGCCGAGACCACACCGACCTCTACACCGGCCTCCAGGTCCGGCAGTTCTCTAGAACAATCCCGGAAATGAGAGAAAGAAAAAAAAAAAAGAAAGTTGACGAGCTAATGGCTTAAAGTGGGAATGTGGGGTTACTGAATTAAAAAATATAATGCAATCAGCAGGGTAAATAATAAAGAGCCTATTTTTGTCATGACGCGGGTGGCTTAGCATTAAAAAGGACAAGGAGTAGATCCCAAAAAAAGGTGCACGTGATGTATTGCGCCTTTGAATTCGTACCAACTACTAACTTTGGACATCGAACCCTTGCCACATGTCTGGTTTGATGCGCGTGGAGAGTGCGAGTTGGCTCGTATAAACTTTGTCACGACGTCGTGTTTGCGAGGTTAATTATTACGGGAGAGGTACGTACCTTATGCAAATGGGATGTGGGCGTCATCTCCGCTTTTTCAAACATCTAAAATGGTCAAAATAGTAAATACGAAAGTGAAAAAAAAGGAGTAGTAGTAGTAGTAGTAGTAGTAGTATTATTTAACGCCGGGCTCGGCCCGGCTCATTAGCCGGCCGTTAGCAACCTCCCGAGGGGTATCTCGGCGCGCTTTCTATTTTCTCTATTTACACAGCGGAAAACAAGGGCATAGAAGCGAATCGAGCCTGACCGGGTTCGTGCCCGGTCCTGCTTACAGGTTTGTTCACTGACGCGACCCCGTGCCTTCAGGCGCACGGAGGATTCGTCTGACGGCAGTTGACGGCTCTTCATCGAGAGGGGCCTGTGTCCAAACAGCGGAGCTGTCGGTCGTTTGTAGCCATGGAGACGAAGTTCCCAACAAGTGTGGGCTCGACGGCACAGGCGGGTGGTTGTTGTCGATAGCCAGCCGGGTTATCCTTGCCACGGGTAAGCGGGGAGGAGGTGGAGGGAGCAGGATTCGAACCTACGTTACTCAAGTAACAGCCATGGCGCTTAACCACTGCGCCATTCCCCCCCAAAAAAAAAAGGAGCAAGCTACTGCCATTGGCGACAGAGGCCTTGACAACTTATTTCTGAAAGGAAAGGCTAGTCATTCTCAAATATGAACGCAACATCGGAGCTTTGGAGGCTTTTGGAGACTTGCCAAAAAGAGTTAACCTTCTACTTGGACGAATTAATAACGATGCCTTGAAGAGTTTGGTTATCCATCAAAAGAATGACCCCATTATCTTTTAAGGGAATCCAAACACAGATAAATGGCACTAGCTTCAATGTTATGCCTGGTTCAACCCTGACGGCAGCCCTAAACAAGAGACCCTTAACCTGACCTATGTCAATCTATTCTTGAGAATTGCCGATCAATTAAGGGTAGATCGTGAAAACAACCCTGTCGCCGTACGGTGCACATGGCTTCTACATGGTGCCATCATGTGTAGGGCCGCATGGGTGTTGCCCGCTACATCATTGGAATTGGCCTTTAGCAAGTTATCCTATACAGAAATTTGTATGATCAGCATAGTTGCCAGAAAGTGCCATTTTAAAATTTCTCAATGCGTACAAAAAGAGCCCCCACCCCGCCACTTCCACACTTTGTCATTTCCCTCTCTTTTTTTTCCTCTTACCCGGCTTTGAACTGTCAAAAACTGACTGTTTATTTTCCGTTTTCACTCCTTTGGTTTTCCTTTGTTTCGTTGGGGTTTCCGGGTTTTTATTTTCTTATAGACGTTCTTTTTTTTTTTTCCTTCTCTATGCACGATTCATTTTTTCCCTTGATGACATTCTTCCCTTGATGACATTCTTTGGATTTTTCATTTTCTCAACTCCAAAGAAATGCAACTCTCAAATGTACTCAGACTCGTCGCTATCGTGGCTGTCGGCGCCCCCGCGCTAGCCAAGCCCGTCAGCATCCCAGACGAGACCAGCCTCGCTGCCCGCAACGTCGACCCTGCACACGGAGACGCCGCGCCCGTTACCGAACCCGTGAGCAGGGATCCCATCGAAGTTGCCCAGGAAGACGAGGAGGAGGTGAAGGAGGAGGAGAAGAAGCCCGAGGTCGTGGCACGCGACGTCAAAACCAGCAGTAGCAGCAGCAGCAGCACCCCAGCCCCAGCACAGCCCGAAAACCACGTCCGACGTGGCTTGTTCAGCTTTGCCAGCAAGCTTGCGATCCCAGGACCCGTGGGCCTTGCCCTCAAGGGCGGCGCGCTACTGCAAAACGGACTCAAGCTGGCCCGGTTAGGAAAGGGCGCACGAGTCGCCAAGGCCGCTACGGTGCCCAAGACAGCTGCCATGCGTGGGGGAAGCTTCTTCCGCAGACCGATGCTGCGCAGACCAATGCTGCGCAGACCAATGATGGGCGGACCGCCGATGCGGGGAGGCTTACCGCCCGGTGCACCACCGCCGGGCGCAATGATGCGAGGAGGAGTTCCGCCACCCGGAGGCATGGCACCGGGGGCAATGATGCGAGGAGGAGTCCCACCACCCGGAGGAGGCATGGCACCAGGGACGATGATGCGCTCGGGACCGTTGCGCAGACCAATGATGCGCGAAGGCCCAATGAACCCGCAGACGGCCGTCACGGGCGCAGCAGCAATGGCACCGGGAGCCGCCGGCCAGGGCGTCGGCCAGGGGGCAGCGGGCTCCGCGGCGGCGATGGGGGGCCAGGGGGCGGGTGGTGGAATGGGCGGACCGATCGCGGCTGGCATGGCGGGAGGCGGCTTCCTGGGCGGTGCGGCCGCCGGAGCCACCCTGGCCGGCAGCATGGGCATCGGAATCCCGATGAACGCCGGCAACTGTCACTGCCTGCCGCCCATGGGGCGCTCGTCAATGAGGCTTCCGCAAATGGGGCGTCGAGACCTCGAGAACCTCAAGCGCCGGCAGATGGAGGGCCAAGGCGAAGGCGGAGGCCAAGAAGGAGGAGGAGAGTGCCCGCCCTGTCCTGAGGGCCACAGTCGCTTCTCCCTGTTCCCTCATGGTCAACAGGGCGGCGGCATGCTCCAACAAGCTCAACAGGGCGGTGGTATGCCCCCGATGCCCTTTAGGCCACAACAGCCTGGGATGATGTGAGGGGTTTTCGACTCGGGTGGCGGTTTCTTCTCTTTCTTTTCCTTCTTCTTCTTCTTCTTCCTTCTCTTCTATTCTCTCCTTCTCCTAGTTTTTTTTTTGTTTTGCAGGTTGAGCGCTGTCCAAGATCACTTGTGCGCTTTTGTTGGTGGATTGACTGGTTGGTCTTTTTATCAATCTGACACTGCTACTGGAAACTAGCGAGCGATCTGGTTTGGAATGACTCAAGGCAACATGGCCTTAACGTTCAAAATCTGCTTTTATTTTTTATTTCCTTCACTTTTTTCTTTCTTCTTCTGTTTTGCTTGCCTTTGAACATATAGATCTGCGATCACGATCTGAGATCACGGAAAGAAGATTCAGCGCAAGGCTTTGCTGCCTTCAGGTGCTTCGCCTAGCTCGGTATCTACCTATTAAATAAGTACGGTAGTTGGTCCAGCACCTCACGGTGCCGAGAGTAATGAACACAAAACCTCTATCTGTTTGTGCCGTTTATTCCAGAAAAATACGCTCAGCTCACTACGGAGGTTTCAAGCAAGGTAGTCGTGCCATGCTAAAGCGACATTTTTAACTAACATTCCAGGATTCAACCCTAACTTGAAACAAACAAGCTTGGCGCAGAAAGATGCGCACCAGGAGCTGCCATGGAAACGCTCGTTATGAAAATGCGTTCAATTCGCTGTGCGCTATGTACAAAAGTTACAGAACCCGCTCCCCAAAAAAAAAAAAAAAAAAAAAATGCAAACAACAAAAGCAAACTTGCAGGCTGATTCCATCAAGCCAGTGTACTCTCCCTGGAGTTTTATATACATGGCCGTACCCAGGGCCTAATCAGAGCCTGCTCATCGACAATCTCGACAACTGCCTCTGGGGCTTTTCAACCGCTGCGGGGCGGCGGGTTGGGAACCATGGTGCACTGGTTGCCGTAGCACCGGTAGCTGCAGCCGAATCCGCGGTCACGGTCGCAAGTCTGGCGGGCCTCGATGGGAGCAGCGTCCCCGGAGTCGGCCTCTGCCTCTGCAACCTCGATTGTCTCGTTGACCTCGTCGCGCTTGGCAGTCTTTGCGCGGGGAGGAGGAATGGCCACCCAGCCGCACTTGTTGGTGCCCGGGTAGCAGCGCTGAGTGCATCCGAATCCCTCATCGGCGCAGCGCGAATCCCGGCGGGCTTCGAGCCGGGGGGCCTCGGCGACCTCGACGGTCTCGTCGATCTGCACAGCCTCTTCACGCTTGGCCGCTTTGGGGCGCGGAGGAGGAATGGCCACCCAGCCGCACTTGTTGGTGCCCGGGTAGCAGAGCTGAGTGCAGCCGAATCCCTCGTCGGCGCAGCGCGAATCCCGGCGGGCCTCGAGCTTTGGTTCCTCGGCGGCGGTGGTGCTCAATGGGGCGGCGAGGGTGCCGGCCGCCAGAAGGACGACCATGAGCTGGCTGATGGTGGCGAAGGAGGTCTGCATGTTTGCGGATTTTTGTTTGCGGGGATTCGGAAAAAAAGGAAGAACGATATTTTTGGCCGAGAACAAAAACAGACTGACAAATGTGAGATGACTTGCACCAAGGAAATGAAGAAAAAAAGCAGAAAGAAAACAGGAAAAAAAGGAAACGGACTGCAAAATACAGACTGTAGAAAATCTATGTCCAGAGGAGGATGAAGATAAAAACCGAAAATGTCGACAAGTACGGCTGACGATGCCAATATTTATATTAATCTGCTTTCTGTTCCCGACGAACCATCTCGTCTCTGCCTGGCACCGACCCATACTGCCGTCAAAAAGACCAGACGACAGGAGTTCTCGCCATGCAACACCACCAAATGCAATCATTTGGCCATGCAAAATCTTGGCCATCAAAACTACTTCCTCTTTGGCCATTTTCGAAACCAGGAGCACGATCCGGACCGCAATTGACGGGCGGGCTGAGTGGCTCAATTGTGGCCCCCCGTCGGACGCATCTGGCATTTCGTCGGCTATTCTGCGGGGAATCCAACACTGCGGTGAGCCTGTCACTTTTTTTTTTTTTTTGCTTTGAGCCCCGAGACAAAAATAGAGATTTGGTTTAAGCTTTTGCTCAAATGGGCAGTTGAAGTGCGACGAGGACTCCACACTAGGATATGCGCCCCCAAAACAGTGCGAAAGAAATAGAGTAGATAATTCCGGGTTCCGTGCCAACAACTACTTGGCATGTTGGATAATGTGCTAATAATAAGCACCAGTATCTTGCAAGCTTGGTCGATCGCACAAGGGGGAAAATACATACAGTATGGACGGTACAAAGTCTCACGGCAGTTTTTGATCCATACTGATCTGGTGATCCTCACGCACTTGACCAGTATCGGCGCAGGTGCAATCAGATCTTCCTGAGCTGTCAGGTTTCCGCTAAAAAGTTGTATATTCTATCATTCATTACCAAAACAACACACTTTACGCCCTTAATAGCTAAGGTAGGTAGCCAACCCAGCACACTCCTGGAAGACGCTTCAAAAAGACCTCAGACCTTGGACCATTTCGACTCTCCGCCGGAACCCTCGTCTGCCCCGGTCGGCGTGGGCGGCGCATAAATGACATGCTCTGCACTGGCCGACGCCGGAGCCACGGCCCTCTCGCCGTCCAAAAAGCCTTCGCGGCCCTCGTTGGCGAGCCACTCAAAAGAGGCCGCGCCGGCAAGAGCGGCACACTCGTCGGGCAGGACCCTGGGCTTGAAGAAGAACTGCAGGCAGACCATGTAGACGACGGCCGAGGCCACAAAGGTCAGCTGCCAGCCCATCATGTACATGTACTTTGCGGCCTGGCTGACCATCTGCGGCTGGTACTGGCCCACGAGCCCCGGCAGGCCCATGACGACGCCGCTGACCCACGAGAAGACGGCCACCCAGTTGACGCCGGACCAGAACCAGTACAGCCCGCCCCTGCGGGCGTGGAACATGGATGGGACGTGGAGGTTGCCCTTGCGGTTGAAGAAGTAGTCGACGATGATGATCTGTTGTGTGGTTTTCATCTTGTGTCAGTGGAGATCAAACTCCAACCTCGCAGGGGATTGATTCATGATTATTCGGACAAAAAAAAAGACCAAAGAGGTGAGAGACTTACGGCACACAGCGGAGCCATGAAGATGTTGTAGCTGCCAAGAAATGACAGAAACGCCTCTGCGCCGGCAATGAGCTTCCACGGCACGACGGCGACACCCAGGATGGCACACAGGATCTGACCCCTCTTGATGGTGAGCCACCTGGGGAAGAGGCCAGTCATGTCAGCGCCAAAGGGGATGGAGTTGCAGCCGAGGTTGGTGGCAAAGACGGCAAACAGGAAGCTCAAGGAGACGAAGAAGACACCGGCGCGCGCGCCGGGGGTCCAGTAGTGATCCAGGATGGCGTCCAGCAGGTCCCAGGGGTTCCAGTAGGCCTCGCCCCACTTGCCCTGGATGGAGGTGGTGGAGGCCAGGCCGAGGAAGAAGACGAGGACCTGGCCGAAAAAGACGCAGACGCCCTGCAGCAGGCCGGCGTTGCGCGGCTTCTGGACGTAGCGGGCCAGGTCGGGCTGGTTGACCAGCATGGGCGACAGCGAGCCCATGATGACGTTGATGCCGCTCATGATGGCCCAGCCGAGCGGGGTGCTGGAGGCGGCCTCGTGGCCGTCGGCGTTGGCCTTGTTGATGTCGGCGACGCCGGTGCCGCTGGCCATGCACCAGCCAAACAGGCCCAGGCAGGCGATGGGCATGACGACGCCCTTGACGGTGAAGATGTAGTGGATCTTGGTCGGGTGCACCCAGGTGAAGGGGAACTTGAGCAGCCACACCAGGAAGAAGGCGAGCAGCTGCTTCGAGGTGACGTCGGCGCCGTCGGGGAGCCGGTTGGGCCACTGGTGCCACGAGTCGCCGAATATGCAGCGGAAGCACACGCTGAGCAGGTTGCCGCCGTAAAAGGTCTGGATGCCGAACCAGACGATGCAGACCACCGCCCGGATGAAGACGAAGAAGTAGGCTCCGTACATGCCGACGACGGAACGGGCGAGGACGGGGCTGAGAAGGGGGGAGATGGGATGTTGGTAAGTGTGTCTCTCTGTCTGGTGTCTCTCTGTCTGGTGAATGAAAAAATATCGAGGAAAGCATGTCGTGAGACACAGTAGACACTCACTATCCAATGTGGTATTTTGCACCAGGACGCGCCATGGCGACGACAACGACAGACGCCAAAAGGGCTCCGAGGATGCACGAGATGAAAGCCTGCTGCCAGGTCAGGCCCACCACGATGAGCGCGGCCGCCACGTTCCAACCCGTGATGCCAAACATGGTGGAGAACCAGTACATTGGCAGGTTGAACCAAGTCCAGGTCCGCTGCTCCGGTGGCGTCGGCTCCAGGTCCATGTTTGACCAGCCCGGGTCGCCGAGGGGAGGACGTCCATCTTCGGTGCCGACGGGCGCCTCCAGCCAGGAGACGAACGTCTCTTTGGACTGAAAGGGGGCCTTGACGGCCGTGAGGCTCGGTGTTGTGATCCGAGCCATTTGCTGTGTGGAGGGTTTTGTTCACGCACTAGTCTAATACAAGGGAGTAAATCTCGGAGTAATTATGCCCTCAGTCAAAGAAGCCGATGTCCACGCAGATCTCCCCGTCGGACGAGGCAAGTGGTTGGATGCCGGCTCCTTAATATCATTTACAAGCTTATATTTAAATCAACGACATGACTGCGGTTTGATAGTGGCCCCCTGGTTAAGTTGTAAGTAGGCTAGACTAGACCAGACTAGTTCTAGTAATTACCTATAATACCACGAAAAAATAGATAGCAACCATGTATCGGATTGTTTGCAACCGACAAAAGTTAATTGGCTGCTATCGAAAAGCATCCGAGGTCGACCAAGGCCCGAGTACCAGATGGCAAGACATTTGTTCAATCTGCCCAGGCCTTGGCCCAGTCAGATTCCCTGGGTACCTTGTGGCTTCATGGGGGGAAAAATGGATATCACTCTATCCCCAAGCTGGAGAGGCAAAGCACCATGTGGGGACGACAGCTGCTGCTTATCTCGACGACGACGATATCGGCCAATTGGAGCCGTAAGCGTTGTCGGCCTTCTCCTCATTTTGGGGGGCCAGCCCGCTCCCCAGAAGTGGAGTAAATAACAAGCATCCAACGCTGCAGATCAGAGATAGCATGGATTGACTTATCAGTGCCGAGATGACGGGTGCAACTGTGCAGCTGTGCAACATAGTCAGCCACACCTTATTTCCTCGTTGCATCATTTGGATGCTGCGGGTGAGAATATTCCGTCATTTAGCAGAGTGACACACAGCCCTTTCTGGCCGACTGTATCCCGATTGTCCTTTTCGTCATGATGGATTGGAACATTGTGGCACCACTCAACGGAGAATGGACCCTAGATTGTCCCCCAGATACCGGCTCCAACTCGGTGGGACCGGCCAGCGAGAGTAGCACGAGGAAGCAGCCCCGGGTTGCCTTGGCCTGCAAGCGTTGCAAGCGGAGGAAACAGAGGGTATGCCCAGCACGGACAAAGGGCCCCTATCGACGACTAGGTAACTATGTGAATGCATGCTGATGAATGAATACAACAGTGCGATGGCGTTCATCCAGTGTGCAGGTCGTGCGAAAAAGCAAAAGTGCCTTGTATATACGAACGTCCCGTGCGGCCTCAGTATCCAGGGGGAAAGTCACTGTGAGTGGAGCTGCCTGACCATGTGCATTGCTTGGGCTACAAGCAAGCCAATCCAAGAAAGCAAAACCTAACTCAATCCACCTTTCTCCAGCTACATTGCGGCACTGGAAGAGCGCATCGCCTTTCTGGAATCCCGCCTACCCGGTTTCGCAGAAGACCACTTTGTCGCTGCTCCACCAGCACCAGCACTAGCACCAGCACCAGCACCGGCATCCCTCGCGGATCCAAACCCGCCACCTCATGCGGGCTCGACGATCAGCCCGATAGCCGTGCCGGATCGTGGCGTCGAGGATGGCTACCGAGAAAAAGCCCCCGAGTCTCCCGCGTTTCGGCGCAGGAGCCGGCAGGACCCACTGATCGGCTCCTTTTCCGACGCCGAGTCTTCGTCGCTGGTGGACGGGGTGGCATACCTATCCCTCCGGGCTTCCGGGAGCGGCGATGCCGACACGGAGCCGTGCTACCTAGGCTCCACCTCGGGCGCCACCATCGCGCGGATGCTGCAGGCGTCCATCTTTGACAGCTCCAGGGGCCGGCGGGCCATCTTTGGGACGGGCGAGTACCTGGCGGCGGCAGACTACGACCAGACCCCCGCCATGCCCCCGAGCCCCACGAGCCCAGCTTCGGTGGTCATTGGGACGGCGGCGGCGTTTCCTGGTCGCGAGGCGGCGGGGATGCTGTTTGACGTGTTTTTCGACAGGCTCCATACCCACTGGCCGATCCTGGACAGGAGGCTCTACACCCATCTTTTCGAGAAGCAGTACGAGCAGGGGGAGCTCTCGATCCAGCAGCGCGGCGTCATGCATCTGATCTACGCCATCTCGTCACGCTTCCTCCAGCTGACCAACAAGCCGAGCGGCGTGCATCCAGAGACGCATCTCAAGGCCGCCATCCAGCACATGGACTACATCCTGGAGCAGCACAACCTCGGGACGGTGCAGTTCCTGCTGCTGCTTGCGCTGCATGGCCAGAGATCACCATACGGGGCCGGGTCCTGGTCGCAGGTTCGACACGCAGTGACCCTCTGCATCGAGCTGGGATTCCACCGCCGCCGACGCACCGCTCCTCTGCCCAGCAACAACAGCAGTCCCAGGGCGGTCGAGATGCGGTGCCGCGTCTTTTGGGCCGCCTACTGCCTCGACCGGCTGACCAGCGGCGTGCTGGGCCGCCCCTTCGCCATTGACGACAGGGAGATCGACGCCGAGCTCCCGAGCCCAGACCCGGACCTGCGCGACCTGACGGCCACGCCGTCGAGCGGATCGCCCCTGACGTGGTCCAACGTGCTGCCGTTTATCCACATCGTCAAGCTGCACCGCATCCAGTCCCGCATCCACAGCCGCATCTACCGCGTCAACCGGCAGGAATCCCCCACGCCGGCCGACCTGGCCGCCGAGATATCCTCGCTGCAGGGCGAGCTGGACGAGTGGCGGGTCCGCGTGCCGCACCCGCCGCCGAAGCGGAGCACGGTGGACGGCGGGGCGCCCTCGTCGCCCGGCTGGATGTACGACCCGGAGAGCCAGCACCACGACAGCCGGGACTTTTTCGAGCTGCAGTACCACAAGTCGGTGCTGCTGCTGCTGACGGCGCTGCTGCCGACGCTGGACCCGCACGCCGACCCCCGCTTCCGCGCCGTCGCCCACTCCGCCGCCAGCGTGTGCGCCGCCTACCGCCGCCTCGAGCGCCAGCGCACCCTCAGCTACACCATGCTGGCCCTGCACTCGTGCTTCGTCGCCGGCCTGACCCTGGTCTACTGCGTCTGGCGCGGTGGGCGCCGCCTGCTCGGCTACGAGGCCCTCGAGGCCACGCGCGCCTGCTCCCAGAGCCTGGCCATTTTTGGGGAGAAGTGGCCCGGCGCCGTCAAGTATAGGGATGTGTTTGATGCGCTGTCGGGGAGTCTGCTGCGGGTCATGATGACGGAGGATGGGGGCTTTGGTGTAGGAGGAGGAGGAGGTGGAGAGAGGCTGCGGCTGGACTCGAGGGACCTGTGCCTGCCAGAGGATGAGGTCGTGGGCATGGACAGCGTGCTGTCGGATGCGGTGCGGAATGCCTTTATGGAGGTTGACGAGGAGGCACCGGGGGGCGCCGAGGTGTGGCAAATGTTTAACGAGATGGTTCAGGGGGATTGAATTGACGCTTTTACGCTGGTTATATTATCAACTAAAAATCGTTCTGTTTAACCACTTTCTAGACTAGTCCAGGTCTCAAGCCAGCTGTCCCTTCTTGTATGGGAACTGCTCCTTAAAGGCCTCGGCAATCTCGGTCCTCGTCGCCACCCAGACGCCCTCTTTGCTCGTAATGTACTCTACAAAATTCTTGAGCGCCGTGAACCTTCCCGGCCTGCCAATGATGCGACAGTGCAGACCGATCGTCATCATCTTTGGCATGCCCTCGCCCCCCTCCTCGTACAGCACATCAAACGCGTTCTTGAGGTGGTTCTCAAAGCCCTCGGTGTCGCGGAACCCCGCGCCCGCCGACAGGAACTTGAAGTCGTTGCAGTCGTACGAGTAGGGCACCATCAGGCACCCCTTGGGCTCGGCCTTGTCCCGCTCCATGGGCAGGTCCGTCCAGTACGGCACGTCGTCGGCGTAGGCGTCGCTGGCCCAGACCAGCTCCTCGCCCAGCTCCTCGTAGACGGCGGGCACCAGGCTCCTGCTGTGCGGCGAGGGGCGGCCGTAGTACCAGCCGCGGGGCGCATAGCCCGTCAGCTTCTTGAGGGACAGCACGGCCTTTTTGATGTACTCGCGCTCGCGGTCGACGGGGAAGTCGTGGTAGTCGATCCAGCGGTAGGCGTGCGACGCGACGTCGTGGCCGCCCTCGACGCACCGCTCCGCCACCGCCGGGTTGTGCTCCAGCGCCTGCGCCACCGCGTACAGCGTGAACTTGAGCCCGTGCTTCTCAAACAGCCGGAACATGCGCCAGAACCCCACCCGGCTGCCGTACTCGTACTCCGACTCCACGCTGTAGTCGCGCTCGTTGATGCGAGGGTGAGCCGCTGCGTGCTCGCGCAGGTTGGGCTCGGCTATGCCGTCGCCGGTCAGGACCGAGCGCTCTGCACCCTGTTGGGAGTTGTGTCAGTGGCAATACTTTGAGGGAGTGTGGCCTCAGGGGGGACCGACCTCTTCATAGTTGATGACAAAGGAGACGGCAATCTTGGCATTGTTGGGCCATTTGAGAGTCAGGCCCTTCTCGCCGTAGCCTTGAAAGTTGCGATCAAACGCGTAGTCGGGGTGGCCATGGTATTGTTCAGGCATTGTACTGTATTGAGACTAAGATGTCCAATATATGTGAAAGAATAGGTGAATTTCCTGCAAGACAAGACGGGTATTTGAATGATGCGGGGATACACTCGCTTTTGCAATGATGCAAAGATTAAAGGGAAGAAATAGTCAAACAGGTCTAATCTAGTGATAAACAAGACATTCACAACACCTCAAACCAGACGCAAGCAGCAGAAATCCAAGTACAAATACAAATACAAATATAAATACAAATACAAATACAAATACGAATACCTCCATCGTCATCGGAAGATTGATACAAGCGTCCCGAAAAAGGGTGACCAACATCTTATCGGGATGCGATATGAGTGGGCCTCCGTAGTCGATTCCCCCTCATGCGTTACATCGCCGAAGCGCTTTCCGCCTATCGGATGGGTTGATATCACTTTGTTATCCGCACTCTTGTCATCGGGAGTTGCTATCTATCTTCGGGTTGTGCAATGCCGTTGACCGGTCGGGGGGTTGTCGATCTATGTACATGCACGCCAAGCTCCCCCGCGTCCGGTTTCAAATCGAGTAAATAATTCGGCATCTTGGATCTGTCAGACATCTATCTTATCCGGAGACGGCGTCACATAATTCTGTCTCGACTTGCGCGAATCGTCACCCACATATGGATCTTGTTGTTGGCAATTTTACTTGGTGTTGAACAACAAGAAATTAATTCCTAGAAACCATCCCCTCACAAATTCAAATATCAGTCACAGACACAGCTATTCAATTCAAAAACCCTCACCCGCTCATCATGCAGCTTGAGCCATATCGCTTGACGGCATCCGAGACCCTAGAAAAGGTCCGCGCCGGCGAGCTCACAGTGGAGAGATATGCGCAGTCGCTGCTCGACAGGATCAAAGACCGCGACGATGCCGTGCAAGCCTGGGCGTACCTAGAGCCCGAGCAGGTCCTATCCCAAGCCCGGGATCTGGACCGCATCCCCCCCGAGAGCCGCGGCCCGCTGCACGGCGTGGCCATCGGCGTCAAAGACATCTTCTACACCAAGGACATGCCCACGCAGCACAACTCGCCCATCTACGCCAACGACGCGCCGGCCGTCGACTCGGGCCCCGTCGCCATCCTCCGCCAGGCCGGAGCCCTCATCGTCGGCAAGACCACCACCACCGAGTTCGCCGCCACCGTCGCCGGCACCAAGACCCGCAACCCGCACGACCCCGCCCGCACCCCCGGCGGCTCGTCCTCGGGCAGCGGCGCCGCCGTCGGCGACATGCAGGCCGCGCTCGCCCTCGGCACCCAGACCGGCGGGAGCACCATCCGCCCGGGCTCCTTCAACGGCATCTACGCCTACAAGCCCACCTGGAACGCCGTCAGCCGCGAGGGCCAAAAGATCTACTCGCTGATCCTCGACACCCTCGGCGTCTACGCGCGCTGCGTCGCCGACCTGCAGCTCCTGGCCGACGTGCTCGGCATCCGTGACGACGACGATCCCCGGCCTCCCTTTGCCGGCGTCCAGGGCGCCAGGTTCGCCATCCTCAAGACCGTCGTCTGGCCGCAGGCCGGCCCGGGGACCCAGGCCGCCATGCAAAAGGCCGCAGACCTGCTCCGGGCGCACGGCGCAGCCGCCGTCGACGAGATATCGCTGCCGGCGGACCTGGACGCGCTGCCCGAGTGGCACCGCGTCGTCATCACCAGCGACGGGCGCAGCGCGTTCCGGCCCGAGTACGCGGGGGCGCGGGACCAGCTGTCGCCCTACCTGGTCGATCAGGTCGAGAACGCGGCGGCCATCACGAGGCGGCAGCAGCTGGCGGCCTTTGACGCCATCGCGGCGGCCAGGCCGCGCGTCGATGAGATTCTTGCAGGGTACGACGCCGTCGTCGTGCCGAGCGTGCCGGACGAGGCGCCGACGGGGCTGGAGAGCACCGGCAGCGCGGCCTTTTGCGTCATCTGGACGGCGCTGCACACGCCCGTGGTCAATATCCCGGGCTTCATGGGGGAGAATGGTATGCCCATTGGGTTGTCGCTGGTTGCTCCTCGTTACCAGGACAGGCGGCTGCTGTCGGTGTGTGAGGCGGTTGGTAGGATATTTGAGGCCGAGGGAGGGTGGAAGTCTGGATTATGATAGATACAATTTTATTCAAATGAGGTTAATAATGGAGTTTGTGCTCACTTAAATACAGACCGCTCTCTTACTCCCTTTAGCGTCATAGTTTTGTTTTTCATGGTTAGCGGACACAGCGACACCTCATATCTGATACTCACTACACTAGTATTCCAAGAGTCACCCTTCAGAATGACCTTGTGCTACTAGACTGGCATGGTAATGGGTTGATCAGGCCCGGTATTAGTGTCAGACGGCTTTAGTCCCGAGGACTCAGCCAAGAGTGGGCGTGGCCAAAGAAGACACTGATTCGTCATCCAAGTCGTAGTGTACTTGAAGGCTAATCGATGCGCATTTGTTTTGAGAGGATAAGAAAAGCCCCGATATCTTGGTTGAACTGCCATGTCCTCGAGACGCTCCGCTCTGACGAGTAACATCTGAACGTGAGCTTGAGATCTGGCAGCCTGGAACACTTACTCTTCACTCCAGAGGCCCCATTCTTTGTAGAACTGTATCCCAGATAACTCTGAGGGCTCTCAGCTTGGGAGTAATATCATGCCTTCTGTAAGTAAAAGAGCGGCTCGAAGGACACGTATCGCGACATGTGTATCCCATGACGAACAATCTTGTCTGACGAAAAAGTCACTTCTTGATGAAGCCCTTCAAAGCGCCATATGCTACCCAGACCAAAAGAGAAACCAAATGTGAAAGAGACGATACCCCAGCCCGATACCGTCATATTTGGATGTGTAACGGACGCTTTTCTGCAGTTGAAAGGCCGTAGTTGGCTTCGAGCCATGTTTGAAACCAAATTAACCCCGCGCACAACGAAACAACATCCAGAGGATTAGTGAATACGGTGTAGCTGTCACTGCGCAGTGTTTGCTGACTGTATCTTTTTTTGTAGTTTTGGCCCCATTTCCCACCCGAATTACTCCCAAAATCTGGCTGAAAATTTCGGCGTTTTGGGAAAGAATCAGCTAATATTCCGCTAGAGACTGGCAGACTCATCATCTTTAGCCAACAAGAGGAGACAAACAAAGCTCCAGGAGAAATCGACAAATTTCTGGGCAGTGAGAGACTTGGACAATTCCCAAACCCTGACATCGGCGTAAACTCGATCCACATGCTTGATGGATTTTTTGCCGAACCAGCCAACGCTCCATCCCGGCCATGCCTGCTTGGGGATCCGGGAACCTGAGAACGTTGTCATGGTCGAGCCAGGTTGGGCCTCCGAGGCCACGTTGGTGCCATGATAAACCAAGAAGCAATAGATAGTGACTGACCTGCACCCAGAAACCGGTATGTCTGATAAGAATAATAGAAATACACCGATGGATCTGGAATTAGATCACACTCAGCATAGAGACTCTGAAAACCCAAAATTCGAATCGCGGCGTGTACCACGTAAAACTTGAAGGTGGAGCACCCCGTAGGGTTGTGTCAGCGCACAACCACCCAAAACATCAAAAATACCAAAACACCAAAAAAACATCACCACATCACTTGCGTGATGCTGTTACAATGGAGACACCAAGAATCGAACTCGGGACCTCTTCCAATCAAGGCAACTTGATGCTGCTAAGGAAGCATTATACCACTAAACCATATCCCCGTATGATGAGTGGCCTCATCATTGGTTGATGGGGGCCGCTCCACAGGTGGAGGCTATAACCGCCAGGTGGACATGCAAAAGCATCCAGCGTAAAATCAAACACATGGTTGCGGGCCCGAAAAGGGCCACAAGAACCTCGGCTGCAGGCCTTCAGTCCCGAAAAAAAAAGGGGTGCCGTCGCGGAACCCCATCAGCCCTCTGGGGGCACGACTTGTGTCACCTCCGTCGAGGAAGGACTTGTCCAGGCATAGGACCAGCAACAATCACGGCCGTAAAAAGTGCATGAAGCGATTACGAACGGAATTGCAGGTGGTACCAACTCGGCAGCTTCGGGGCTGTCGGGAGATAAAGTGTGGTGCCTGGAAGCCATCTCGTTCCAGTCCTAAAGATGAGAGAGCGGAGCGAAGAAGCTGCAGGACAGCCTATGTTGTGATCAGGAATAAAACAAGATGCCGAGTTACTATGAGCATATGCAAGTATATGATTCTAAATTTGCTGCATCTTTGGAGTTTGGGGTTCGTGTGCATTTATTCGGCGTCTGGCAGAAGGCTTTAGGGGTTATTGGAGCTTTTATGTGACAAGCATGTTTACCTGGCATGAAATTTTATAGAGGGCCGTAAAACAGCGGCCGTTTGATTCAATCCTTGTGTCGTATCATGTCAAGCTACACGCCATGCCACCTTGGCGGTGCGGGGATTCTGCAGTATATTGAATTAATAATACAACATAGTTTTTGTCTGCAAGCGGAACACCTCTGCAAAGCTTTACATGACACGAGCACATGTAGTAATTAATTAGTACGTATGTCCTGTTGCTCAAAAGAGTACTTGGTCTGTACATGCATGCATACTGCGTGATGTACGGCAAGTTGCAGGCGGAACGAACCTAGCGGAGATCGGCGGACGAGCGGTGGTGTGGGTCGGGGCAGTGTAAAGCGGGTCCCGAGTAGACCGCCTCGGCGCCTCGGCAGAGAAGATATAACTCCGATGTTGGCACGACACTTTTTTTCGATTCTCAAAAGCGTATCACATGAGTTTGCTCTTGACAACATCTACGTATGTCATGAATCACAAGCTGAGGCAGGCAGCTGGACATGCTGACTATTGCAAAAGTCATGCATTCTGTACTTGGGCACATTTGGTAGGTGAGGTACTTGTCAGCTTAGTACCGTATTGATTGACTTGATTGACAAGAAGTGGTTGCGGCCCATGACGGCATTTTTCTGGTTCATCCCCCCCACAGCGTGGCAACCTAAATATCCCATCGGCCAAACGGTGAGCAAAGCAGTAAGCCCGTCATTTTTAATGCAAGAAATTGCTGACAATGTCAGACGCAGATTTCTGGGCAGGAGAATTAGGATCCAATCAAGCAGTTCCACAGCATTGATCAACCGAATGCGAGGATTGTGGTTTGGTGCACCCGGGTCAGCAACCCTGCAAAAGCATGACAAATTCATAATAGGCAAACCTCCGGAGCCCCCCGGCACACGATACCATACCAGTCAAAGGCGGTCGGACCCGGATTGAAACTTGTCCCCGCCAGGATCCATACCGAGCGGAACGTCGGCGAGGGGGATTTTGAGTTAAAACCACGATGCACTTTCTCGACCTGCAACATCCGCCCCCAGTTCTACCCTTTTTTTTTTCTTTTTTTTTTACACATAGATTTCCCTTGGAGAGATTCTTTGACGATTCCCTCCTCGACCATGTCTTCGCTCACACTCCGCGAAAACGCATTCGAGCACAGCGGCGACAAGACCACGTTTTACTGGTCCGCCGGTCCTAGCAATGGCCCGCTGGTGATTTTGATCCACGGCTGGCCCGCCAACGGCGAGACGTGGAAGCCGCAGCTCCTGGCGCTGGGGGGTCTGGGGTTCCACGCAGTGGCGCCGGACACGCGGGGGTACGGGCGGTCCAGCGTGCCGGCGGGGCCCGAGGCGTACGCGCTGGAGCACCACGTCTCGGACATGGTGGCGCTGCTGGCGCACCTGCGGCGTGACAAGGCGGTCTGGATCGGGCACGACTGGGGCGCGGGGCTCGTGTGGGCGTTTGCGGCCATGCAGCCGGACAAGTGCGTGGGCGTCTGCTGCCTGACGGTGCCGTACGCGGTGCTCGGCCAGGGCATCGAGCTGCTGGCCAGCCTCTCCAACCGCGACATCTACCCCGAGGACAAGTTCCCCTACGCCCAGTGGGACTACATGGCCTTCCACAACGAGCAGCCCGAGGCCAGCGCCGCGCAGCTCGCCGCCAACGTCCCCAACACCGTCAAGACCCTCTACCGCGCCGGCAGCCCCGAGACCTACCGCAAGCCCGCCTTCTCCGCCATGATGCGCAAGATGGGCGGTTGGTTCGGCAGCCCCACGGCCGGCGCTCCCGACGTCCCCTTGGAGGCCACCCTCTTCGCCCAGGACGAGCCCGCCTACGAGAGGATGGTGGCCGAGTTCCAAAAGAACGGCTTCGAGGCCCCCAACGACTACTACCGCAACTTTGACAAGAACAGCGAGTACCTGGCCAAGGCGCCAAACGGCGGTCGCCTGGCCTTCCCCGTGCTGTTCATCGGGGCCCAGTGGGACAGCATAGTCGACACGACGATTTCGAGGCTGGCCGAGCCCATGAGGGAGCTGTGCGACGACCTGACCGAGGTGACCATCGAGGCCGGCCACTGGGTCGCCATGGAGAAGCCCCAGGAGACCAACGCCGCGCTCGTGAGGTGGTTGGTGACCAAGCTCCCCAGGCACTACCCGGGGTACTGGAAGACTCCGTTTGTGTCCAAGGCGTGATTGGGTTGGAATTGTGAGGGCGGCTGTAGGTAGTCGGGTGATGTGGTCCAGGCCGGGCTTTGTACTCTGATAGCAGCTTCACTCTAAAGCCTTGTCATTTTGACACTAAATGCACATGTAATGATCCCAGTTTAGTACCTCTTTGCTCCTGTACCTCTTTAATCCCGCTATGCTACTCACAAGACGAGTGAGGAGTGAGGTCAAGACCCAAAAAAAAGAAAAAAAAAAAGTCTACAGATTATGCTCCAAACCAGCTCTAAAAGTATAACCCCTAATCACGCCATCTTTACATCAACACCTCCGACCCGAAGCTCCGGATCTTCCAGCAACCGCTGCATGGCGCCCTTCTCAAGACAGACGCTGACATCGAGCGCCCCTCCCGTGCCGTCCACGTCGATGACATGCACCAACCCGTCCATGTTCGGCATGATGGCCTGCACATTCCTCGCCGCGACGCCGCCCTCCCCGCAAAAGTCCAGGCTGTACGCCTCGAGCCCCTGCCACGACGTGGCGAGCGTGTGGCGCCGCCCGACGAAGGCCTGCCACAGCCGCTGCGGGCTGACCTCGTGCGCCGCCTCGTACACGTGCGCCGCGACCGCCTCGGGCGTGAACTTGCCAATCGTCTCGCGTATCGAAGCCGCCACCTCTCCCAGGGCGGCCCCTGGCGGCGAGGAGCGCGCCAGCCGGCTGGGGGTCTGCTTGGTGTGGGCGATCAGCAGCGGCGAGCCGGCGAAGCTGTCCGGCAGGGGAGGGGAGAAGCGCGAGCGCAGCCCGAGGGTCATGTCGAGGTAGACCTCCTCGTCCCGCCTGCCGCTGCTGTCCTGCCCGCCGTGGCTGGAGCTGGGATACCGCGCCTTGTTGATGAGGATCCAAATGTGGGCGAGCATGGCGTCGAGGCGGGAGATGCGCGGCGGCGTCGTCCCCGCGACCGTCTTTGCTTGGACTGCCTTTTCGGCCGCTGCCTTGAGGAGGGCGACGGCCGACGCGGGGAAGAGGATCTGCACGCGCGTCACCGGGGCTGCCATGTCCCAGGATGGCCAGGGGGGTTGCTGGGATGGGCTGAGGGCGAATGCGCCGCCCGTGGCCGAGGGCGGGGGCATCGTGGCCTCGGAGGATGCGCGAGCCCAGCCCGGGTAGCCGGGGGCTGAAAAGTCCCACCAGTCGTGCCTGTGCATGGGCAGCGCCCGGGCGGTTGCGATCTTGTGCTGGTCGGGGATCGCTTCTGTGCCCGTCTCCGTTGGCGCGGCGAGGCCTGCCAGCGCGTCTATGCGATCGGGATCGAACAGCGGAGGAGGCGGCAGACTGAACGACGAGGGTTCTCCCTGCTCGTCGGCACCGCATCTCAGAATCGCGGCTCGGGAAAACGCGGCCCAGCTGCGCATAAACCAGATCAACCCAATCGCGTCAGCCAGCGGATGCGCCATCTTGACGCCGACGGCGAACCCACCGCACCGGAACGCGGTAAGCTGGATGGCCACGGACGGAACCCCGCCTATTGTGCCGAGGGACGAGAGGGCCACCTTGGCCGCGGGCAAGAAATCGTTCTGGGGCAGGTCTGTCGCGTCCCAAACGTGCAGTCGGTCTCCTCCCCTGCTGGAAATCTGCGCCGGGTCCCTCCTGTCAATCACCACGTCGGCCACGTCGGCGTCGTACTCGGCCGTGACGAGCTCGACCCCCTGGTCGTCGGGCGTGCCGTGCTCAGCCACCAGCCGGCCGAGGTGGCGGGGCACTGCCGCGTGCCTGACCTCATCGGCCGTTGCCCACCGCAGCTGGCCGGTAAAGTGGCGATAGTCGTTGAGCGTGCGGGCAAGAGATTGCTGCAGGGCCGGCAGGACGTGCTCCCGCAGCGGCGCATTCGGCTTGTCGTAGAACCAGATGGCGGCCGTCAATGCGAACCTCGCCACGGTGTTGTCGATGATGGAGAGCCTAGTGGCTGTGGGCGCGGATGAGGGCTCTTGTGGAAATACTCGCTGCGTGCTTACGACGCGAGTATTGCTTCGGTTGTCTGAATCCATGTTTTGATATTGTGTGCGGGTAACAAGGGCCGTGCTGTGATACCAAGAATTCGGGCTTGCTCCTGAAAGTTCACCTTCAAAGTTGACCTTGGTGCGGGGTTGCTCTGTCACTTATTAGTCTAGACTAGGCTAGTTCCAGGGGCCAATGATTCATTCTTGATCATTAATTTTTGGCGGCATGTGGCTCCGCTTGACATGGGTGCAATTGTTTCCCGTCATACGGATCAATTTCGTCCGGGCGTGTGAAACTTCGATCAAGAGCTGCAATCCCGTACAAGCCAAGGCGGACAAACAAGTAAGCGCACCCGTACTACGTCTGCAAGCTGGAGTGGTCTGCCAATGTTTCAGAAGCTAATTGATTCCCTGGACTCAAATTCCCTGGACTCAAATATTTAGATCCGCATAGCTATGATTAAACAGGATATATCAACACTGCATGGCTCTATAGAATAGGGCAATAGGCAGCTGTTCGAGTATGTTGTCATCCTGTAAAATGGATAAAATTAACGCAACAGCCCCATCGAGGTCAAGAATCTGTCTTGTGTGGAATGAAGCTGTAATGAGAGATTGAAAATGATCAAGTTTCTATGTGTATGGTTGATATAGTTATACATAGTTAAAAACAATTTCTAGTGGGGGAGCAGCAAAGGAACGGCTTTACAAAGCAACAAAACCTGATGACGGCGTCACTTAGTCTAGCCCTCCTATCGCGACGCAAGCTCCATGATGGCCTTTTCAAGCCCTCCAATCGCATCCATGTCTTCGTTTTCCCTCTTGAGCTCCATCGCTCGCTTCCTGTAAATCGGGTCTGAGAGAACCTTGTCGACGGCAGCAATCACATGCTCCTGCGCTGGCGTAGCCGTCTTGAGATTGATGCCCAAGCCCGCTCTTTCCATACGGGCAGCAACTTCACCCTTGTCCTTGACTTCACCCGCAATCACCATCGGGACGCCGTTCATGACACCCTGCATGAAGCCGCCGTAACCGCCCTGGAGATGTCTCGAATGTCAGCTATTGTGTCGGTCAAACATGATGATAAAAGCGCGAGCAAAGTCTAAAAGGGGGAAAGGAGGCAGTCTTACGTTGGCGACAAAGACGTCCGCGTACGGCAATATCTCGCTGTAGGGAAAGTAGTCCAGCACCTTGACGTTGGAGCCCAGGCCCGCCTCGACATCCTCGGGCAGCCTGCCGCCCTTGACCCCGAGCACGCCAACAACAAACAGATCCTCTCTGCCGCTCAGAGCCTGCAGGGTCGGGATCAGCAGCTCCGTGTGGTTGATGTCGACCGTCCCCTGGGTCACAAACACCAGTGCCCTCCCGGCCTGGTCGTCCAGAAAGCTCTGCAGCCACTCGGCCATCTGCCCGCCCTTGCGAGGGGCATCGGCAGTCCGCCCAGGTACCTGTAGTTCTCCTGCAGGTCGCGTCGGGGGTACTCCAGGCTGGGGCTGGTAAGCTGGACGGTCAGGTCCGGCACGTCCAGCCACGCGTCGGTCAGCAGGCCGGTGATGTGTCGAGTGGCGCCCAGCTCGGTGGCGATCTTGTTGAACAGATCCCTGGAGCCCTGCATGTCCTCGGCATACGCCTCGTACATCTTGCGGATGACCTCGTCGGTGCGATCGGCCGCGTCGATGGGCATGCCGAGCGGCGGGACGTCGAGGCTGGAGTGGAAGTTCATCGAGGCGTTGATGGAAAGCACGGGCGGGAAGCCCGTCTCCTCGAAGCCCTGCGGCGGCGGCGCGCCAAACAAGAACGGAGCCGTGCCGGTGGCGGCCATGTCCTGCACCACCACAATCTTCCGGCCCGGTCCCTTCTCCGCCCTGGCCGTCTCGAGCGTGCCGCGGACCGCCTCGGCGAACTTTGCCATGTCGCGTATAAAGACCCTCTGTATCTCAAAGTCGAACTGCTTCAGGCCGGGCGGCACGTCCGCGATGCCCTCCATGAGGAGCTCCCCGTGTATGGCGAAGGGATCCGGGAGCGTGAAGAAGCGCTCGACGCCGGACGCCATGGCCTGGTCCTTGTACCGGTCGCCGGTCAAGGCCCAGGCTTCGTAGCCGCGGGAGGTGAGGTATGACAGCGCGCGCAGGACGGGGCCTGCGTGGCCGTCGGCTGGGTAGGCTATCGCCACGATGAGGGGCTTCTCTGCTACGAATGGCATGTTTTTTTTGCTGCTGTTTACCTTTGATGTGAATGTGCAGGGAGAGTTTAACAAAGTTTGTCGAGATTCTTCAGCTTGCTAGACTACCTAGGTAGCTTTTTATACTTCGGGGTGCGAGTCGTGGAAAGGTGAGGGGCCGCTGCTTAGCCTTATGCCCTTATCGGCCAGCTACAAAGTCTCGCATCGGACGGTCGGCAATATAGCAATTAGAATTGGCTATTTTGAGTAACCGACAATGTTCATCCAATGGCATCCTCTCTGATGCTGTGCCACGGAGCTAAAATATTTGTTGGTGAGAAGCTAGTATTGTTTTGGCTACCTCATCATAATTCATGTCCCGAGGGTTTGACAAAAATCGGCAATACCTAACCCGGTAGGGGTGAGGCTCACCAATATCAAAGCAAGGATATTGTGAGTGACACTGTCTAAATTGTGGAATAAACCTTGTCGGGTCAATAATGCTTACTGTTCAGGATTACCAAGGGGGCTTCATCGCTGATAAATACCCTGTTGTGCCTGCTGTGTCAGCTGACATCATCCCACATCACACAGGTGCGAATAATGGCCTGGAATCCTACCAGACTAGACTAACCCTGCAGTAGCGTCCTTCAGGATCCCGACGAATCAAAGTGACACGGCGTGTCTTTGTGCAGCCGGAGAAGGTCAGATCGGGGTTATCAACAAACCAGAGCTTAATCAAAGTTTGTCGAAGTGATATAATTTGCTTTAGATTTGGCGACACGGGATTCGCGGGGCGCGTTGTGGTATCAAGATCATATCGAAGGCCAAGGCTGATGAGCTGGTTTACTATCGCCGCTAATTTGCTCATTTTCTCTCATGTGACCTACCAGCCAAGGACGCAAGACAAAAAGGAAAGCCCAGCATGCCGACATCGCCCTTACATGGTCGCTGGACTAGATTGAAATGCGAACGGCTGCAGCGAAAGTCACGATTAAGTGGCAAGCTATAGCGGATGCAGTCGTCGAATATCGGCAGATGATGTCGGGTTTGTGCTACTTTCAAATCTTTGAGTGCTATCATATCGAAGCGTGTACATTTTACCACAAACTCTGACATGTGAATCATAGGAGCACTCAGGTCTTGTGTTGCGCAGGAACAGGCTTGCGCCCTTGCTTATCCAAAGACGGATATATGACCAAAGTTTCCAAATGCGGTTCGACTATGAAACAATAAAGCCATTTATTCCATCCAACAACAAACTGGCAGACTTGGCAGGTTCGGGATGACGAGACTGAATAACCCTTCTGATAGGGCTTTTGACCAAAGAAACGATATAAACATGCGAGGCCATGCGACTGAAAACAAAAAAAAAAAAAAACGACTCTTGTAACCCTAGCCAAGGCAACTTGAACCAAACCAAATCAAGAGGAAATTCCATGCAAATGTATCCATCAAAACAACGCAAGCCCATAATGTTCACAAGCCCCCTTCCCAATAACTCTCCTATTCGCCTATAAACCTCGATTTAATCCTTGATGCCATGCTGCTTCTTGTATTGCTCCCAGGCTTCCGGGTGGAAAACGAGCTGGCCATTGCATAAAGCTCGACAAAAGTCGGTGTGGTCAGCCACATCCATACAATCGCGGTAGCAGCCGGCGGAAGCGAGGGCGGCGAGAAACAGAGGAAGTATGGCAGAGAAACGCATTTTGATTGCTGTGCTGGCACTGCTGGAGCCGATTAAGGATTTGGATTTTGCGATCTTTGTGATAAAATGGTTGAGTTGAGGATATTGAGATGTTCGATGGTACGAAAGGTCTGCAGATATCCTTTGGGGACAAACAGCTACGACCTTTATATCATTGTTCGAAATCAACTTTTATTATTTCCATTCGGGTTGTCGGTCTTTGGAAATTCTGCTTAACGCTTCTGCGGGCTTCGCTAGATGAGCTGCATCAAGCATTGAAAATAATCTTAATTTGATCACATTGTTGGAGTAGTGGTTTATGCGTTCATTCCATCAATTGAATCATGACCCATGTGCAGGGCTGCAGGTAACCCACACGTAAAGCCATACGTGACTCACCTGGCTCATATTACGGGTAAAAGACCGAATGACGTCCAGAAGCTCGACTCCGAATACCACGTAGTTTCATAAAACATGCACAGCAATACCAACTTTACCCGTAACTACGTTTTGTTGATCGACCGATCTACGAAAGGGCTATCAACACATATCCAATAACGTGGTTCATCAGGACCCCGGACACTTTTCCTGCACAATACTACTTCCAATTTCAATTGCAACGCCAGCGTTGTTCAATTTACCTCAATGCAATCGGATATATGTACATCAGACATTTCTGCATCCTCCTGACAGGTGCGTGCATTATGTCCAGGTTTACCGCAGTTGCCGCAACGTCGTTTAGTCGCCGGCTGCGCACTACTCCCCTCCCCATTTTCATCTTTCTTTTCGTATATTAGACCATCGGCACCATTTGATTGAAGCAAATTCTGACCCTCTTGTATGGTAAATGACCCTCCTTCGCGGATACGTGTTTTTTGAGCCCTGCGCCGCTTGCTAAGCGCTTCGTTGGCCTTCCGAAGGCTGTGGTTCTCCGCTTCCAAAAGTGTGGTTCGATGAGCAATCGACTCCAACCCTTTTGCTAGCTGCTTTACAGCATTAAAAATAGGCGTTGGCGAGCTTCCCTGATGACAGTTGATTCGACTTTTAACAAGGGTAGATTGATTAACGGCTTCTGTCGGGTTGTGCGGTGTTTGAGAGACCCAGGTTTCGGTGCTGGAAAAATCAAGCTCTTTAGGTGACGGCGTCCGTAGCCTAACATCCAGCTTAGATATGACCATTTCCGGGCTATGGGGGATAATTCCCGCCCCTCGAAAACCCCCGGCCATATTTTCTTTTGTCATTGACTTTTTGTAAGCCGCTGCAAAAGCCAAAAAGAAGTCGACTTTGCTGATGTTAGTGATGTGGGCCCGGATAAAGTCGTTAATTTTTTGACCGTACGCCCGCTTAAGGACGTTAAACACTCCGACATCAAGTGGCTGGGTTAAATGAGATGAATGAGCAGGCAGGTAAAGTGGAATAATATTGTGATCTTTGCAATAGCCCTCGAATTCAGGGGATCGATGACTGCCGTGCCCATCGAGCACTAACATCCGATATACGCCTTTTGTCCGCGATTTTGTATGGTTGTCGAAATGCTGAACCCAGTCGAGGCCAGTCTCGTTGTCGGTCCATCCATTAACGGTGGGTTTGAGGCGCCACGTGTCCGGAAGACCGCCTTCTGTATACCAATTGGACAAATGGTAAAAGCCTTTGACGATGATATACGGGGGTATATCGTAACCGTCGCCACTGATGCAACAAATTGCAGTCGCCCATTCTCGATTGCCAGGCTGTACTTTTTTCCTTCTTCCGCGTCTTTCGGACCCAGTTACGACCATTCCAGCGCAAATCTGGCCCATCATAAAGCCGGTTTCGTCGAAGTTGTACATGTCGCAGTCTTGGATGCCATATTTGGCCCTCATATTGGCCACCAATTGAAACCACGCGTTTAACGCGTCAGGATCTTCGCAAAGAGCTCTTTGGAAATCGTAAGCGCGAGAAAAACGCGTTTTTAATTCTGTGCGTCGTTGTACGAAGCGATAAGCCCATTGCTTGCCGACCGGTCGCGCGTCCCGCGCAGCGAGAAGATGATCGGCCATTGCGGCCACATCAGCGATCTGGGCTGGAAACCCTCGGGAATCCAGGTCCAGTATATACTGGACAATTACTTCCTCTTCCCTTTCCGTTAGCTTTTGGTTGCCTGGCCGACGATTGGCCAAAGAAGCGATGCCGTTTATTCTGTCGTGTAGTGTCGATTTTGGGACATTATATATTAATGCAACCTTTCGTATGCTTTTCTTTTTGCTTGATCGGAGCTCATTTAGAGCAAGAATGATTCGCGCTTCGCAATTTGATGATTCCATTACTGTTGGGGGAAAGAACACGTGTGGAAAATAAAGGATGAAACTGGGTTGAAAAATGTCCGGGGTCCTGATATGTCCGGGGTCCTGATGAACCACGTTATTATATAAATGGGAAACTCATCTGCTATTCAAAAACGCTTTTCATTCAAACCATCATTCTTTATCATCTTAAAAATCCCACCATTTGGCACCCTTGATTCAACTTGGCCTTTTGCTATACTTTTTCACTTTTTGCTTCCAGTTCCTTTTCCTACTTTTATTCCAATGCTCAGATTCTAAATAACAAACATTTTCAAAATGAAGACCTCCGTCATCCTCACCCTTGTTACGCTGCTTAGCGCCGCTGTTGCCCTTCCTGCAATTACGACAAACACCGAAAGCGTCCATGTCGTTCAGGGAGAGAACGAGATCGGTACCCCTAAGATGCATCGGAGATCATCGACCAGCACGAACAAGGATATAATTAACGCTATAGCTGCTCATTTCACCGCTTGTATGGAATCAGAGGAGAATATTAGAAAATACCCGGTCTACGACGACCGAGTCAAGTTTTGTCGGGGGGGCAAGTAAAGGAACTTTTTATTCCCTTTGTTCTTTTTGACAAATGGTTCTATCCTAAGCGCATAAACGCTACCACGCTCGTTTACTTTACTTTTTGATTGTTTAGGCTTTTGGTTTCAACTACGTTTATACGTGTTACGGCCACCACTCGTTTAGTTTGCTCATTACTTTAACTCGGGCTTTGTTCCAAATAAAATCCCTCAAGCTCGCCGTATCACTTTGAAAGACTTCTCTATTGTTTCATCTATCAAATAAACTCAACCCTTGCATGGTTAGCGCAGACACCAACAACACATCCGCTGCCCCCGAAAGCAGCAGCGGCGCTGCAGCGCTAGCGTACTATTTATCATGTCGCAAAAAAAAAAAAAAAAAAAAACTTGGCCAGGCCCAGGGCGGCTGCGCAGTAACCTCCAAAAATGTCAACAAATGTCCTGGCCCGGTATATTTCAAAAGCCTGACCCGACGGGTTTTAAAATTACAGGCTGCGACGCCTTTTCTAATACCCTTTAACATGTTTGCGAATAGTAGTTGGGAGGATAATTACTTTATCATATCATGTGTTTGGTGGTGATGGACTTGATTGGGGATCAGAGGGTTTGCAACGGCCAGGCCTTTACAATGTCTGCCAAAATACAAAGGGCTGGACAAGTACACTATGGTTCTTGACTTTTATCTTCGCGGCCGCCGTAAAATGTCAAAAGTTCGGAAATTTGGCGCAAGCAGGTAATCAGTTTGTGAGGCGATATTGAGAATTACTTTTTGCTTCAGCTTCGCCCATCTAAAGGATTGGTTGAAGGTGACAGAAACTCCGGCTTGGCTTGGTTCTTCTTGGAGGTTAACTTTTACTTGAATTGTATTCAAGTTCGGTCTTTGAGCTACAATTTATCAGTTGTACGGACGGAGCCTTATGAGCTTTTGCTATGATAAAAGCGTTGGTATGCGTCGACCTTTTGCGTATATATGACATCACCTGCCCTACCACTCTTTTTACTTTATTTACGCTGAGCGGTTCATTCCCACACATAATTAGCTTTAAACACGACGGAGCCACCAATTATGTTAAGGGTGTAATGCCAACACCTTCAGCCTCCACTTCTACCCCTTGCTTTCATTATCCATTTCGAATCTCGTCCGCCTTTTTGTTTTTATGTACAAGCGCTCCAGGACGTAAAACAGTATCTGTTTGGAAAAGAAGCAGAAGTAAAGCTGGTCTGGAGCCTTTGCCGTTCGTTTGAAAATAGTCATTGTGACTGCTGACTATTGAAGGTCCTTTTCTGACGATAACTCCCTTGAAATATAACATGTATGTTCGACTCAGTCTGTTGCGATTAAACGGATATCTAAGGAAGTTTAAGATCATGTTATGATATTTTAATTGGCTGGTTGGGTCGAGCTTGTGCCTCAAAGCTGAAATAAACCCATGCAAATAGAGCCTTCCCGCCGTCTACACTTGCTCCAGCTTCTTATTCTCCCACTATGGGTGGTACTTCAGAGTCAGCGCAACCGCAGCGGTAAGCAAACAAGCCACACACATTACGCTCCCCCCGATGCTGTACCTCGGCTTTTCGGAATCCAGAAACATTTACGCCGTGTAGAAGCGCGCCACGCCGGCACCGAAAGAAACTTTACAATGGCCAGAGACGCTGCGCGCTTGGTTCCACGGCCGGGGCAGCGTCGCTCTTATCCAGGACACGCAGAGGCTGTAGGGCTAGCATGTTCCCAACCAGCGCAATCATCGTGCAGGCGATGTGCCAGGCGCGCTGTGGGACGTGGGCCACGTGGAAGGAGGCCACCAGCGACAGGATGAAGGCGAGCAAGTAGGGAGCAGCTGTGAGGAGCAGCGTCCTGGTGCGAGCGTACCCGAGCGTGCCAACAATGGAGGACAAGAAGTTGTTGTAGGACTGAGCCGTGATGAGCGACATTTGCTGCACGACAAAAAGTAGAGCTTGGGGTCGCGTAACGCCTGCATGAGCGCCCATCACACGGTCTCCGAGTCTTCGCCCGGGATGCCGGCGTTCTGACGTCGGATCCGCCACCCGGTGAGGAGCTGATGCCGATGCGAAATGAAACAATTTTTAAGCGTGTCTTTGCAGCGCGTGGTAAAGTGTCATTTGTCTCTTTCATTCTGAGAATCGCCCGTGAATTGAAAAAGAAAATTATTTTTATCCAAGTTTCAAAAGTTTATTTTAAACACCTGGCCATCTCGGAAGATAATTGTTAGTTCACGCTGTTAAAAAACTGTTTTTGGTCCCAAACAGGAAGAAATTTCCGCCCTTGGTTTGGGGACCCCGAATTAGGGGCCAACATGGTTGATCAAAACGTATGGACTAGACAAACCTAAACAGGGTGTATACAGCCTGACGAACCTGAACAAATATGGGGCGAGTCACGTCGTGGATGTCTGGGATGCAGTCGACAAAATTCGTTGCAGATTACAAAAATATGAAATGCTCTAGTCTGTGCAGCCAATGCCAACCTTCCTCGAGACGGAGCAACAATCGGCATCACACTCCGCCAACGTAACATTGTTTCGACTGCAGAAATTGCCAATGGGCTCATTGGCAAACCTGCCACCTGGGCACGCATTAAAGCCCCGTTTATTTTGGCAAGCTGCGATGTCTCTCCAGCAGCAATCAGGCTTTTGGCCGCACTATTGATTTTGAGGTGTGAGCTGATTTTCTCGCGTTAACGTTGGGCTCCACATCTCCGACCCCCCTAAAGTCCGGCCCCTAAAAATATCTACTCAGCCACATCAACCCTTTGTTTTATTTTATAAATATCTAGACGAATTTTTCACTTTAGAACTTGATTTTTGAAGATTCTTGCTCCAAACTTTCCAATGAAACAGTACACTGAAAATCAGCTTCTTGCTGCCATTTCTGACATAAGAAATGGCAAATCAGTTCACAAAACCTCGCAAAAATGGGGTATTCCTCGGAGTACCCTTCACGATCGTTTAAAGGGGGCCCAGTCAATTCAACAAGCGAAAAGATTTTGTCAAAGGCTTTCACAGGAGCAGGAAACCTATTTGGCAGATTGGGTACTTGCGCAGGCCGCGTTAGGCCTTCCGCCAACGCATCAAGAACTACGCTATTTTGCGGAACGAATTCTTCAGGCCGCCGGAGAAAGAAAAAGCCTTGGGAAACATTGGGTTAGCCGTTTTATAGCCCGATATCCAATTTTGAAAACCCAAAGACCCCGGCGAATAGAAAATGCCCGGGTTAATGGGGCTACAACCGAGGTAATTAAATCTTGGTGGTCCTATTTGAAAAATCCCGTTGTCGATACTATAAAACCGGCCAACCGTTGGAATATGGACGAAACAGGTATAATGGAAGGCAAAGGATCTAATGGCCTGGTGTTAGGGCGTAATAAAATCCGGCCATTACAGCGAAAAGAGCCTGGAACGCGGGGTTGGACGAGCATAATCGAATGTGTATCAGCTACGGGGGCTGTTATACCTCCCCTCGTTATATTTAAGGGGAAAAACGTACAGCAACAATGGTTTCCAGCTGATTTAAGTCCTTTCGATACCTGGCAATTTCATGCAACCGAAAACGGGTGGACAAATAATGAAACAGGTATCGAATGGTTAAAAAAGGTGTTTATTCCGTATACCCAACCTTTAACCCCTGAAAAGCGGTTATTAGTTCTGGATGGCCATGGATCACATATAACGGACGAATTTATGCTTCTTTGCTTGCAAAACAATATTCAACTCCTATATTTACCCCCTCATTCGTCACACGTTCTTCAACCGTTGGATTTATCGGTTTTTGGGCCGTTAAAGGAAGCTTATCGACGTCACCTGGGATTTGTAAACCAGTTTTGCTGTTCAACGGTTGTTGGGAAACGAAACTTTCTACTTTGCTATCGAAAAGCCAGATCAAAAGCATTTATAGCAAAAACCATTCAATCTGGTTGGCGTACGACGGGGTTATGGCCGGTGAACTTGGCAAAACCACTTTTAAACCCTTTTTTGTTAGAAAATAGCAACGCCAACGTCGAAAAAGGTAAAAATAACGGCTTCCAAAGGGATAAAACACCGGAAAGCCCAACCCAAAAAATTAACGACCAGTCTTTACTTATTTGGAAAACCCCTAAAACGACCCGAGATATTCGACTTCAACTACAGGAAATTTCCCGGTCCGAAAAAAGTAACGCCACTTCACGGCTTTTGTTTGCAAAAGTCCAAAAAAGCTTCGAAACCAAGGATATCTTATTGGCTGAAGCTCAGCAAAAAATCAGTTTGTTAAACGCAAAATTGGAGGCGGTACGGCCGGTCAAAAGGAAAAGGGTAATTCCGGATCCCAACGAGCTTTTGGTCAGCAAAAAAAACGTTTATGAAGCACAGGAAAATAATAGGGACTGTTTAGAAGCTTTGAACGATGGAGAAGAGGTTAGCGAACCGGGAGAGCCTGACAATGATTGTATTATTGTGCGTTGATAGTTTTACATTTAAATCGGTTTATAAAAGGGGTATTTCGTCGTTACATTTTTCAAGGGGGCCGGACTTTAGGGGGGTCGGAGATGTGGAGCCCAACGTTACAAAAGATGGTGGAAAATAAGTAGGACAATGCTTACGAAGGATTGTGGAGTGTCGGCACGCTTTTCCACAATTTGGGGAGCGACCACTAGTTGGGGAGCAGCACTGACATGTGCAGCCAGAAGAAGGGTAATGAAGGTAGCAATGTGGTGCTTCATTTTGAGACGAAAGCAAAGTAGATCAAGAAACTGCGATAGTCTGGGACAAGAAGGTCGCCGTAGTAGGTTCAACTTGGTCACGGGGGATAAAGAAGTTATTCTCGGAACAACGTCAATGTAGTAAAAGTCTTCGTAGGGATCTCAACCTCATCAAGAGGGATAATTTTAGGTGCCAAGTTTCGTTGAATGTGATGTAATGGAGTGAGGAAAAACAATGACCAATACCCAGTTTATATAGAAACTGATTCCAAAGAATATACCAAATGAGATTGAATACAGCCTTCTAGACTCTCCCGATTTGGCGATTTCTTTGCTAGTCTCAGAGTTCTTGGCTTGTCACAGATATTGGTCATTTGGTCCCGCCGCAACCCGTATTGATGTTGGTGGGGCTGTGCTTGCAAATGACATTCATGTCGAGATAATGTGCGATTTAAGTTTAATAATAGGGTGAGCTGGCTTGGCAGGCTTGGCAATAACATCAGATGGTCGTGGCCGCTATAAATAACCTTTCAGTTCTGGGATCTGCATTCACATCAAATCGTGCAAAATGATGGCAAAGGTGGGAAGCCGCCCCCAAATTCTTCCAAAGCTTGGTATTTTAAACTTGGCCATCCTGAAAAAAAAAAAAAATGCTGGGGAAACAGGGTTCGAATGATAGCCATTATTCCCAGATTATGATATTAGTTTTGAACAAGACAGATATTGGCTGTTGTTTAACACGCTAATAAGATTGAAAAAAAGAAGAAAAAAAATCTCTACGCTGCATAGAACGCGTTAGGTGGGCGAAATATCTTACCCAAGAATCGATTGCGTATCTTTTTGAATATTTGGTGATAATAGCAGCGCGCAGAGTTTACTTGCACTTAACCCTATGGCCAAGTTCTTCCGTGTTCAGAATGGTGAGCTCGCTATGGGATTTCTTTCTTTCTTGCTTTTTTCCCCATCTTTTTGCGCTACTTTAGGCTGCCCACTAGAACTGCACTCTCGAATTGGGTAGTCCCTTGCAACATCGACAAAGCGATTGTTTGAAGCTGGATTATGAGAATGCCAAGAGCTATGCTTAATCTAAACAAGATCGCCAAGGAAAAGAAACAGGAGATGAAAATCAGGGATCATTGTAACGAATTCCAAACAGGGACATCTGCCAAGACTATATTAGACTCGCTGCCAGACTTGACTAGTACGCACTCCATGTCAAGCATCAGCTTGCTCGAGGTCTAGGCTATATGGGCGTTGTCAGACAGGTTATATTGGGTAAGCCCTGTATGAATGATGCAGCCTTTAGGCCCCTGGTTCCCAGACGCACCTGTGTGCAGAACGCCGCCTTCGCGTTAGTTTACCTCCCGTGGATAATTGGCACGATCCAGTCTCACAATCATGCAGAGGTTGCAGGCCTCTCACACAGCTGATCCCGATGCAGCATCTTGAGCTGCTGGAATTCATCGCCTGCATGATTCGTGCTGCCGTTTCTCACGTAGCCCAACGATTAATGTGCCAAAACAAACAGCCCCTTGACCATCGAGCTACGGACAAAATGTTGGGATCCACGACTGTGAAAAGGTAAGTAAGGGAGCGATCTGCGAGTATGCTCCGTTGCCCCTGGAGATAGAGTTTGGTTGCCAATCTGCGTTATTTTGCATGCAATAGGCTTAATTATACGATTATTTCCGAAATCAATAGTTATACTCTCTTTCCTTTCAGCTCTTCTGCCTCCCACAATCGTCTTGATTTGGTGGAGTGTCGCCAAACGCAGTGTTTGCTACGAGGAGGTCTGTTGTCGGCTCATTTGAAGTAAGGATACTGGGCTCTATGGGAAGTGCTGAGCACTTCATGGGTGGAGACGCTACATTGCCGACGGTGGTTTGCTTTTTCTTTTCTATTCTTCAATCTAGGAAAGACGATACTACTGTATACCAAAGTTAGTTTGGGCAGACTTTGGGGTTAGGTCTTGGACTGCAATTGATGAACGTGCTAGTAAGCATTACTTGTCATACAGCGGCCTGCGGCGGATTTTACATTATTCGACGAGCGACAGATTCCAAAGGGGCTAGACCAGAGCCTAGGTATTTAAAGGAGGCACGATGCATTACCGGGAGAAGCCCGACCAGGAGGGAGTGTGCTGACAGGACAAACCTAGACGCCCCATCGTACCTCTTTACGTGGAGGCAAGGAGCTGGCATTTCATCTCACGGTTGATCAGTGTCCTGAAAAAATAGTAAAAGAGATAGAAATTCCCAGAAACAGAACTAAACAGGACTTGGAGACTTGTATAGATTGAACAACGATGAGATCGGTTCCGCAGTTAACGAGGGTCCAAAGGAGGTTCTCTGCTCATGAGAGTGGTTATGTGTAAGACAGATTGGGGGCCACTTTGGGCTTTACTTGCGTCACAATGCGACCTGTAAACTCGAGAGAAAGGGCATAATTCAAGGCTCAAAATTGCCTGGGAACCAACTAGGAGCGCTAGCCCAACATTGAGGCCACATTGTATGTATGTAGGTATGTAAGTAATACTTAAGGAGGGGTAGCTGAAGCCCATCTGCCACTACATATGCATCTCCTCCCTGGACCGGCTCTCGCCTCAAAATGGACTAGCCTCGGGGATAAGATGACCGGAAACCAAGATGCAGCTCAAAACAAAGTCAATCTCGTCGACAAACTTAATTGTACAGACTAACGCGCAAAAAGATTGCATGCACACTGAGCTACAAATCTAGGCAGTTACAGGCCTGGCCCCGGCTTTAAAACCGGAAATCGGTATTTGTGGTATTTCTTTTATCTACCTTTCATGGAAGGCGCTTCTCTTCAAAGCACCGCCATTGCTCTTTTCTGGCCACAAGCCTTCCTCCCCAAGTCATGACGATGGAGTCTCAAGCCGCCGAGACGCTCGCAGAGTAGAATGCAGATGACTTCAAGTAATTCCATCCTGGATTCCTGCAACCCCGATACAGTCCACCTCATCTGATGCTAACGCCATCCTTTGTCTCCTGAAGCAAGATTGCCCTGCCTCCCAGTGACTGGCCGCAGTTGATCCTCAACCTCCATGCGCAGATCACAAGTAAACTTGGCTCCACAGGATGCCTCGAGTGGCTCGGGTTATCGGCGACAGGATCCTTGGCCAGAGGCCGCCTGCTGGACTACGCAGCGGGCCACAGTCTCGTCACCGAGGCGCTTGTGCACCACTTTACAGCGGCCGTCGGTATCGACGTCTCCGAGGCCATGGTCGATCAGTACCGCGCGGAAGAGTTGAGTCCCATCCCGGTTGTGAAAAAGAAGGCTCAACTTTTCTGCGTGATAGCCACCAAGAAGTAGGCTGTGATTCCATATTTGAGTTCATCAATGCTAAGAAATCTTCATGACGAGGATATCCTTGTCATCATGTAGATGATAGGATCTGGGGATAGAATGTGAGGCCAACGGCTTAGAGATGCCACCACTTTGAAGCCGCCTTCTTGTCCTGACCTCGGGTTCACAGTCCAGGTGGTTTGTCTGACTCTGGTCGCTTCCGTCGTTTTTTCAAGCCGACGGGTAGCTCAACAGTCGGTAGGCATTATGATTTGGCTGCATTGTTGAGAGCAATTTGGCGAATCTTGCTAAATTCACTTGTATCTTCGAGCTGCAATGCTGTCAAGCTCTCTCAAAAGCCGCTTGTGAATCAAATCCTGGCGTTTAGAAATAACGTTGCGTACCCCCTGTTCGGCACCCCCCCTGTTCGGCACCCAAAAATAACAACACTTTTATTTTTATCCTCCAACTTCTATTATAAATATCTCGATGAATCTGTCACTTTTGGATTTACTTTTTTCTGATTTTAATTCTCCATTTTCCAATGAAGCAATATACTGAAAAACAGCTTATATCTGCAATTAACGACGTCAATAATGGCAATCCAATTGCAAAAACCTCCCGAAAATGGGGAATACCTAGGTCTACACTTCAAAGTCGACTTAAAGGTTCTCAACCTTATAAAAAAGCACAAAGCCCTTTTCAAAGGCTTTCCACGGAACAGGAAAAGCATTTGGCTGATTGGGTACTTACCCAAACAGCTTTAGGGCTTCCGCCAACGCATCAAGAATTACGCTTTTTTGCCGAACGAATTCTTCAAGCCGCCGGAGAGACAAAAGGCCTTGGAAAACGTTGGATAACTCGTTTTTTGGCTCGTTATCCAATCCTTAAAACCCAAAGGCCCCGTCGAATAGATAACGCCCGGGTTAATGGCGCTACTACGGAGGTAATTAAATCTTGGTGGCTTTATATTACGAACCCGGTTATTAACGCTATTAAACCGGAAAACCGTTGGAATATGGACGAAACCGGTATAATGGAAGGCAAAGGATCTAATGGCCTAGTATTAGGGCTTAACGGGATCCGGCCGTTGCAACGAAAAGAGCCCGGAACGCGTGGTTGGACGACTATAATCGAATGTATATCGGCTACGGGCGTTGCCCTCCCTCCCCTCGTTATATTTAAGGGAAAAAACGTACAACAACAATGGTTTCCCACGGATTTAAGCCCTTTCGATAATTGGCAATTTCATGCAACCGAAAACGGGTGGACAAATAACCAAACGGCTATCGAATGGTTAAAAAAGGTGTTTATTCCGTATACCCAACCTTTAACCCCTGAAAAGCGGTTATTAGTTTTGGATGGCCATGGATCACATATAACGGACGAATTTATGCTTCTTTGCTTGCAAAATAATATTCAACTCCTATATTTACCCCCTCATTCGTCACACGTTCTTCAACCATTGGATCTATCGGTTTTTGGGCCGTTAAAAGAAGCTTATCGACGTCAACTTGGATTTGTTAGCCAATTTTGCTGTTCAACAGTTATTGGAAAACGAAATTTCCTACTTTGTTATCGAAAGGCCAGATTAAAAGCATTTATAGCAAAAACCACTCAATCTGGTTGGCGTACAACGGGGTTATGGCCGGTAAACTTGGTTAAACCACTTTTAAGCCCTTTTTTGTTAGAAAATAGCAACGCCAACGTTATAAAAGATAAAAACAACGGTTTGCAAAGGGATAAAACACCGGAAAGCCCAGCCCAAAAAATTAACGACCCGTCTTTACTTATTTGGAAAACCCCTAAAACGACCCGAGATATCCGACTTCAACTGCAAAAACTTTCCCAATCCAACAAAACCAACGCTACTTCACGTCTTTTATTTGCAAAAGTCCAAAAAAGCTTCGAAGCCAAAGATACCCTTTTGGCTAGCGCCCAGCAAAAAATCAGCTTATTGGAAGCACAACTGGAGGCAATACGGCCGGTTAAAAGGAGGAGGGTGGTTCCGGATCCAAACGAGCTTTTGGTTAACAAACAGAACATTATTGGATTGCAGGAAAATGATATAGAAAATTTGGAACCTTTAGCTGATGAAGAAGAGGTTAATGAACCGGAGAAGCGTGAAAACGATTGTATTTTTGTCCGTTGATAATTTTATATTTAAATCAGTTTATAAAAGTAGGCATTTCGTTGTTAGATTTTCAGGGTGCCGAACAGGGGGGGGTGCCGAACAGGGGGTACGCAACGTTACTCTCCGCTCTACAAGATGCAACAGACCACAACAAGTAGCTCAGTGAAGATGCCAACCACAGCAACATGGCTGCGAAGCTACTGTTGTCCATGAAAATAGGCCGTTGCTGACTACCACGGGGCTGGCCTTCCCAATGGCAGCTGTCACCCCCAGACGGATATTGCTCATCTCGCTGGCCCTTTGCATTTCTGCTGTTGCCATCATTCCCGCCATTGCCACCCTTCCAGGGCTGGCCCGGACTCCTCCGTGACAAGTCAGTTCCGCCTGGCGCCCAGCCCACACCGTACTCATCATAGGCCCTCCGCCGGACGGGGTCCGAGAGGATCGCATTGGCGGCTAGGATGAGGCGGTACCGCTCGACCCTCGTCTGCTTGGGGATGCCGTGGTACGTGCCGTGGACCCAGCGGTCGGGATGATAAACCATGACCAGTTCGTAAAATCGCCGCTTGCTGTAGGGGCCGTCCCTGGGCTGCTCCAGTACGTCGTACGGACTGAACCCAGGACGGGCAGGCCAGCGTGTGAGGACGTGATGTGCATGCGGCCAGCGGTCATGCTTCTGACGGATGCACCCGGGGGTCTCGCTAGGAAGGAATTTGTGTTTGGGTTTGTGTTTGTTTTGGACAATGGTACAAGTCCGGCTTCTCGTTGGATTCAGTAGTAACATGGTGGCTTGGCAGTTGGACGAGATGGGAGACAACAGCTTGCCGGCGAAGTAATTTCACGACTTTTGGGGCTCAGTCTTACAGGAGAATAAAAGATAAATACTAGGCCGGGGATGCGAGTTCGCAATCCACGATAAGAAATACCTGTGACAGACTTTTCATGGTTCGAGTCTCTGTTTGCTTGTATTGTATCCCTATCGTTTCCATGCGTACCTCATTGAGCGCATTTACCCCGCGGCGGTCGATTAGGATTCAAGCTGGAACTCTTTTGAGCACCGTACCCAGTGCTTATTGGTCAAATACTTGCTCGAACCAACTCAGGTTTGGTGATCTACCCTTTTTTTGCCAGCAAGCACACAAATATCTGCCATGATTTTCTTTGTTTTTCACACCAGTCAAAGTCAGACGTGAAAATCTTTGCGTTCCCAATCAAAGCGACATCATGTGCGGGCAGCATCAAACCCATCGCCTTTTCAATGTCGAAACAACATGAATTCTACTGGCTTGCACCAAAGTTACCGACTCAGTCGATACATGATCAACTAACTATTCACCTTACCCAGTAGAATCAGAAGGTTGCAGCCATGTGCTTGACATTCAAGTACCGACTACCAAGCCTGTTCGCCATCGTTGAGCATTTCGTCCGTCTTACCTTTTTGTTCCTGATATCAATGCTAAAGACAATATTGGCAATCATCAGAATATCCTGGTAACCATCCAAAGCGCATTGCTCGGCGTTGCCGCTGCATGACCCCGCTGTGCCGCCCACCCGGCTGCCCTGGTCGCGGGAACTGTGGACAGGTGGCCGATTGTCGCGCATCGAATCGTGCTCAAATTAGCTCAAAGGCGTTCGCCTTGATCCGACCCCCTTGCAAGCTCCCTGCATCTGAAATTCAGCACTGTTAACATCGGGTTTGCAAGCAAACAAAAAACGTGTTGGCTTACCCGAAAATAACATTAACCTCTTTGGTGAACAAGGCATCTTATGCAAAGGAATATCATCGCGCCGACTTCACCGGACATGACTTTTCGAGTGCAGTCTACCAAAGCATGGCAAGGATTGCAGTACTATAGAAATAAACATGGCCCAGATTTTTGCTGATGATAATTTATGCATGCTAGTGCGGCAGACTTTAACAATTTATAATTGCCTGGCTCGTATGTCTTTAACAGCCGCGCTCTCTTCCACATCGGCTGACCACGCCACCTGACAAACCGACTATTCATCCGCCGTCATGTTCTCCTTGTACCACCCCAAATGCCCTTCTCGGCACCAGCCAACACTCACGGCTGCCTCCAAGGCCCGTCCGATTTCGGTCTCGACAATCGCAATAGGCCTTGAGCTACTCTTCTCTTTGGTCGTGCTCCTCGTCACCTGCAAAGCCTACCCGGACAAGTACAGGACTCTCCTGTGGTCCATCGGTGGAGAAAGGGGTTGGAACTCGAACCTGGACCTCCGCAGCTACTTTTATGCCAACCACAGGGAGCCGCCCGAGGTCCCACTAATTTGGACTCAAAGGTACGTGGGGGGGATAGAGGCAGAATACTGAGCAAAGGAAAAGACAACCAACGAGTTTCCATCGTGTGATCCATCCTATCCGTAGTCTCTGGCTGATCATGATCCCCGAAACCAGTCTTACTGATTCCACCATGGCCATCGCCGTGCTCTCTTTTGTCCTGTGCCTGGCGCGCGTGGTTTTACGCTACTATGATGCCGCATTCCTCGCCATCGACGTACTTTACGACGGGCTCCTGGCAGCGCTTTGGTACTACAATGTGGCTTCTCAGTCCTCGCCAGACCTCACGGATCCAAAACACCTCAGCATGCGGCCGTGGTACCTGGACAGGAGCTGCAGTGTCGTTTCGGGCCATGCCGAGGGCGCTTGTATTGTGGCAAAAGCGACGTTCTATCTGGCTGTTTGCTCAATGTACGTAACAGGCTCTTTACTGTTTTGTTGCTTTTTTTTCTGCATAGGTTATGCATATTTCTGCAGGATTTCAAGTGATCCTTTGTCCCCAAGAAAAATCAAAGTTTCCAGCCGCGTTTCTGACTTTCCAGGCAATAGGATTCTCTACCTCTCTAAACTCTTCCTAACATGCATGTGGACTGCATATCGGTGTGGAGAGCAGGGACTACTCGCCGATCATCTTGGCCCTAAGAAATTGTTTTTTAGGCTACAGATAAGTCGAGATCAGTGCTTTAGACATGATTTGGAATACCGGGACAATGCCGAGTCAAAGGTCATGTCCGTGTAGGAGGTTTGATCGTTTTGATGATATGGAATCAGACTCAATTTTAATCCGAGTCGCTCACCTGCTGTCTAATTTCTGATGCTGGCGGCTTGTTCTCACGGCTTATGGTTGAGCCTCGGTTGGGATAAAATAACACATTCTAGCTAAAAAAAGAATGGCACGCAAGGGTTTTGGCCAGATTCCCATGAGCATCAATAGGCCCGCGCTAAATTGCCATCGCCCTCCTACTAGAAACTGCGCTTTGGGTTCTGCAGGGGGATATTCCAGAAGACGTTACGTCTTTTGCAACTCGGGGACCTCTTGGCGCCTTTGAGACACCTCTGTGAGATCTTAGAAAAGTTTGTGACTCTCAATTTACTCTATGCCTTTTTCTTTTACAACGCCCCGCCTGTGGTCTTTTATGTTGTCATTTCCCATCACCTTGAAGGCTTAAACTGAGCATTACAGCCTCTGTGGTAGGTTTCCGGGATTGGAAAGTATTTCGAGTCTGCGACCCATATCAGGTGAGTGAGCGTGGAGATTTGCGGTTTCGGGGTCGGAATTCTTAGTTGACTTGCTGTATGAGTGTCAGCGGGACACGTGGAATGCGGCAATCACTCCTTGCCCTGGCAGTCGTTCTGTCAAATCATAGACCACAAAGCAAGTCAAATGAAGTCGTCTGAGCTTCGAGGGACCTTCTACCTGCAATACTTGGCATTCAAACGAAAGCGGAATCTATACCACCAGCATGTGGTACGCCTCTATCCCTTACTTGGACGGGGCGGCTCGCGAGGGCTAAATGTGACAAGTCGTCTACCCGTACAACTACGACGTTGTACTTGAGGGCTGGCATGCCGACACTGGGGCCGTGGCGAGCGTAGTCATGACAAGTCAGGACTTGGATGGAGGGCAATGAGCGTCCATTTTAACGCGATGGCTTAGCATGGAATGTGGCGCAGAAGATTCAGCGAACCACAACATCCCGCTCGATAAAGACTTGAAGCAGCTTTGCTAGACTATCACTGGGCGATCAGTTTGATGATAACTTGATAAATCACCACCAGCGAGCCCACAGCGTGCAAAATATCTTGAGGCTGTACGACAAGCATGTCCATGGTGTCGTCTATGCCTTACGTCCTGGGGTTGCTACGAGCTAAATCCCCAACACACGACGTGGAGAAACGAAGCTTGGATCTTGCTTGGGATGGCCGTGCCTGTGCTGCTCGGCCGAAGAGCTTATTCCGTCCTATAAGAATCGCCCGACTTTTGGCATGAGACAGATCCTACCGAGCCTTTCAGCTATCTTGGACAGATGTACATTAATGGTCTGGCAACACCTGTTTGCGGACCAGACCGTAGCGATTGGCCAACAGATGAGGGTTTGGATTGGGCGTGGATTTTGGCAAATAAATCGTAAAGACGCCCTAGTCCTTCCCCTCCCCGTCTCCAACACCTTGTTAATGCTTGATCTAATGAGGATGTTATAGAATAACCATCTAGTGACGAAAGAGTAGTCCTCACTTACATAGAGCACAGCCTAGGTTGGGAGGGAATTTATCATGGTGCCGTGTGATGGTGGAAGAAAACGGCTACAACTGCCTCGAACCAGGATGCATATATTCCATCTGCACTGGCTTCGCAGCGCATCCATAGCAGCTTACAGCTCGCCTATCGATTCCACTGGAGTCTGCCATGGCCCGGCTGCTTCACTGAGCGTCCAGCATCGTGTAGCGGGCGCAGGTATCCTCAGGTTGGATAGATCCAAGCTGGGCGTTCACGTAAAAGTTGCTTGGGGAAGGCCGGGAAAAAGACCTCGAGGTAAGCTGTTTCTCAAGTGGTAAAAGCTTGGTTACATTATTGCCCTTAAACGATGGCGTATTTCCCCCATGTTGAATGGCATGGTTCAGTGGGAAGCACACAAAAGAATGCGCTGAATCCGCAAGTGACAGTGGGCTTGGAGAGGCCATTCTTGATCTCAAGCTCAGCAGGCTGATGGATATGGGAGGGCGAGGGACGGCCTGACGTGTTAGCGTAGTGCAACCAGCCAATAAACCCGGGCAACTAGGTATCGTTTGCTAAGAAGGCATCCGTTGGGATACCCGCCGTGCCGGGACGCGGGGGCATAATGGAAGCTGGATGGGAAAGAAGTATGAAAAAGCCAATATTTTGTTTTGTGTTGAGGTCCCTGCACCACAGTTTGTCCCGCCCATTTGACATCCGTGGAGCTGCGGTAAACTCTGTTGTCCGATAATGGATCTTGACTGCACAGTGTCGAAACTCCTCAAAAATATATATTACTGTTTTTTTTATGCGGCAATTCAAAAGATCCACCTAAAATAAGATAAAAAACGGGCGCCAAGTAAGATACAAAGTATAAATTAAAATGCTCTTGCTTTCAAAAATGGGGTTGTTCTAACGCCACGGACCGACTAGTTTACGGCTATTAAAACATTTCTACAACGCAAATAATTAATAGAATTTCTTTTATAAATTCAAAATTCAAAATGTAATTCCCGTGTCAATAATTACGTACTTTTATATTGGTGTTATATTTATTATTTGTAACGTAAAGTTCGCATGGCAAATATGCTGTTACGATCAAGGTATCGGGTAACCTGTTCTTATAGTAAAATACAGTGGGTTAAAACAACTGAGCGTCTAATTGGGTAACTGGGGTTCTTAATAACTGGGGGGTAAAATTATAATCGTTCTCAAATAAATATTGAAGTTAATTAAAATTTAATTGCTGCTAAACAATCTTAAAATCGAATTTATTTATATAATAATAAACGTATTTTATATAAATTATATTCCAAATATAATTTTTTTTAATTTGTTTAATTTGTGATTTTTAATTGAAATTTTACAAATTATAAAAATCCATTCCCTTAACCGTGACGTAAAATTACGTAAAATTTCGTGGCCTTACTTTTAGGTAATTGTTATTTTGCCGGTCGGTATTTCTTTTGGGCGAATATCGTTAGGGGGGGGGGGGGGGTGTAACCCCACCTGGCCTTTTTGGTACCGGCCCAATTATCTGGTTGTAATATTAGGTTTTTTTTGTGGCCAAATTCCTTTGGCCTTAAATAATTTGTATTTCTTTAATTCTTATTTTTGGTTTCGTTCCTTTTTTGCTAATTTTTTTTTTACGCCATATTTAATCGCGTCGCTAAATTAAAATTTGGTCGCTCGTCGACGGAACGTCGCCACGTTTTTTTTGCGTTTTTTTTTTATTCCGTAAATATATTTTTTTATTTTTATTATAAATCGCGCGGTATAATACGTTGCGCTGTTTCGCCGCAAAACTTTTTTCGTTATATTAAATACTTTTGTATTAATCGGTTTGGTTGCGATATATTGGGGGTATTGAACGCCCAATTGCGTAATATCGGTCGGTAATATTCGAAATTGGATGCGGAAATCGAAATTTTGGAAAAAAATATTTTGGCGAAACAATAAAAAATTTAGGAAAAATAACGGAAATTATTTCGTTTGCGGAAATAAAAGAAATTGTGGTTTAAAAAAATAATACAAATTATATTTCGCGGAATTAATAATTTGGAAAAATTAAATTGGGTGGAATGTAAAAAGGCGGAATAAAAAAAACGTCGACAATTAACCAAAATTTTATTTAAAATATCCTTGGAATTGTTTTTTCCGAATTCCAATTTTGTTTGGGATTTAATTTTCCCGATAAATCTTTTAAATTTTTTGTTATTGGATAAAATAAATGTTTTTGCGCAATATTTGGTTAATAAATTATCCTGTTTATATATTTCGATTTGGTATATATTAATTGTTTTTCCACAAATTCGTTTGGTGGTATAATTTCGAATCCCGTTCGGTTTTTAATTTTTGGAAATGGTAAATAATATTTTTTTAAATCGCCCTTTTTTGGTTAATTTGTTCGCAAATCCAATTTTTAATAATATTGGCGGAGCGGTTCCTGGTAATTTTAAAGGTGGTTAAAGGGTTTCCAAATATTTTTTTTATATTTATAATTTTCCCATTTAATAAAGTATTTTGTTTTGTTATAATCTCGTTTATAATCGAATATTTGTTTAACGTTATAAATTTGTTTTGCGTCGATTTCGATCGTTTTTTATATATTAATACCGTATAATACCGGTTCCAATAATAATACGTAAAATATGGGGTAAACTTTTATAATATTTGGTAATAATAATTTGTAATTGGTATCGCTAATTTTTTTATTAATTTTAGAAGGTCCAAATTTTTTAAAATTAAATTTGTTATTAAGTCGTTATATTTTAATATTGCGTCCAATAAAATAAACGTTATTTTTTTTTAAAGGATAATTTTTTTATCCGATATTATTTGGCGTATTTTATTATTTTTTTTCGTACGAATTTTAATTTCTGCTGGAATTTTTTATATAATTGTCGTAATTCGCTCGTTTATTTATCGGTTTGCGGTACCGTAATTATAATTTTTGGTTTTCCGTACATTATAGGGTTGAATTTATAATTGGCGTAAAACGGGGTTATTTTGGTATTTTCGTTTTTTAAATTGTTATAAACAAATTATATTATGGGTAATAACCGTACCCAATTGTTTTATTTGTGGTTTATATAATATTTTAGGTATTATTCCAATATTTGGTTGGTTCGTTTTATTTATCCGTCCGTTTATAAATAAAATGCTGTGGATAATTTGTGGTTTATATTTAATTATTCTATTAGGGATTTCCAAAATTTTAATATAAAAAACTTGTTTCTATTTATAATAATATTTTTTGGAAATCCGTAATCATTAATAATTATTTGTAGGAATATATAGGCGATTTTTTCGGCGTTGCTGCTTTTTTTATATGGTAGGAAATAGGCGTATTTGGTAAATTTATCCACTATAACCAATATATTATTATATTTGGTTTTAGTAAATAATTCTTCCGAAAAAGGTAATTTAATAATAAAATCCATTGTAATAATTTACTATATTTTGCTGGGGGCTGGTAAAAGTTATAGGAATCCGTAAGGTCTGTGTTTTGCGGACTTGCTTTTGGTATAAAATTTGCAATTTTTAATGGTTTTTCGTACTTTTTATCGTATATTACGACCAGATAATTGGGCCGGTACCAGAGAGGCCAGGTGGGGTTACACCCCCCCTAACGACATTCGCCCAAAAGAAATACAGACCGGTAAAATAACAATTACCTAAAGGTAAAACCACGAAATCTTACGTAATTTTACATAACGGCCAAAGGAATAAATCTTTATAATTTGTAAAATTTCAATTGAAAATTACAAATTAAATATGTTAATAACAATGGTGCTAACAGGGGATATAGGGGTAAACCCTAGGTGCGGCGTGGTAAATAACCAGTGCTAAAAGCGCTGAATAATAGGTAGAAATGCACTATAATTTTGGTACTGATAAATAATTGGTTGGGGGAGATTTTGCTTTATTTCCCTTACATACTCTCCGACATCGAAGTGGGGGTCCGCACGCCAGAAAAGGTTCCGGTGCCGCGAATGAATTTCCGAAAAACTAATTTGTATGGGTTTTTGAAAAAACACCCTCATTTGCATACAAACCATCTCTGGGTTTGCATTTAAACGTTGACTTGGTGAAATTTTCAACCCGGTACAGGGTAGCTGACTCGCAGGTGCAGGGTGGGTATTAAACCCGGTACAGGGTAGCTAACCCCACTCGCTGACCTTTAAATTGCATTCCTGCATTAACAAAGTAACGGAATTCCACCATTCCCCACTCCACTTCGGCACTAAGTAAAATTGGCTATATACAAATAAAAGTGGGCTTATTACATGCAAAATAATGCATATAATTAACACCCCCTCTCTTTTGCTACTTAATCCAAAAATAAAGTCGGAAAAGAAAAGTACGTAAAATAAAACCCCCAAAACAAAAAAAACAAAAGAAATTCCCCCTTGTGTCCCAACCCAACTCGAACCCCCGGTGCGAACCCCCTGGATGAATAAGCCCTTTGTACCAAACCCCCGATTGACTGAACCCCAGATTGGACGAACCCCCGAATTGAAAAAGACCCCCAGAATTGTAAC